>NC_041386.1:268932441-268932974 GCF_002162155.2 Triticum dicoccoides | reverse complement strand
CCCCGCCGACCGCCCCATTGCTCCGGTGAGGGGCTACTTCTTTTTTTCTTCTGTTTTTTCATTTTTTGCTGTTTAATTGTTAGTGCTAGATTGTGTTAGTGTTAGTGTGAGAAAAGAATTAGAAGAAGTAGAAGAAGTAGAAGTAGTAGAAGAAGTAGAAGAAGAAGAAAAGAAGTAGAAAAAAGATGAAAAAAGAAAAAGAAGAAAAGAAGTAGAAGAAGAAAGGAAGAAAAGAAAAGAAGTAGAAAAAAGATGAAAAATGAAGAAGAAGAAAAGAAGTAGAAGAAGTAGAAGAAGAAGAAAAGAAGTAGAAGAAGTAGAAGAAGAAGAATAAAGAAGTAAAAAAGAAGAAAAAAGATGAAAGAAAAAGGAGAAGAAAGGAAAGAAGAAGAAGAAGAAGAGAAAGAAAGAAGAAGAAGGATAGAAGGAAACACCCCGACCCCCTGACCCCGACATCACACCCGACCCCCTGACCCCCTGACCCCGACACCACGACACGACACCCCGACCCCAACACGACGCCCCGACCCCCG
>NC_041386.1:268831584-268932128 GCF_002162155.2 Triticum dicoccoides | reverse complement strand
CCCGAGACAGCACCCCGACCCCGACATGGCACCCCGACACCGACACAACACCCCGACCCCCGACACCTCCGGAAAACGTGTTCTTTGGCCTTCCATAGGCCGACAGGGTCATATATTTGTGAATTATTTGTTAGGTCATATATTTTTCGATTTTGTTATGAAAAACAACATATATAATTGTGTTGATCGGGTAGATTTAAATGTGCAATTGTTTCATCGCTGCGAGGTTTGGTGTTCGATGACCTCGCCGTGCATTTGATGAGCTCTGCCCCTTCGTTCGTGGGTGAGCACAAATGACATGTCCTCCTTCCCCATTAATTATTTGCTCTGTTCCGGTGTTCGTGCCAATGAAACTTGATAGCTAGTTATATATGTGTCTTGAATCATCAGTATGCGTAACCAATATGTGTCTCCCGTTTGAAAGCGTCATAGTTATAAATATGCATGCATTTGCATATTTATAACCTTGATTCTTTCGAATTGTCCAACGCTATCCATGGACAGCCTGAGTGTGTAGATTGGGTTCGTTTTCCCATATGCTTTGCTCCGGATCCGACGCATAAATTTCATCAGTGCCTCCCCTGTTGTTCTCCGGGTACACATCCTCTCTGTTTATTGCAGAGACATGTATCAAGAGAACAGCGGGGATGTGCTGCCGAAAGTTTGCGTCGGATCCGGAGCATAGCATGGGAAAATGAACCCAGTCTACACATACTCGGGTGGGATTAGGACCTAACATTACCTATTAGAGTGTAGGTTGCATGGACGTAATAAAATTGAGTTGGGAGCACTACTTGGCTGCCTCAGCCCTGTCGAGTGAGATTATCGACGGTGTCTTGTGCAAGACGAGGGCAGACGTGGTGATCAGAATTTTCTGGGTAATATGTCCTTTACACAATTAAAAATCTTCAACTAGCTAGTTATTAATTGTACTAATCAATATTGTCTCATTTGATTGCAGAAATTCTACAGGTTTGAGGAGGGATACGAGGAGGAAGCTGCAAATGTTATCTATAATGTCTGCAAGCGCCTACTACAGAACTGACGGCACGAGGCTCGGGTGCAGGCTGTTCGAGACTACTATGCCTCGCGTGGTATCAAGAAGACCAAGCCGGCGTGCCGCGAGGAGTTCTTGAGTAAGGAGCAGTACATGAAGGTAATTCTTAAGGCCTTGTACTTACTTCCTTCATTTAGTAATTCATAGGCGTAGCGCTCAAGTTTCTATTTGCTAACTTAGGCCCCTCCGAGATGGTGTGCGGATCGGATGGATTGTTGGGAGGTGTTGGTCAATGAGTGGTGCTCAAATGAATGGCTAGCCCTCCACAATGATGCCAAGGACAAACGTGCCCAAATGGAAAGTGTGCCACACCATCAAGGCAGCTCCAACTTATTTTAGTTCGGGCGGAACTGGGTATGTGGTTTGCTTCATGATTCATGCAATTCATTCATCATGCAAGCTTTAGCCCTTTAATTACTAATTAACTTTGTTTCTCTCTTTCAGGCACGCTACAATAAGGCGGATAAGGTGCCAAGGTGTACGACCTATATGCCATGGCCCACACTGGCCCTTACAAGAAAGTCAAGGCATTCTCTGCGTCTGACCTCGATGATCCAAAGAACTTCACCAACATCTCCTCCCATGACAAGGTCGTGCAATATAGAGATCAGGGGAAGGCGAGGAAAGGGGATGACTTTAACCCGAGCCAGGGTCCCATTAATACAGGGTTGTTGATGATATCTGGTGGCGGGAGGTCCCATGGCTCCATAGCCATAGGAGATGGACTTATCTGTTGTCCTAGCACATTCCCGGAGATCAAGGCGTGCCAGTCGAGCTCCGCTCCTGAGATAAGGCCACATGAACGGCCAGTCCAACTCGCCTTCAAGGTTAGTTATACGTACTCAGCTATCTTTCTCCATTACATTGTGTGCGCTTCCATCAATGATTATAAATGGTCATGTGAGTGGTGTTGCAGGCTGCTATACAGAGTGAGAGAGATAGAACGGAGAAACTTCTGGCGGAGGCGGCGGAGAGGCAGCGGGAGTTGGAGGAGAGGACGACAAAGATGTTGGAGGAGGAGAGGGCACGGAATGACATGCAGGCAAGGGCCATGTACGAGCTCCTTGTGGTAAGTTTCTTCTGCAGATTAGCATAAACATTCATGTAGTGTTTGTCTCATTACTAACTAGTATGACTGTGTTTGTCAAAACCAAATGTGCAGTCTGTGTGTGCCGATGCCAGTGATTGCTCCTAGGAACACGGTGAGTTTAACTTGAATGGACATTACTTGCTAGTCTTAACATTTGAGTGTCATCATGGTAATGAGACATTGGTAATGATCATTGGTGCAGCGTAACTCCAAGCAAGCATCGCACGATCCTTCTCCAGCTACCGGCGCGAGCCAGCCCGTTCCTACACCCCCATGATCACGGTAAGTTTCCCTAGTGTTTTGCTTAACAAATGCATAAAGACCTAGACTTAGCTTTATTTCCTCCAATATGCTTACCATAATGGCCTAGAGTTAGATTCTTTTCCTCCAAAATGACTTAATAAGCTTACTGGCCTCCAAAACCATCCATTTTACCTAAGTTAGCTCTAAAACGATTTGTAATTAGCTTACTTATGTAAAAAATTGCATAATTAGCTTAGTTAGCTCATAAACGATCCATTTTACCTAAGTTAGCTCTAAAATGACCCATTTTACCTTAGTTAGCTTATAAATGATCCAGTTTATCCAAGTTAGCTCTAAAATGACCCATTTTACCTAGATTAGCTCGTAAATGATCCATTTTACCTACGTTAGCTTTAAAATGACCCATTTCACCTAGGTTAGCTCCAAAATGACCCATCTTACCTAGGTTAGCTCCAAAATGACCCATCACACCTAGGTTAGCTCCAAAATGACCCATCACACCTAGGTTAGCTCTAAAATGATGCTTTTTACTAAGTTAGCTCATAAACGATCCATTTCAACTAAGTTAGCTCATAAACGATCAATTTCACCTAAGTTAGCTAAAAATGATCCATTTCACCTAAATTAGCTCTTAAATGATCCATTTCACCTAATTTAGCTCGAAAACGATCCATTTCACCTTAGTTAGCTCAAAAACGATCCATTTCACCTTAGTTAGGTCATAAACGACCCATTTCAACTAAGTTAGCTCATAAATGATCCATTTCACCTAAATTAGCTCAAAACCGATCCATTTCACCTTAGTTAGCTCAAAAACGATCCATTTCACCTTAGTTAGCTCATAAACGACCCATTTCAACTAAGTTAGCTCACAAATGATCCATTTCACCTAAGTTAGCTCAAAACGATCCATTTCACCTTAGTTAGCTTATAAACGACCCATTTCAACTAAGTTAGCTCATAAATGATCCATTTCACCTTAGTTAGCTCATAAACGGCCCATTTCAACTTAGTTAGCTCATATATGATCCATTTCACCTAAGTTAGCTCATAAATGACATATACTTCTTGTTCTAGTCTTCTTCTTGTTCTAGTCTTCTCCTTGTTCTAGTCTTCTCTTTCTAGTCACCTATTTCTAACTTTCTTATTTGCCATTTTGCAGATTTCATTCACTTCATGGAAGCTAGCTTGCTATGATGGAGTGCTTGTTTTTCTTTCCTAAAACTTTGCATTGTATCTAGCTTGCTATGATGGAACTTCCTATCTTGATGAAACTTTGCATTATAATATGTATATGGATGGAACAATGTGTATGGATGGAACTTGATGGAACTTGCTTATGTATGAATGGATGAAATTTAATTATGTGCTGGATATGTGATATGTTTGCTGATAAATAGTCCTGTGAAATATATCTCTATATGTCATATATATTTGCTGTGAAAATTGTTGGATTAAAAAAACAGAAAAAGAGCCAATATGCAGGCTCTTTGCCTTCTGCCACCGATGGCAACGGGCTCTTTGCCGTCAGCCGCTGACGACAAAGAAGCCATGTGGGAGCCAACTGTGCTTCCTGGGAGTTGACCCATTTGGTTAGTTCGCTTACAGTGGCAGACGGCAAAGAGTGAACAATTTAGCCGTCAGCGCGGACGGCAAAGGCCTGCCGTGTAGTGACATCTAGCTGACATCATACGGCGGACGGCAAAGGAAGGACAAATTTTGCCATCAGCGGCGGACGGCAAAGGCCTGCCAATAGCCACCTAATGGACTAACAGCGCATTTTTTGCCGTCTGCTTTCTTTGCCGTTTGCTGCTGATGGCAAAGGCCCCTTTGCCGTCAGCCGCATAAAGCGGGCGGCAAAGTAGCTGTTTGCCGGATCTTACTTTGCCGGAGCCTGTTGCCGTCCGCGGCAGACGACAAAGACCTTTGCCATCCGCCATTCAGGCCTTTGCCGTCCGCCGTGGCAGAAGGCAAAGTAGGTGATTCCTGTAGTGAATATATCTTCTAGCGATGAAACCCTACCCTGATTCCCCTTTCTTCCTCTTTTTTCACCTGAACCTACAAACATGTAGGGAAAGCAATTAATACAAGGCACAAAAATGGCATGCTATGTAGCCTTAATGCTACAGAACATATGAAATACATGCCAGCAATATATATGATATAAACTCCAATAATGTTTGAATAAAAACAGTAGCTAAAAATAGTAGCAAGCAAGCAATTCATTTGACTAACTATTTAAAACAGTAGCAAGCAGGCTATTTTCTTGGCTGTGCATGGCTCACTTGATACCATGCATGGTTTATTAATTCATGGGAAACTAGAAGAGACCTAGTCTCTGTCTCTACCATTTGGTGGCATGAATTAGTTAACGTAGTAAACAAAGCTACTGTTTTTCTAGCAAGCAAGCAAGTATATAAATAGCTCAAGCAAGCTTCCTGAAGAATATTAACAAAATTTATCTGTACCAATGAACTAAATCTATCTGCTACCACCTCTCGGCCTCTTGCCAAAGAAGATCAGAGGAAGCATATCAATGAACTAAATCTATCAGTTTTGCTGAAATAATAAAGCTCTAACCAAAGTGATTTTAGCACCTTGATACAAGCATATGAAGCAAATTTTATGATAGTATATACAACAACTTATCCTCATAAGCCAAAACAACTTTGTAAAAGCCAGATGCAACTTGTTGAGCTAATTTTGAGCAGAACTCCTTGAGGAACTAGCAGCAAGGAGTGGCTAGAGCTGCAAACAGTGGCTAGAACTGCAGATTTGCACATTAAAGTACACAAACTCAAGCAAGCTTCCTGAACAATACCCTGACAGAAAACATAGGACAAGCAATGAATCTCTATAACTAACAGAGATCATGTGCAGCTGCAGTGACTATCATTTGTATTCTTGTTGCTAAAACTTGCCAAGTTTATGTCTAGGTAAGGAGCAGGAAGAAGAGGAGCCAAGCAATTTCTAATTGATTTCTAGCACTGGGTTTACTAATCTCATAAGTAGATAAGTAGATGGTACAGTTTTTATCTTTGAAAAAATGCAGTTGGAAGACCACCCACTGTGTTGCCTAAAAAAAGTCTCAACGTAAAGATTGTATTTAGCAAGTTTGGATTTAACATGATTAGAGGCCCATCTGACCAATGTTTGGTTCCTAAATTAATCCCCATTGTAAAAAAATCATCGCCATGCCTACACAGGAAGATGGACACTTGCTACAAAGCAACAAGATAGACACTTGCTAATTTGACCAAAATTAGCAATTTGTTGAACCTAATTTGACCTAAATTTGAGAGGGATTTGACCTAAACCTAGCAAAATAGAGAAGAAGAGGGCATGGCCGGGAGGGAGGAAAGGAGGAAGTGACGCAGAGGGAGGAGGGCAATGAAGATTACCTGACCACGATGAGGTGGTGGCCGGAGTGGAGACGACGGAGGGTGGAGACGGCGAGCTTGGGGGAGGCGGGGATAGACGGCAGGGAGGTCGCGAGGTGCCCGGGCCTCCTCTCCTGGTGGACGCGGGCCTCGTCCTCCTAGTGCTCCGGTGACGACTCCGGCGACGGAGCGGGTGCGGGGGTCGTCGGGTGCGGGGGGTCGTCGGCGGTGGTGGAGCCAGCGCGGGGGGGCGAGGGGGATCTGGCGAGGGAGGGACAACGAGATGGACAGAACACACCTACATAGTGGAGGGAAGGTTAGGAATGGCGCACCATCTAGCGGTGCGCCATAAACACAGTGATAGCAATGGCGCACCTTCCCCTGGTGCGCCATTACTAACTTTTTTTAGTTGCATCTAATATTTTTTAGAAAATGACGATCAAATTTGAAAACATTTATGAATGTGAAAAAATGTCATCAAATTTGTTATTTGAAAATATTTATGAATATGAAAAAAAATCATCAAATTTTTTATTTAAAAATATCATCAAATTTGTTGTTTGAAAATATTTTAAAAATATCATAAAAATTGGTATACCAATGGCGCACCTCCTAGGGGTGCCCCATAAGTACCTTGATAGCAATGGCGCACCTTCTCCTGGTGCGCTATTACTAACTTTTTTATTATTATTTTTAGTTGCATCCAATAATTTTTTAGAATATGACGATCAAATTTGAAAACATTTATGAATGTGAAAAAATATCATCAAATTTGTTATTTGAAAATATTTATGAATATGAAAAAATATCATCAAATTTGTTATTTGAAAATATTTGAAAAATTATCATAAAAATTGGTATACCCATGGCGCACCTCCTAGGGGTGCGCCATAAGTACATTGATAGCAATGGCGCACCTTCTCCTAGTGCGCCATTAGTAACTTTTTTTTGGATTTTTTGTTGCATCTAATATTTTTTTTAGAAAATGACGATCAAATTTGGAAACATTTATGAATGTGAAAAAATATCATCAAATTTGTTATTTGAAAATATTTATGAATATGAAAAAATATCATCAAATTTGTTATTTGAAAATATCATCAAATTTGTTATTTGAAAATATCAACAAATTTGTTTTTTTGGATTTTTAATTGCACTAATTTGTGAATTGGTAAAACATTTATGAATATGAAAAAGTATCATCAAATTTGAAAAAATATTCATGAATTCAAAACGGGCCCATGAAATTTAAAAATATTCATGAGTTCAAAAAATATTAACAAATTCAGTACTTTTTGTGAGTTAGAAATTCAATACCAGAATAAACATAAATAAAAATTGGTATACCAGAATAAACATAAATAAATATTCATGAGGACTAGAATAGAAGAAATGTCATTTCAATCTGTCGAAATACAATCGATAAATGAAGACTGCAATTTAAATACAATCGATCTTAGCTAGCTATCTTTTCACAATCTTCTTGGCCTTCTTTTTCGCAAATGGACTTCTTCTGTTGAACGGACGTCCCTTAGGTAGGGCGGTCCTGCTTCTTCTTGTGGTGTATGGCACTTCATCATTGTCGTCATGTTCCATCTTCAGGTCACCGTACTTGTCGAAGTCTTGCTCATTGGCGACTCCATCCATTCTGATGATCATCCTTTTGCCTCTCCTCACGACAACACGACTGGGCTTTGACGGCTCGGTAAGAAGCATTGGTCCACTTGGGAAGCCAGTACCCATGGCTCATTTTTCGCGGTGACGTTTGCGCCCGCAGTCTTGGATTTGGCTTCGGGCACAACCATGGTGGTGAAATACCGGTCTTCTTTTAGGACGCTCTTGGCCCATCTGACACGGAACATCAGGACCTTCTCTCCAGTGTAGCTCAGCTCCCAGATCTCCTCGATCCTTCTGTAGTATCTGTCCTTGTCATTACCGATGTAGGATTCCATCGTTACCCCGGAGTTCTGATAACCATCGCTCTTCATTTCCTTGTCCTCGGTGTAGAATGTGTAGGTGTTGATATCGTACGCCTCATAGGTGTAGAATGGGACAATGCTCTAATAATGATGATCATCACACTTCTATTTATTTACAACTCAATGATTACAACTCGATACTAGAACAAAGATGACTCTATATGAATGCCTCCGGCAATGTACCGGGATATGCAATGAACCAAGAGTGACATGTATGAAAGAATTATGAACGGTGGATTTGCCACAAATACTATGTCAACTACATGATCATGCTAAGCAATATGACAATGATGAATGTGTCATGATGAACGGAATGATGGAAAGTTGCATGGCAATATATCTTGGAATGGTTATGGAAATGCCATAATAGGTAGGTATGGTGGCTGTTTTGAGGAAGATATAAGGAGGTTTATGTGTGAAAGAGTGTATCATATCACGGGGTTTGGATGCACCAGCGAAGTTTGCGCCAACTCTAAATGTGAGAAAGGGCAATGCACGGTACTGAAGAGGCTAGCAAGGATGGAAGGGTGAGAGTGCGTATAATCCATGGACTCAACATTAGTCATAAAGAACTCACATACTTATTGCAAAAATCTACAAGTCATCAAAAACCTCGGCACTATGCGCATGCTCCTAGGGGGATAGATTGGTAGGAAAAGACCATCGCTCGTCCCCGACCGCCACTCATAAGGAAGACAATCAAATAACACCTCATGTTTCAAATTTGTTGCATAACGTTTACCATACGTGCATGCTACGGGACTTGCAAACTTCAACACAAGTATTTCTCAATTTCACAACTACTCAACTAGAATGACTTTGATATTATTACCTCCATATCTCAAAACAATCATCAAGCATCAAACTTTTCTTAGTATTCAACACACTCATAAGAGTTTTATTACTAATCTCGCATACCAAGCATATTAGGATTTTAAGAAAATTACCATGCTAATAAGACTCTCAAAATAATCTAAGTGAAGCATGAGAGATCAATAGTTTCTATAAAACAAATCCACCACCATGCTCTAAAAGATATAAGTGAAGCACTAGAGCAAAACTATAAAGCTCAAAAGATATAAGTGAAGCACATAGAGTATTCTATCAAATTCCAAATCATGTATGGCTCTCTCAAAAGGTGTGTACAGAAAGGATGATTGTGGTAGACTAACAAGAAAATACTCAAATCATAAAAGACGCTCCAAGCAAAACACATATCATGTGGTGAATAAAAATATAGCTCCAAGTGAAGTTACCGATAGAAGTAGACGAAAGAGGGCATGCCTTCTGGGGCAACCCCAAGATTTGGCTTTTAGGTGTCCTTAGATTATCTTGGGGGTGCCATGGGCATCCCCAAGCTTAGGCTCTTGCCACTCCTTCTTCCATAATCCATCAAATCTTTACCCAAAACTTGAAAACTTCACAACACAAAACATAAAGTAGAAAATCTCGTGAGCTCCGTTAGCGAAACAAAACAAAAGACCACTTCAAGGTACTGTAATGAACTCATTCTTTATTTATATTGGTGTTAAACCTACTGTATTCCAACTTCTCTATGTATTATAAACTATTTTACTAGCCATAGATTCATCAAAATAAGCAAACAACACACAAAAAACAAAATCTGTCCAAAACAGAATAATCTGTAGTTATCTGTAGCTAGCGCAAGATCTGGAACCCCAAAAATTCTAAAATAAATTTCTGGACGTGAGGTATTTATCTATTAATCATATTCAAAAAGAATTAACTAAATAGCACTTTCCAAACAAAAATCACCTCATGGCTTTCTTGACAGAGGGTCCAAGTCTCCTGGATCTTATCTGATGAGAAAATCACATTTCCGAAGGTTTCATTCCGTTTGGACTCCGTTTGATATTCTGTTTCTCCGAAACACTGAAATAGGCAAAAAACAGTAATTCTGGGCTGGGCCTCCGGTTAATAGGTTAGTCCCAAAAATAATATAGAAGTGGAAAATAAATCCCAATATAGTTCAAAACAGTAGATAATATAGCATGGAGCAATAAAAAATTATAGATACGTTGGAGACGTATCACTATCCACACACCTCTCCCCATTTGCAAATAAGGCCTTCCCTCGTTCATCATTTTCTTTCACAAGATAAAATACTCATACAAATGCATCATGATGTTACGTGCAACGCACAGGCATTATGGGGGTTCAGCTGAGAATATAATACACAGACAGGCTCATGGTTCTGGACTTTGGGCCATAGGCCGCTTGGCCTGCATGTTTGAGGGCCCATGTGTTCTACCTCAGGCTTTTCATATTGCAAGGGATTGGTACGGCGCTGGTTTTAGATGTTGTCGCAAGGCAAATACACAAAATTGAATAAAGCATGGCAACTGTTAGAATGAAATCGAACGACAGTTCCTAACAATCAATCAGAGTTGCAATTCTATCAATGATATACCTCATGATAAATAATATTGTCGAACTACTTATACACATAGGACACGTGTTTCACCATGACAGATTCTTACATCAAAATCTCTCGGAGGATAGATCAGTTCGGCAGCTGTGTGCTGCTACTGAAGAATTTCAAAGTTGATTTGGACCAGCTCACCTTGCCGAGAAAGTCCGATTATGACATCATCCCCTACCACAAGATATGATTTAGATTTGAACCTTGACCATCCTTTAGCATCAATCATCATGCGACCATCCTTTGTACTTACGGTATATTGAGCGGGTTCATTCACACCAAGGCTGTGCATGGTAAGAGAAACTTGGCCACGGTCGCCTGGATTGTTGAACGACTCCTTGTTGCTCTAGGAATTCTTTGTGTGCAAACAGGAAGACATACACAAACAGTTAGATCAACATAGTGAATCATGTTAAACAACATGGAAAGAAAAAAGAATGAAGCACTTGGGCGGCCAATGCTTACCAAGAAGGTGGACATGTAGGTTTCTGTAAGGACTTTGGTATATGAAGTGCGAACTGCAGCCCAGTCTATTGCCGATGCAACTGTTGGTTCCATTGCCGCTGCACAGGTTGTACCAGATGCAAGTGCAAGTGTTGGTGCATGTGTCAAAGCTGTTGCTGGTGCCCGTGCCGGTGCGACTGGTAGTGCCACTACTGCTGCCGGAGACGGTGCTCCTTGTAGAGCTGGTGCTGGTGTCGATGCCCAATCCTCCGGTACATTAGCCTGGTCCACTAATACGGTCGGTGCCCAATCCTCAGCTGGATCAGACCGAGCTGTTGCCGCTGTCAGTGCTAGAGAAATTGCCGTTGGAGAAGGTGTCGATTCTCGATCCTTTGCTGAAGGTGGTACCAATGTGCGAAACAACGGCGATCGTCTCTGGTCTGCTATGATTAGCTTTCTAACTTGAGTAGGCTCCGTGACCGTGATCCAGTCTTTTTCTTCATTTCTTTTTAACGCGAGAAGGACTACTTGTGGCGTGTTTGTTAAACCAAATTGCAGTTGATCATAGGGATTCAGCTTATACTCAGACAACAGACTGATCCAATTGTTTTCGGTATTATAAGTGATGGACAGTGCCTTAGTTACTGACACGACATGAGAAGTGAAACTTGCAAAAAAACATCGTAGAGCAAACCAAACGGTTTATTTTGTGATGAATGCCACATGGCAAAACCTGCATAGTAAAATTGCAGCAAAAGAAAGAAAACATGACATTAAATCAATAAAATTTAGATAGTAAATCAATAGGCCTTACTTGATGTGACACGAGTGAATCCTTACCAGGAAATCACTATGTTGAAATACTAAACAGAAGATTGATCGTCCAATTACGTGTGGCATGCAGGGCCCCCGCCTACTCCCACAAGCAAGACAGTCCAAAGGTCATGACAAATTGTATGGACCAAACATCTATGGGACTGGAAATCCTGGTGGGTGCGATAAACCCTACAATGCATACAGATAATGGAGTGTAAACATAATTTATTGATACGCCCATTTTGCATCATGCTTTTATATCGATATTTATTGCATTATGGGCTGTTATTTCACATTATGTCACAATACTTATGGCTATTCTCTCTTATTTTACAAGGTTTACATAAGGAGGGAGAATGCCGGTAGCTGGAATTCTGGACTGGAAAAGGAGCAAATATTAGAGACCTATTCTGCACAACTCCAAAAGTCCTGAAACTACACGGAACACCTTATAATAAATAATGAAAAATCCTCGCAAAAGATGAAGTCCAGGGGGCCCACACCCTTCTCACGAGGGTGGGGGGCGCCCCCCTAGGGCGCACGCCCTGCCTCGTGGGCCCCCTGGTGGCTCTCTGATGACCATCTTCTCCTATATGAAGTCTTTCGTCGAGAAAAAAATAAGAAGCAACCTTTCGGGACGAAACTCCGTCGCCACGAGGCTGAACCTTGGTGGATCCAATCTAGAGCTCCAGGAGAGCTGTTCTGCCGGGGAAACATCCCTCCCGGAGGGGGAAATCATCGCCATCGTCATCACCAACGCTCCTGTCATCAGGAGAGGGCAATCTCCATCAACATATTCATCAGCACCATCTCATCTCAAAACCCTTGTTCATCTCTTGTATCCGATTCTTGTCTTGAAGTCCGGGATTGGTGCTAGTAGGTTGCTAGTAGTGTTAATTACTCCTTGTAGTTGATGCTAGTTGGTTTAATTGGTGGAAGATCATATGTTCAGATCCTTTATGCATATTAATACCCCTCTGATTATGAATATGTTTATGCTTTGTGAGTAGTTACGTTTGTTCTTGAGGACAAGGGAGAAGTCTTGCTATTAGTAGTCATGTGAATTTGGTATTCGTTCGATATTTTGATGAGATGTATGTTGTCTAGCCCCTAGTGGTGTTATTTGAACGTCGACTACATAACACATCACCATTATTAGGGCCTAGAGGAAGGCATTGGGAAGTAATGAGTAGATGATGGGTTGCTAGAGTGACAGAAGCTTAAACCCTAGTTTATGTGTTGCTTCGTAAGGGGCTGATTTGGATCCATATGTTTCATGATATGGTTAGGTTTACCTTAATACTTTTGTTGTAGTTGCCGATGCTTGCAATAGAGGTTAATCATAAGTGTGATGCTTGTTCACGTAAGAACAGCACCCAAGCACCGGTCCACCCACATATCAAATTATCAAAGTACCGAATGCGAATCATATGAACATGATGAAAACTAGCTTGACGATATTCCCATGTGTCCTCGGGAGCGCTTTTCCTTATATAAGAGTTTGTCCAGGCTTGTCCTTTGCTACAAAAAGGATTAGGCCACCTTGTTCCACTTTATTTACTTTTGTTACTTGTTGCTCGTTACAAATTATCTCATTACAAAACTATATGTTACCACCTATTTCAGTACTTGCAGAGAATACCTTGCTGAAAACCGTTTATCATTTCCTTTTGCTCCTCATTGGGTTCGACACTATTACTTATTGAAAGGACTACAATAGATCCCCTATACTTGTGGGTCATCATTGATAAACCGTCCTCCCAAAAAAGGTGATATGTATACTGCAAAATATACAGACTGAATTGAGTGGATAGACATTAACATAGACTATTCTTAGGACTCACCACACACCAAAAGCGGCAGTACTAAATAATACAGGGTTCACAAAAACAAATCAAGTATTGTACAATAGTACTTACTACAGACAAGCAAAGTTGCACTAATTAAACTCTGCAGACTATTTCTTGCCACCGACCTATGGGATGAATCCTGCATAACTGACTAGGCCATGGACTTCGTGAGAAATGTCCACCTGCACCATCACCATCTCGTCAACCTTGGAGACCTAACAGATTGGTCTTTCCACTCATAAACATGATGATGAAGACATGCTGCATCAGATTTGTTGAGAAGCTTTACAAGAACCACACCCTTCGTAATCGAAGGCGCAACCATGAAAATGTTGTGGTCAAGTACAACTTGGAGAACACGCCTGACAACAATGCTACCTGAAAACACTGGTTCAGGACACGTGGCAACAGGGACACAAGAGCTAGATAGTTTAGTAGTAGAACTCATCCTCAGGTATTCCAGTTCACATGGCATGACTTTCAGAACTTCATCTCCACCGCGGACCTGGTTCTAATTCAAACAAAAACAAAATATTTTATTACTAACTCCTTCAGAAATATATGATGATTTTCGATATTTTACTCCCTATATGACTAAATATACGCACAGAAATGAATGAAAAAAGACACTAGAACATGTCTGCAAAGGCATGAGAGCAGAGGGATTACTTGAAATATCCATAACACAAGTTACTAAGGCAAATATACCCTCTTCAAAGGTAGCATTGATGTTCATAAAGTAGTTGAAAGTAATATATAAGAAATCAGTGTCAACCTCTCACATGTTTTGGTCAAAAGAGGAATTTAGAACCATCATTTGGCACATAAAAATCACATGCAAGATCACCCAGAAAGTTGTACTACTAGTACTAGTATTGTGTGTTAGATGAAAAAACATGATCAATATTGTGAAAAAGATTATCAAGAAGAGATATTACCTGGACTTGCTTAATGAGTGATCCCGGAGAGGGGGGCTTGGACAAGGCAATGGCTTTGAGCTTGTCTGCGGTAGTCTCGGTGGGGTGCGTGCGCTTCTTCGTACCATGAGCCTCGATGGTTTTTGCTAGAGCCGTAGACATCACTTCGGCCGGTGCTGCAGCGTCCATCAAGAAATTGTCAAATAGAAATAAAAGAAAAGAAACCATAATCACAAACCGAAAAGAAGAACAGAGAGGGATTTATAGGATTAGTCTTGGGGTTGCAAGATCGGGCCTTGGCCAGAATCAACACCATTGATGCACTCACCTTTCCTTCTTTGGGAGAGAAGAACAATGACAGAAGCAGGTCGGGCTTTTCTTGAAGAAATGACGAACAAGATGAGGGAGAAGCGAGTGGGGGTTTTCTTCAAGATAGGAAGCTGAGAGAGAAGAGTGAAATGATGGTTGCTTCATCCGTCCAACTTACTGCTACAAAGGAGGCGGTTTTGTGATTTGACGGCTCATTGGGCATTACTGCGATGCTTCAATCAGTGTGCTCTACTATGCAGTTGGGCACTCTACTACGAAGTAATTCAGTGCATGGCTAGTGGACCCCGATGATGGTTGTCCCACATGTCGGCGAAAGTGAGTAGCAAGGTTCCCCATGACCATCGAGGAGGATCCGCACGGTAGAGCGTGACCACTATTTTTCTGAAGAAAAAAATGATTATAGCAAGCGTTTCCACTCTTACGATGGAGGAGTGCGAAACACGGCATCCACTTGAACATACACAATGCTCATACTACAAGGCATGTGCAGTGGTTCATATGTCAGTACTACATAATCTTGTTGCTAGTGTAGTAAGATATGACGATAACAAATGATGTTGTGAGCATGTCAACTATATGCACAATAATGTAACATAGTACCGCTTTTTCCACTATCCGGTCGAGAATGAATGGTGAGATCAATGTTAACAGAACTAGGTCTACAGCGCACGGAGAGTACGGTGCTATAATACTCCACAAAACATGAACCATATGAAGCACGAATCAGTGTTAGGCAGGGTGTATGAAGGGTGCACGGGATGGGAGCAAAAGTTCCCTTCTCGACCCACTTTTAGGTGTTTGGTAGAGTTCATGAAGGGTGCATGAGTCCACACTAGTAGGTTAAGACAAATACATGAAGAGGGAACAACTATATTGAGATGAGAATGCAACCAAACACACCCACACGCTTGGTGCTACAGTGGCTGATCTGCACCGTCTGAGTTTGAACCAACGGTCATGTTGCGCCGAGACATGGACATGCCCATGCAGAGGACACCTAAACGCCAACGAAGTCCCTCTGCTTCTAGAGGCGCACGACGTTGGTGATGCAGGGTGATGGAGCCCTGAGAGTCGACGGGAGCCAGCTCGTCAAAGATGACATCCAATGGCACGAATGGATTCCGGTGACGGAGCCCTGAGAGGATTTGCCTGGCAACAGCGATGGCAGCCCGCAACACCTCCTTGTCCAGCTCCGCCCCCACCATCGCACGGAGATGGCTCAGCTCCTTGGAGATATAGGTGAAGAAGGAGACTAGGTGAGGAAGCCGCAGCTCTTTGAACTCGACGGGGTGGTTGAACGAGTTTAGCCCAACGGCCGGCATGGTCGCGCTAGCACGATGGTAGGCATCACACAGCCGCAACACGTGTGTGGCAAATTGGTCCACCAAGTGGCTGAGGCGATCATGGACCTCGTCACGGTCAGCCCGCTCGTGCTCCAGCCGGCTCCCCTGACGGCCTATCGTATCTCCCGCTTTCTGCAGCAATGTTGCCGATGCCTTGAGCATCTTGGTGGTGGAGACCTACCACTTTTGAAGCTCCATGAACTCCTCCACATAACGGAGGAGCATGGCACTCCTCTCCTCCTTGAGCTAATGGAGCTCCACGTCCTTGGCCCTGAGCCCTGCATCCTTGGCCTGGATCTCCTGTGTTAGGCGCCTCACCTCAGACTCCATGATATGCTACGCCGCCATGGCACCAGGTAGAAGCAATGGGGAGAGGAAGCAAAGGGGGGAAACGGCTTAAAGGAAATGCAGTCTACGGGAAGGCGGAGGGAGCCAACCGGGGAGCGGGGTGAATCTTTTGGTTTTCACCATGGAAAAACACCACTCGACTACTTTTCACATCAGGGGGCAGTGGGTTTTACAAGCGCAGTAATCGTGACTAATTGCTGCCACGCCTGCTCCCGTTAATCAAAAAATTAAAAATCCTGTCGGGCTTGCTCCCGTCAATCAAAATATTAAAAATCCTGCCGTGCCTGCCGCACCCAAACACAAGGGCAACGCCGCGGTGGATATTTAAATTTACCTCCTAGCAAGGAGATGAAAAAAGGGGCGAAAAAAAATGTTGCGGCGGCCTATCTAATCGGTCGCACTAGCCCAACTAGCCAGCCACCATGCTTCACTGATGTACTCCGCGGGAAAGGCGGTCTTTCGTGATTTGATGACTCTTTTACTTGCTTCGGCGCCATGACCGAGGAGGACCCAGAAAATGCGTGGTAGGGCGTCCCACATCTCGGCAAGGAAGAATATATGCGTGCACCATGCGGGAGGACCCCAAAACCGTGTGGTAGGGTGTGCCATGTCTCGGCGTGGAGGAAAAATGTGTGTGTAAAAATACACTATATCAGACGTACTACCTATGGTTCGACCTCAGGACCTGGCCAGTCGATCGAAAACACCCCACTAGCCAGATAGCTTCATCATGCTAACGTGGCACGGAGGATAGGTGTGGTTAGCTCCGTCTCGACCAGCGACAACGTCTCTTGTTCTAGGCGATTCTTCAATTTTCCAAGCTTTTTTAAGTTATAATAACACCACGGCAAGCTAGTGTCGCTCTTCATGTGTGCCAGTGCGTCTAATAGCAAGTATAATAAGGTGACGTAAGTCGGCTGTAAGGATTTAAACACTATATCTTTGCTGACTTGGAAGAGAGAGAAGAGGAGAGAGAAGAGAAGTGGGTTGTAGACTTTTTTGCAAGGAAAGAGTGAATATATTAGCTAGCAATAGAGATACAATCGGTGTTCAAAGCTATGGCAATTTCCTAAGGGATATTTCTTAGCCAAACTTCAGTTTTCACCTGCTCTCTACCTAGCTGTGCTAAGCCATGGCTCACAGAGTTGGCTTCGTGACTGATTTTAAAGATCAAGACATCTCTTTCCTGAAGATGTTCACGAATATTCTGGACACACGATGTATTGTGCGACATGTTGGGGGTGGAGGATTGCACCAGCGCAACAGCTTCAGCACAGTCCGTCTCCATGGACACTGGAAGTGGTGACCACTGGAGGGCAAGGGCCGGGCCCTCCTCCATCGCAGCATGTCCTGCGTCCATGGCGTCAGTGTATCAAAAGAGGTACCTACATGCAACAAAGATCGAGGATCCAACACTGTCATGAGGCTCCATGCCTGTTCCTGTTGACTCGTCTGGAATGAACGATCCATCCACATAGAGTTTGACCCGGTAAGCGGGCTGTAGACTTACAGCCGCCTGTAGCACATGCTCCAAGAAGCTATGTGAGACTGTATGGTGGGCCATATGATAGAAAAGTAGTACTTCCTTGTAGCCCACTACTATACGTGTTGGCTATTATATTGACTATAGATGACATGGCGAGATGTTATAGCCAACAATGGGCTATATTATTAACCATGCTCTAAAGGTTAGACGATGGAGAGGAGAGAGAGATCATAGAACTAGGACCCACCAGTAAGTCAGTTAACGGTCATGCACGTGTTGACGTAGAAGTTCCTCTACTCTACTCAACATAATACTGTATAAAATCAAGTTATGGGACAAAGCCAACAACCATTATTGTTTCAGGCTATGGACTTACACTTTGTAGTCCAGGTTGCTAGTTTGAATATCGTCTTTCAGATTTGTTAGTTTTAGGTCCAAATTTAATCAATGACAAGTGGGACCCCAGTGTGTTGTTCCGACATTTCAGTGTAGGATGGTTTTTATGAACAAACACTTTGCGCGGTTAGACAAGTAACGGCACGAGTTACACGTATTTTGCAAGTTTACGAACCAAAATGACAGCGGCATAGAATATCACATCCACCCCCGCAGCTTAGATTCTATGGTGATATGAGTTTTTACATTGTTGGAACTGAGATCCAATGGCTTGGGAGTAGTCTTTGTAATTATGTGCAAGTTCCAAACTCACCAAGGTTTTTTTGGCAAATAAAACTTTAGGCCTCGTGTGCGCCGCTACATCTTGGATCCAACGGCTCCCCGTTGGTCATATTAGGTGCTCCCCGTAGCTTAATTAGCCACCACGGTGATATGAGCATCTAGGTCGTATGATCTGTGATCAGATGCCACATGCATAGTACTTGTACTTTCTATGCAATTCCCAAACTCTCTCAGGCGTATATTTCAAAAACATTCAAACCTCCTACCGTGAGCGGTTAGATCTTCGTGAACTCGTATCAACATAGAATCTACGGTGAGGGAGCACCTCATATTGTCCCGTGTGAGGAAACATCAGGTGCTCTCGCAACTTGGATGCTACGGTGATACAAGCTTCGAGGTCGGTTGATTGGAGATCCAATGGCATTTGTGAAGTCTTTGTGCTTGTATGTAGTGGCCAAACTCTTTGGGGGCTTTTTTGCAAGAAAAATCGAACCACTGAGGAGTTGTTGGATCACAAATCCAACGGCTTCGAAGAGCTTGTATCACCAAAACATCTAAGGTGTGGTAGCACATGATATTCTTACATACACGAGAATATGAGGTGTGGTAGCACATTCGATGCTACAGTGATACAAGCTTCAAGATCATTGGATATGGGATCCAAGGGCATCTGAGTAGTTTTTGTATAGATTGTGTGCAATTCTCAAATCTACAAGCTCCAAGCAACTCGTATCAGCATATGATATTCTCCCAAGGAGGAGGGGGTTGCACAACCAATCCGTGTTTGGGAGGGTGGGGACAAATATAATCTAAAAATCCTAAACAGAGCTTCAAAATTTTATCTAAGGTCGAGGGATTAACCCCCGACAATCTACATAGCTCTGCCTAAACACAACATTTGCATGTAGTCCCTCCGGTCCTTTTTAGTTCGCATATAAGGTTTGTCTGAAGTCAAACCTCGTAAACTTTGACCGAATTTATAAAGAAAAATACCATCATTCAGAATGTGAAAATCAACAACATTAGATGCGGCATGACTTTAGTTTTCATATTGTATAAATTTAGTATTGTAGATATTAATATTTTTTTCATATAACTATGGTCAAACTTTATGAAGCTTCACTTTAGACAATTCTTATACGCGGAGTAAAAAGGACCGGAGGGAGTATGTAGTACTAGAATTAATATTCATGTTTCAGTTTCCTGTTCATTTTAAATATTGAATTGAGGACCATGCATGTCTTACACTTTACGCCCTTAGTTCCTAAATATTAGTCTTTTTAGAGATTTCAAATGGACTGCCACATACGGATGTATATAGACAAATTTTAGAGTGTAGATTCACTCATTTTGCTCCGTATGTAGTCACTTGTTGAAATCTCTAAAAGACAAATATTTAGGAATAGAAGGAGTATTTTTGAATTCGTGTCATACATGCATGGTTTGGAAAAATAGATGTACTATACTTATTGGATTGTTGTTGTGTTCGTGTGTGGTCATATGCTTGATACATACAAAGTTTTCTCACCACCATACCGTTCATATTTTAAATTTGAATTTGCAATGAAAAACTTATTAGGGATACCATGAAATGTGAAATCCACATTGAGATCACTATATCACGAACTCACTCTAATTCAAGAATTCGTCATAAATCAATTACCACGTTGAGATTACTATTTGCAAAGAAAATACGAGCATTGTAATACACGTAGATTCGTTCGGACAATTTAAAATAATCCTTTTGTATTCTCGACTGGTAGGACCCAACGACATACCAGCCAGACCCTGGCTCATGTTGATCCTCAAAAAAACCGAGCTCGTGTCCTTCTGGTGGCATGCATGGTACGCACATTAGCAAACCCCAACCAATCGATCCTTCGCATTTCGAGTCGAAATATCTAGCGACCAGAATTCCAGCCCTAGGAAATTCCCCTCCTGTCCCCGGTGCATAATGACTACCGATGAACAATGAGGGATGCTTTAGTAACTAGACAACGTTACCTACCGTGTCGAGCATGGTTCAATTCCCTCGATCGCCGCTACCCAAGGTCACCAATCAACTCCATTGCCTAGTACTAATAAGAGTACTACACCCGGATGAGCATAGAATTGAGCCGGTTCATTCATGCCTAGTACTTGATTTAATATATCAGGAAATGCACTGGTACGGAAGGATTATCCTTTTACTCTGCATATATAACTTGTGTGAAGTCTAACTAAGCAAAATGTTTGACCAAATCCTTTCTTAGGAAATACATCAGGAAAGGTGTATTACTTGAAAATTTATTGCATGATGCAGGTTATGATATTGTTTCAAATCCTGGATTTTAAATTTCAGAAAATCCAAAAGTGACCGGAAATTCATGAAACTGAGCATGGTCATGTGATATTGCACAAATATTCCTATGTAATTTTTTCTTCAATTTGAGACAAGCTGCTTATGAGAAGTTGCACAAATGAAGAGCCAAGGTATTTTGGAACAAAGACTTGTCACGTTAAGGCGAACGCTTTCACTATTGAAACCATGGGCATTACATGCCACCATGAGTCCTGCTTCTCATCAGCAGGTTCTGTCGGAGCAAGCGTGTGAGTCGACGAGAGGCATGCGAGCAGACTGCTGCGCTGGCTGACCAGGAGTCATGCAGCAGACCGCTGTGCAGGCTCACTGGGAAGCGAGCCCTTTGACCAGGATCCGCCGCCCACCTTCGTCCCAACTGCTCCCCGCAGCCACAGTTTAAAATCAACCCCGCACTACCCAGTATCGCTACAATCTTATCTCTTCCTCTCCGATTCTCCTGTCATCTACCTCCAACCAGCCTGACCTAACCATATGCCATGCCGCATCACAATGGTCTACCCTTAGTCTTCCAGTTTCCTGAGGAAGACACCCAGCCGGAGTCTCAAGAACATAAGGCGCTTTGAGAAGAGCTTGAACCCGCCTTGCGGGAAGATGCGGCGCCTGCCCCGCTTCCGTCCCGGCTCTCGTCGCCCTGAGTACACTAGCGCCTATCCCCGTGGCATTGATGGGCTGGGAGTCGCACATTGTAACCGAGGTTGATGCCACGGGGTTCCATGAGGTCCCTGCCGACTTTCACGCGCTCGTGCACCTACTAGCGCATGCGCCTGCAAGTTCCCTGACACACACACCCGTGCCAGTGCCCGTGCCCCTGCCAACGCATGCGCCTGTGCGCGCACGTGCTCTCCCGTGCCGGTGCCGAGGCACACGAATGTCTCCACCATGCTGTTGCGAGTGCTTGTCCACGCACGTGTGCCAGTGCCCCCCTCAGCGGCATGGATGGCCGCTGTCGATCGCTTCCTTGCACCAACTCCAGTTGCCTCCTCCCGCTAGTTGACTCGCTCTTGGAGACCGAAGTCAAGAACATTGTGGCCTTCCTTGAAGCTAGGGCAAACATCCAGGAGTACACAAACAATGGCGCAAGACGCCATCGGTCAGTGGCCCAACGACACACAGAGCATGGCAGAGGAGCCGCTTCCCACCGCAAGATGCCCCCGCCGCCGCCGTGTAGTCTAAATTTTCCATGAAAACATTCGGATTGCCACGCTTAAAATCCGAACATTTATCATTTCCGTTTATTTTAGATCGATCGTTGTATGAATGTAAAGTCGGAGTTAGACTAAATGAAATATATGGTTTGATCGACTGAATGTTCTGCTAGGGTCGTATCAAATTAAGAATAAAACGTCATGAAGCCACATGTATTCCTTCTCATCCAACGACCTAGACTGCTTCAATGTCGAGCACTCAACACGTTTAGCATGCAGTTAATTTCATGCCAAAAATAGTGCTAATCACATAATAAGACGCAAATAATATCTTACTTAATATCTGCATGCACTTAATATACTTCCAAATTAACATGCATTGCACGTGCACATTAACTAGTACTACTAGTACGTGAAACTGGTGCCGTAACTTGTGAATGCGTCTAGATATGGTCAATGGGAACATCGCCCGCGAGTTCTTCATGTTTGCCCGTGCGTCTAAACGTAGAAGGGGAGGAGAGAGAGAGCACACATGGAACCCACCAGTAAGTGAAGGTGAATAGTATGTGCTAACGAGTTGGTCCCACTAATGTACTAAAAATAATATTACATGTTATCCATTAAATGGACTGTGGTAATATAAAACATTATATGAACAAAGTGGGGTATAACAAACATTGTTGTTCTACGTATGTTGCCTATTGATGTGCGGCTTGAAGGCCTTGGTCGCATGTTCAATCCTCATCCTTTTTAGTTTTTAATTTATATATGGGTCCAAATTTTTTTCATGACAGGTGGGCCCCTCGGCGTGTGGTTTGTAGCACTTTAATTTGTGGGTCGAAATTTGTTCCATTATAGGTGCACTATCGGTGTGTAGTTTTGTAGCTTATTTGTAATAACTAAAGAGAACAACAGAGTTTTTGGCAATAATACCATGGTGCGACATTCAAAGAGAGAAATGACGTGTGAGAGAGCGATGACCGAGCTAGAGGGAAATCAATTGGGGGAGGGTGCGGGGGTTGCAACGGTGTTTGGAGTAGTTGTGGCCCAAATGCTACCAAAATATAATCTAAACCCACCGGAATAAATGCCTACACAAATTAATCCAAGGTTGGAGTCCCCCTCGCAATGTAAATAGCTCCGGCAATGCAAGGGATGGGGAGGTAGCTTCAATGTGTGGAAGATATAGTGTGAGAAAGCGAGGTCAATCGAGACACATATAAATAGAGAGACAAAGTGAGTGTGGTCCGACATTCATTGAAAAGATATATATGCTCTGGAGAGATATTGTCTGATTGAGGTTTTGGAATGGGTGAGGGTTGTAAGATAGAGCTTGAGAGATGATCCAGTCACAAACATGTAGATATATTTTTTGCGTGGGAGGAATCAAGGTCAATCGATTACATATATAAAGGGAGAGAGATTGAGCGAGTGGTGGTCGTTGTGTGATCGAAATAGTGAGACGGGTTGGAGAGAGTGACCTAGATAGACAATGTGCATGAGAGAGTATACAATGTGAATATGTCGAGCTGGGATCAAACATGGAGATATATCGTTTGTGTCTGAGAAAGAGCGAGGTAAATCAAGACATTCAAAGAGAGGGAGAGAGGGAGAGCGAGACGGAGAGAGAGAGAGAGAGGTCGAGCGAGCGTGGCCCGCCATGAGGTCGAAAGAGTGGGGCGGCTTTTATGGAGTGACCTAGATAGACAATCTGCGTGAGAGAGTATAGAGTGTGTCAATCGAGGGCCAAACAGGGAGATATATCATTTTGTGTGAAAGAAAACGAGGTTAGTTGAGACTCAGATAAAGAGAGCGAGATTGAGCGAGTGTGGCCCGCCATGCGGAAGAAAGAGTGAGACAGTCTTGAGGGCGTGACCTAGATAGACAAGGTGCGTGCGTGCGCACGAGAGCTTGGGGGGCTAGATAGGCAATGCATGTATCTAGCGAGAGAGAGTGGGAGAGAGAGAGAGCTCGGCATGGGGTGCAATGGTGGGTGTGTGAGGTAACTACATTCGGTGACAGGGTGGAAAAGGGGGTTGTGTAGTTGAGAGAGTTAGAGATCGAAATAGGGAGTGAAATAATGAACATGTGTCGGAAACCAATTGCTTCCTTAGGTGGTTAGGAGAGGAAGATTAACCAGTACATGATGTTTGTAGCGTGTGTGCCGAGGGGGGGCGAAGACTACATTTTCAGGATAGCTTGTGCTAGCTGCCTCCCTTCAAATTTGGCTGTTGTGGGATCCCTTCCTGCCTTACATTTGGGAAGAGGACCAAGGCCACTACATATAGGACCTAGCCACCACCATAGAGGAGAGAATCCATTCCACCCTGACCCCTTCACTAGCTCATTGAGCTCAAGAACACCTCACCTCCTAAGGTTGTTCGTCGACTGTACTAGTTCATCCTCAGCCCCTCGAGGCAATCCGCCACAAAGCTGGCGTAGGGTATTGCATCGCAAGGTGGCCCGAACCAGGATAAACTACTGTCTCCTTTGTCCCTCAGGTTCGTCGAGCTAGGTTGTGGAATCACTAACCGGGCAGGTTGGGAAGAGGGAGTTTTTCACACGCACCCCAGTGTTCAGACCTCACAAGGGCCCGTGGAACCCCAAATCTGACAGTTTCAAACAATAGAGTAGAAAAGTATTTATGTTGCGTTGTCATGATACGGGGACTTTCTGGTATATGGCCTCGACATTTCCTCAATCCATGAAAATGTACTATAATTTGCTTGTCATCAATGCCTGCAAATCTTTATGTCTCTCTCAACATAGCAGATCATCATTAGATACTAAATCCTTCAATGGGAGCTTGCAAGATGCTTGCATTAGATCCCTCATTAGACACTATATGTTCGTCACTAGGAGCATGTAAAAAGTTTGCATCAAATCCTTCATTAATAGTCTGTTCATTAGACACTTTAGGCTCAAGAACAACATGAGCTTATATGTTTGCACCGGAAACTTGATTAGATAAATCAGATTCAGTCAGTTCAGTATTGATTGGGGGAGTTATAAAATAAGCAGAAATTGGTTTTATTTTCTTAAAGATTCCCTGCAAACAAGCTGTTTTACAACACCGTCAGGTTTAATTATTGGCCAGAAATTGAATAGTTGAATTAGATATAATCAGTGATGTGATGTACCTGCTCGTTGCACATGTTGCTCTTGCAAGCTGTGACTGTCCATTTGCGCAAGATCGATACCATGCCCGTGCTGCCGCCGTTGCCTCCCACACAGGCTAAACCTAGGTTGGAACTTCATCTTATTGTCCTTCCACTTGCTTGAAGCCCCGCGACCGTCCTCCAACGAGGGCGCAAGGAAGTGTTGTGTCGGTCTATCTAGCGGCGGCTAGGTTAGGAGCGAACCAGACTGGAGGCTGGAGTGAACGAATTGGGATTTTTCTTACTGTCGATCGATATGGGATGTGCTTGTTTGGGCTGCGAGCCTCCTATAGGGCTTGCCTTGCACATATGTTATTGGCCCATCCAAATTGAAATGTTTTTCTTCATTGTTTACATTGCCTGCTCGTCCGTTGGGACGAACAAAACTAGCCTGGGCCATCCTGGACGACTCAAACTAGGTGCACACTTTCCAGCCACCCGAGGCGGCTTCCCATACCATCCCCTATGGTGGCGTCACCCATTTTTGCGTGTATGATTGGAGTAGGGAAAAATATCCAAGTGGCACTTTGGATTTACCCACAAAATGGTTGAATTGCTTGTTTCTATCAACTGAGTTCGCCAATAATGTGAAGGATGACAGTATTTTCATCCTATTGTCGATTGCTCAGATCTCGATATGCCGAATGTAATCGCATGAAATAAACAATAAAAGCCAGTGTGATGTGTGTGGCTACAACTAGTCTGACTACCCGTCCTCATATAATATATCGAGGATGAACCATCTTACCAGATTAACCATTCGACTTACCAATGCAGTGTGGGAAGAAAGAAGTATTGGGACTGCGTATCCAAGCAATTGATGCCATGGACTCCTTCGAAGAACCTTGTAAGCGAAATAGAAGTTGGAGTGTGGTTGTACAAAGAGCTAGCATAAGTTCAGTTACCTGCTTCTCGGAATTTTAGTTAGCCACATATTCCAAAATTGTTCAATTACGTTGCTTGGCTTAATTTCTTTTTCTACTAACTACATAATGTCATAGCCTTTTAATCCTATTATAGACTGCGCCTATCTATGTGTTTGATACTTACTGTTAAGAGTTACTTGTTTGCCTGAGCTTAAATAGCTACTTAAGAATGTAGATAGCTGGTCATATGTACCTCTAGGGTGCAGCAGAATTCATGTGTAATTTATGTTCTGATACCCAATTTTTTAAATGGTTTGCTGTTATCACTTGTAGAACTAGTAATGTTTACATGTTCATAGATAGAGAAGTGTCAGGTTTATATGAGGGACACCGTATTTATAACTTATATATGTGTTGCAATCATTTTGCTTACATCAAAGAAATTACAGATGTCTGTGTTGCTCATAAACTGTACCGACTTGTTACTTTAATACGTTGCCAAGAACTTGTTAGTTTTACTAGTTCATGTGTAATTAAATATGTTACCAAAACTGGTTAGTTTTACTAGTTTGATGTTAGTTTCTTATGGCTCTTGCAACACTTTATTTATGATTGCTAACATTCAAGTTTGCAGGATCCAACTGAAACTCCGTTGGAACAACAGCTTTGTTTTTAGAAACTTCCTTGTTTACCTAGTTTGCGGCTGTAACTTGTTGTTGTAATCATCTTACCAACTTCAAGTTTCAAGATCCAATTGGAAGTCCAATTGCACAGCAGGTACATTTTCAAAAAAAATTGTGTAACAGGTTTGCTGCTGTAACTTGTTGCTCTAATCAAGTTACTGACTACCCCACTTTTCAGGATCCAAGAGAAACTCCAATGCCACAATAGGTTCCTTTTGCAAAACTTGTTTGTTTAACTGCTTTGCTGATACAACCGGTTGCTCAAATCACGTTACTGCCTACTCAATTTTTCAGGATCCAAGAGAAACTCCAATGCCACAATAGGTACCTTTTGCAAAAAAAAAATGTTTAACTGCTTTGCTGCTGCAACAGCTGGTTACAATGATGTTACTAACTACTTTCAGCATCCAATTGAAACTCTTTAATTCCTTGTTTGTTTAACTTGTTTGCTCTTAAACCTCCCAGTTGAGATGTTTTGGTAACTTCAACTTTTCATAATCCAACCGGAACTTTAACGGAAAAACATGTTAGCCCAAGATCAAAGAGCGAGGTCCCCATGGACATTGTATCATCCCACAGCAGTGGCACTGGCCCAATCATGCATCATGAATTGGCAACTACTGATGCTCTAGAGGCTAAACTATTGGTAGAAAGAGATTCTGATTCTGCACTTATAGATGGAGTTGACCTGTCGAGGAAACAAACAGCACAATCACAAGCAGTACTCAAGACAACCATTAAATATTTGGTGGATTTCAAAACGAAGCAAGCTGAGACTGACCGCATTGTTAACGTCCTAAAGGAAAAAAGAAAATTAAAAGCTCACTTGGTAAATCTGTTGGGGAACGTAGTAATTTCAAAAAAATTCCTACGCACATGCAAGATCCATCTAGGTGATGCATAGCAACGAGAGGGGAGAGTGTTGTCTACATACCCTCGTAGACCGTAGGAGGAGGCGTTATGACAACGCAGTTGATGTAGTCGTACGTCTTCAAGATTCGATCGATCCTAGCACCGAAGGTATGACACCTTCGCGATCTGCACACGTTCAGCTCGGTGATGTCCCATGAACTCTAGATCTAGCTGAGTTCAAGGGAGAGTTTCGTCAGCACGACGGCATGATGACGGTGATGATGAAGCTACCAACGCAGGGCTTTGCCTAAGCTCTACAACGATATGACCGAGGTGGAAATCTGTGGAGGGGGGCACTGCACACGGCTCAACAATCAACTTGTGTGTTCTAGGGTGCCCCCTCCCCACGTATATAAAGGAGGGAGGGGGAGGTCGGCCGGCCCTCTAGGTGCGCCAAGGGTGGAGGAGTCCTCCTCCTAGTAGGAGTAGGACTCCCCCATTTCCTAGTCCCACTAGGAAAAGAAGGAAGAGGAAGAAGGAGAAAGGAAAGGCCCCCCCCACCCAATTCAGATTGGGTTTCGGGGGGGGGGCGCCTCCACCAGGCTGCCTCCTCTTCTCTCGTACTAGGGCCCAATAAGGCCCATTCACTCCCCGGGGGGTTCCGATAACCCCCCGGTATCTGGTAAACACCCGAACTCACCCGGAACCATTCCGATGTCCAAACATAGCCTTCCAATATATCAATTTTTATGTCTCGACCATTTTGAGACTCCTCGTCATCTCTGTGATCTCATCCGGGACTCTCAACAACCTTCGGTACATCAAAACACATAAACTCATAATACTGATCGTCACCGAACGTTAAGCGTGTGGACCCTATAGGTTTGACAACTATGTGGACATGATCGATACTCATCTTTGGTCAATAACCAATAGCGGAACCTGGATGCTCCTATTGGTTCCTGCATATTCTACGAAGTTCTTTATCGGTCCAACCGCATAACAACATGCGTTGTTCCCTAGTTCAATATCATTACCGGCAAGTCTCCTTACTCGTTCCCTAATGCAACTTCCCATAACTAAATCATTAGTCACATTGCTTGCAAGGTTTATAGTCATGTGCATTATCGAGAAGGCCCGGAGATACCTCTCTGATACACCGAGTGACAAATCCTAATCTCGATCTATGCCAACTCAATAAACACCATCGGAGACACCTGTAGAGCATCTTTATAGTCACCCAGTTACATTGTGATGTTTAATAGCACACTAAGTGTTCCTTCGGTATTCAGGAGTTGCATAATCTCATAGTCATAGGAACATGTATAAGTTATGAAGAAAGCAATAGCAGTAAACTAAAAGATCATCGTGCTAAGCTAATGGATGGGTCAAGTCAATCACATCATTCTCTAATGATGTGATCCCGTTCATCAAATGAAAACTGTTTGTCCATGGCTAGGAAACTTAACCATCTTTGATTAACGAGCTAGTCAAGTAGAGGCATACTAGTGACACTCCATTTGTCTATGTATTCACACATGTACTAAGTTTCCAGTTAATACAATTATAGCATGAATAATAAACATTTATCATGATATAAGGAAATATAAATAACAACTTTATTATTGCCTCTAGGGCATATTTCCTCTAGTCTTCCGGTGGCACTAGAGTCAATAACAACTTTGTAATGATTCTAACACCCATGGAGTGTTGGTGCTGATCATGTTTTGCTTGTGAGAGAGGCTTAGTCAATGGGTCTGCAACATTCAGATTCATATGTATCATGCAAATCTCTATGTCTCCCTACTTGACTTGATCGTGGATGGAATTGAAGTGTCTCTTGATGTGCTTGGTTCTCTTGTGAAATCTGGATTCTTTTGCCAAGGCAATTGCACCAGTATTGTCACAAAAGATTTTCATTGACCCGATGCACTAGGTATGACACCTAGATTGGATATGAACTCCTTCATCCAGACTCCACCATTTGCTGCTTCCGATGCAGCTATGTACTCCGCTTCACACGTAGATCCTGCCACGACGCTCTTCTTGGAACTGCACCAACTAATAGCTTCACCATTCAATAAAAATGCGTATCCAGTTTGTCACTTAGAGTCATCTGGATCAGTGTCAAAGCTTGCATCGATGTAACCATTTACGACGAGCTCTTTGTCACCTCCATAAATGAGAAACATATCCTTAGTCCTTTTTAGGTATTTGAGGATGTTCTTGACCGTTGTCCAGTGATCATATCCTGGATTACTTTGGTACCTGCCTGCTAAACTAATAGCAATGCACACATCAGGTCTGGTACACAGTATTGCATACATGATAGAACCTATGGCTGAAGCATAGGGAATGACTTTCATTTTCTCTCTGTCTTCTGAAGTGGTCGGGCATTGAGTCTGACTCAACTTCACACCTTGTAACACTGGCAAGAACCCTTTCTTTTCCTGATCCATTTTGAACTTCTTCAAAACTTTATCAAGGTATGTGCTTTGTGAAAGTCCAATTAAGCGTCTTGATCTATCTCTATAGTTCTTGATGCCCAATATATAAGCAGCTTCACCGAGGTCTTTCATTGAAAAATTCTTATTAAAGTATCCTTTTATGCTATTCAAAAATTCAGTATCATTTCCAATCAGCAATATGTCATCCACATATAATATCAGAAATGCTACATAGCACCCACTCACTTTCTTGTAAATACAGGCTTCTCCAAAAGTCTGTATAAAACCATATGCTTTGATCAAACTATCAAAGAGTATATTCCAACTCCGAGAGGATTGCACCAGTCCATAAATGGATGCTGGAGCTTGCATACTTTGTTAGCACCTTTTGGATCAACAAAACCTTCTGGTTGCATCATATACAACTCTTCTTTAAGATATCCATTAAGGAATGCAATTTTGACATCCATTTGCAACATTTCATAATGATAAAATGCGGCAATTGGTAAGATGATTTGGACAGACTTAAGCATCTCTACGGGTGAGAAGGTCTCATCGTAGTCAACTCCTTGAACTTGTCGAAAACCATTTGCAACAAGTCGAGCTTTGTAGATAGTAACATTACTGTCAGCGTTAGTCTTCTTGAAGATCCATTTATTCTCTATGGCTTGCCGATCAACGGGCAAGTCAACCAAAGTCCACACTTTGTACTCATACATGGATCCCATCTCAGATTTCATGGCCTCAAGCCATTTTGCGAAGTCTGAGCTCATCATCACTTCCTCATAGTTCGTAGGTTCATCATGGTCAAGTAACATGACTTCCATAATAGGATTACCGTACCACTCTCGTCCGGATCTTAGTCTGGCTGACCTACGAGGTTCGGTAGTAACTTGATCAGAAGTTTCATGATCATCATCATTAGCTTCCTCACTTACTGGTGTAGGAATCACTGGAACTGATTTCTGTAATGAACTAGTTTCCAATAAGGGAGTAGGTACAATTACCTTGTCAAGTTGTACTTTCCTCCCACTCACTTCTTTCGAGAGAAACTCCATCTCTAGAAAGGATCCATTCTTGGAAACGAATATCTTGCCTTCGGATCTGTGATAGAAGGTGTACCCAACGGTTTCCTTTGGGTATCCTATGAATACACATTTTTCTAATTTGGGTTTGATCTTATCATGTTGAAGCTTTTTCACATAAGCATCGCAGCTCCAAACTTTAAGAAACGATAACTTGGGTTTCTTGCCAAACCACAGTTCGTAAGGTGTCGTCTCAACAGATTTCGATGGTGCTCTATTTAACGTGAATGCAGCCGTCTCTAAAGTATAACCCCAAAACGATAGCAGTAAATCAGCAAGAGACATCATAGATTGCACCATATCTAATAAAGTGCGGTTACGATGTTCGGACACACCATAACGTTGTGGTGTTCCAGGTGGCGTGAGTTGCGAAACTATTCTGCATTGTTTCAAATGAAGACCAAACTCATAACTCAAAATTCACCTCCACGATCAGATTGTAGAAACTTAATTTTCTTGTTACGATGATTTTCCACTTCACTCTGAAATTCTTTGACCTTTTCAAATGTTTTAGACTTATGTTTCATCAAGTAGATATACCCATATCTGCTCAAATCATCTGCGAAGGTAAGAAAATAACGATACCCGCCACGAGCATCAGCACTCATTGTACCGCATACATCAGTATGTATTATTTCCAATAGGTCTGTTGCTCATTCTATTGTTCCGGAGAATGAGTCTTAGTCATCTTGCCCATGAGGCATGGTTCGCAAGCATCAAGTGATTCATAATCAAGTGATTCCAAAAGCCCATTAGCATGGAGTTTCTTCATGGCATTACACAAATATGACCTAAACGGCAGTGCCACAAATAAGTTGCGCTATCATTATTAAACTTATATCTTCTGGCTTTAGTACTATGAATATGTGTATCACTACTATCAAGATTTAGTAAAAATAGACCACTCATCAAGGGTGCATAACCATAAAAGATATTAGTCATATGAATAGAACAACCATTATTCTCTGATTTAAATGAATAACCGTCCCGTATTAAACAAGATCCAGATATAATGTTCATGCTCAACATTGGCACCAAATAACAATTATTTAGGTCTAAAACTAATCCTGAAGGTAGATGTAGTGGTAGCATGCCCACGGCGATCACATCGACTTTGGAACCATTTCCCACGTGCATCATCACCTCGTCCTTAGCAAATCTTTGCTTAATCCGTAGCCCCTGTTTTGAGTTGCAAATATTAACAACAGAACTAGTATCAAATACCCAGGTGCTACTACGAGCATTAGTAAGGTACACATCAATAACATGTATATCAAATATACCTTTCACATTTCCATCCTTCTTCTCCGCCAAATACTTGGGGCAGTTCCACTTCCAGTGACCATTCCCTTTGCAGTAGAAGCACTCAATCTTAGGCTTAGGTCCAGACTTGGCCTTCTTCACTTGAGAATCAACTTGCTTGTCGTTCTTCTTGAAGTTCCCCTTCTTCTCATTACCCTTTTTCTTGAAAGTGGTGGTCTTGTTGACCATCAACACTTGATGCTCCTTCTTGATTTCTACCTCCGCAGCCTTTAGCATTGTGAAGAGCTCGGGAATTGTCTTATCCATCCCTTGCATATTATAGTTCATCACACAGCTCTTGTGGCTTGGTGGTAGTGATTGAAGAACTCTGTCAATGACACTATCATCAGGAAGATTAACTCCCAATTGAGTCAAGTGGTTCTGGTACCCAGACATTCTGAGTATATGTTCACTGATAGAACTATTCTCCTCCATTTTGCAATTGTAGAACTTATTGGAGACTTCATATCTCTCAATCCGGGCATTTGCTTTAAATATTAACTTCAACTCCTGGAACATCTCATATGCTCCATGACGTTCAAAACATCGTGGAAGTCCCGGTTCTAAGCCGTAAAGCATGGCATACTAAACTATCGAGTAGTCCTTAGCTTTGCTCTGCCAGGTGTTCATAATATCTGGCATTGCTCCTGCAGCGGGTTTGCCACCTAGCGGTGCTTCCAGGACATAATTCTTCTATGTAGCAATGAGGATAATCCTCAAGTTATGGACCTAGTCCGCGTAATTGCTACCATCATCTTTGAACTTAGCTTTCTCTGGGAACGCATTAAAATTCAACGGAACAACAACACGGGCCATCTGTCTACAACAACATAGACATGCAAAATACTATCAGGTACTAAGTTCATGATAAATTAAAGTTCAATTAATCATATTACTTAAGAACTCCGACTTAGATAGACATCCCTCTAATCATCTAAGTGATCACGTGATCCATATCAACTAAACCATGTCCGATCATTACGTGAGATGGAGTAGTTTTCAATGGTGAACATCACTATGCTGATCATATCTACTATATGAGTAACACTCGACCTTTCGGTCATAGTGTTCCGAGGCCATATCTGCATATGCTAGGCTCATCAAGTTTAACCTGAGTATTCCGCGTGTGCAAAACTGGCTTGCACCCGTTATATGTGAACGTAGAGTTTATCACACCCGATCATCACATGGGGTCTCGGCACGATGAACTGTAGCAACGGTGCATACTCAGGGAGAACACTTGTACCTTGAAATTTAGTGAGAGATCATCTTATAATACTACCGCCGAACTAAACAACATAAGATGCATAAAGGATAAACATCACATGCAATCAAATATAAGTGACATGATATGGCCATCATCATCTTGTGCCTTTGATCTTCATCTCCAAAGCACCGTCATGATCACCATCGTCACCGGCTTGACACCTTGATCTCCATCGAAGCATCGTTGTCGTCTCGTGAACTATTGCTTCTACGAGTATCGCTACCACTTAGTGATAAAGTAAAGCAATTACATGGCGATTGCATTTCATACAATAAAGTGATAACCATATGGCTCCTGCCAGTTGCCGATAACTCTATTACAAAACATGTGCATCTCATACAATAAAATTTAGCATCATGTCTTGACCATATCACATCACCACATGCCTTGCAAAAACAAGTTAGGCGTCCTCTACATTGTTGTTGCAAGTTTTACATGTCTACTACGGCCTGAGCAAGAATCGTTCTTACCTACGCATCAAAAACCACAACGAGGTATAGTGATTGCTTTTTGATCTTTAGAAAGAAACTTGTTCATTGAATCTTATTCAACTAAAGTTGGAGAAACTGACACCCACTAGCCACCTGTGTACGGAGCACGTCGGTAGAACCAGTCTCGCATAAGCGTACGCGTAATGTCAGTCTGAGCCGCTTCATCCAACAATACCATTGAATCAAGAATAAACTAATGACGGCAAGCAATATGTATATACCCACGCCCACAACTCCTTTGTGTTCTACTCTCCCATATAACATCTACGCATAGAACTGGCTCTGATACCACTGTTGGGGAACATAGTAATTTCAAAAAAATCCTACGCACACGCAAGATCCATGTAGGTGATGCATAGCAACGAGAGCGGAGAGTGTTGTCCACGTACCCTCGTAGACCGTAAGCGGAAGCATTAAGACAATGCAGTTGATGTAGTCGTACGTCTTCATGATCTGTCCGATCCTAGAACCGAAGGTACGGCACCTCCGCGACCTGCACACGTTCAGCTCGGTGACGTCCCATGAACTCTAGATCTAGCTGAGGTCGAGGGACAGTTTCGTTAGCATGACGGCGTGATGACGGTGATGATGAAGTTACTGATGGAGGGCTTTGCCTAAGCTCTACAATGATATGACCAAGGTGAAAATCTGTGGAGGGGGGCATCACACACGACTAAACAATCAACTTGTGTGTTCTAGGGTTCCCCCCTCCCCACGTATATAAAGGAGGGAGGGGGAGGCCGGCCAGCCCTCTAGGTACGCCAAGGGGGGATGAGTCCTCCTCCTAGTAGGAGTAGGACTCCCCCCTTTCCTAGTCCCACTAGGAAAAGAAGGAAGAGGAAGAAAGAGGAAGGAAAGGGGGGCCGGGCCCCCCACCCAATTCAGATTGGGCTTGGGGGGCACCCTCCACCTGGCTGTCTCCTTTTCTCTACTACTAGGGCCCAATAAGGCCCATTGACTCCCTGGGGGGGTCCAGTAACCCCCAGGTACTCGGGTAAATGCCCAAACTCACCCGGAACCATGCTGACGTCGAAACATAGCCTTCCAATATATCAATCTTTATGTCTCGGCCATTTTGAGACTCCTCATCATTTCCGTGATCTCATCCAGGAGTCCCAACAACCTTCGGTACATCAAAAGACATAAACTCATAATAACGATCATCACCGAACGTTAAGCGTGCGGACCCTACGGGTTCGAGAACTATGTATACATGACCGAGACTCACCTCTGGTCAATAACCAATAGCGGAACCTGGATGCTCATATTGGTTCCTACATATTCTATGAAGATCTTTATCGGTCAAACCGCATAACAACATACATTGTTCCCTTTGTCATTGGTATGTTACTCGCCCGAGATTCGATCATCGGTATCTCAATACCTAGTTCAATCTCGTTACCGGCAAGTTTCTCTACTTGTTCCATAATGCAACATCCCATATCTAACTCATTAGTCACATTGCTTGCAAGGCTTATAGTAATGTGCATTACCTAGAAGGCCCAGAGATACCTCTCTGATACACGGAGTGACAAATCCTAATCTCGATCTATGCCAACTTAACAAACACCATCAGATACACCTATAGAGCATCTTTATAGTCACCCAGTTACGTTGTGACGTTTGACAACGCACTAAGTGTCATAATCTCATAGTCATAGGAAGATGTATAAGTTATGGAGAAAGCAATAGCAGTAACTAAACGATCATCATGTTAAGCTAACAGATGGGTCAAGTCAATCAGATTATTCTCTAATGATGTGATCCCGTTCATCAAATGAGAACTCTTTGTCCATGGCTAGGAAACTTAACCATCTTTGATTAACGAGCTATTCAAATAGAGGAATACTAGTGACACTCTGTTTGTCTATGTATTCACACATGTACTAAGTTTCCGGTTAATACAATTCTAGCATGAATAACACCCATGGAGTGTTGGTGCTGATCATGTTTTGCTTGTGAGAGAGGCTTAGTCAATGGGTCTGCAACATTCAGATTCATATGTATCATGCAAATCTCTATGTCTCCCTACTTGACTTGATCGCGGATGGAATTGAAGTGTCTCTTGATGTGCTTGGTTCTCTTGTGAAATCTGGATTCTTTTGCCAAGGCAATTGCACCAGTATTGTCACAAAAGATTTTCATTGACCCGATGCACTAGGTATGACACCTAGATTGGATATGAACTCCTTCATCCAGACTCCACCATTTGCTGCTTCCGATGCAGCTATGTACTCCGCTTCACACGTAGATCCTGCCACGACGCTCTTCTTGGAACTGCACCAACTAATAGCTTCACCATTCAATAAAAATGCGTATCCAGTTTGTCACTTAGAGTCATCTGGATCAGTGTCAAAGCTTGCATCGATGTAACCATTTACGACGAGCTCTTTGTCACCTCCATAAATGAGAAACATATCCTTAGTCCTTTTTAGGTATTTGAGGATGTTCTTGACCGTTGTCCAGTGATCAACTCCTGGATTACTTTGGTACCTGCCTGCTAAACTAATAGCAAGGCACACATCAGGTCTGGTACACAGCATTGCATACATGATAGAACCTATGGCTGAAGCATAGGGAATGACTGTCATTTTCTCTCTATCTTCTGAAGTGGACGGGCATTGAGTCTGACTCAACTTCACACCTTGTAACACATGCAAGAACCCTTTCTTTTCCTGATCCATTTTGAACTTCTTCAAAACTTTATCAAGGTATGTGCTTTGTGAAAGTCCAATTAAGCGTCTTGATCTATCTCTATAGATCTTGATGCCCAATATATAAGCAGCTTCACCGAGGTCTTTCATTGAAAAATTCTTATTAAAGTATCCTTTTATGCTATTCAAAAATTCAGTATCATTTCCAATCAGCAGTATGTCATCCACATATAATATCAGAAATGCTACATAGCACCCACTCACTTTCTTGTAAATACAGGCTTCTCCAAAAGTCTGTATAAAACCATATGCTTTGATCAAACTATCAAAGAGTATATTCCAACTCCGAGAGGATTGCACCAGTCCATAAATGGATGTTGGAGCTTGCATACTTTTTAGCACCTTTTGGATCAACAAAACCTTCTGGTTGCATCATATACAACTCTTCTTTAAGATATCCATTAAGGAATGCAATTTTGACATCCATGTGCAACATTTCATAATGATAAAATGCGGCAATTGCTAAGATGATTCGGACAGACTTAAGCATCTCTACGGGTGAGAAGGTCTCATTGTAGTTAACTCCTTGAACTTGTCGAAAACCTTTTGCAACAAGTCGAGCTTTGTAGATAGTAACATTACTGTCAGCGTCAGTCTTCTTGCAGATCCATTTATTCTCTATGGCTTGCCGATCAACGGGCAAGTCAACCAAAGTCCACACTTTGTTCTCATACATGGATCCCATCTCAGATTTCATGGCCTCAAGCCATTTTGCGAAATCTGAGCTCATCATCACTTCCTCATAGTTCGTAGGTTCATCATGGTCAAGTAACATGACTTCCAGAATAGGATTACCGTACCACTCTCGTCCAGATCTTAGTCTGGCTGACCTACGAGGTTCGGTAGTAACTTGATCAGAAGTTTCATGATCATCATCATTAGCTTCCTCACTTACTGGTGTAGGAATCACTGGAACTGATTTCTGTGATGAACTAGTTTCCAATAAGGGAGTAGGTAGAATTACCTTGTCAAGTTGTACTTTCCTCCCACTCACTTCTTTCGAGAGAAACTCCTTCTCTAGAAAGGATCCATTCTTGGAAACGAATATCTTGCCTTCGGATCTGTGATAGAAGGTGTACCCAACAGTTTCCTTTGGGTATCCTATGAAGACACATTTCTCTAATTTGGGTTTGAGCTTATCATGTTGAAGCTTTTTCACATAAGCATCGCAGCCCCAAACTTTAAGAAACGACAACTTGGGTTTCTTGCCAAACCACAGTTCGTAAGGTGTCGTCTCAACAGATTTCGATGGTGCTCTATTTAACGTGAATGCAGCCGTCTCTAAATTATAACCCCAAAACGATAGCAGTAAATCAGCAAGAGACATCATAGAGTGCACCATATGTAATAAAGTGTGGTTACGACGTTCGGACACACCATAACGTTGTGGTGTTCCAGGTGGCGTGAGTTGCGAAACTATTCTGCATTGTTTCAAATGAAGACCAAACTCATAACTCAAATATTCACCTCCACGATCAGATTGTAGAAACTTAATTTTCTTGTTACGATGATTTTCCACTTCACTCTGAAATTCTTTGAACTTTTCAAATGTTTTAGACTTATGTTTCATCAAGTAGATATACCCATATCTGCTCAAATCATCTGCGAAGGTAAGAAAATAACGATACCCGCCACGACCATCAGCACTCATTGTACCGCATACATCAGTATGTATTATTTCCAATAGGTCTGTTGCTCATTCTATTGTTCCGGAGAATGAGTCTTAGTCATCTTGCCCATGAGGCATGGTTCGCAAGCATCAAGTGATTCATAATCAGGTGATTCCAAAAGCCCATTAGCATGGAGTTTCTTCATGGCATTACACAAATATGACCTAAACGGCAGTGCCACAAATAAGTTGCGCTATCATTATCAAACCTATATCTTCTGGCTTCAATACTATGAATATGTGTATCACTACTATCAACATTTAGTAAAAATAGACCACTCATCAAGGGTGCATAACCATAAAAGATATTACTCATATAAATAGAACAACCATTATTCTCTGATTTAAATGAATAACCGTCTCGCATTAAACAAGATCCAGATACAATGTTCATGCTCGACGTTGGCACCAAATAACAATTATTTAGGTCTAAAACTAATCCTGAAGGTAGATGTAGAGGTAGCATGCCCACGACGATCACATCGACTTTGGAACCATTTCCCACGCGCATCATCACCTCGTCCTTAGCAAATCTTTGCTTAATCCGTAGCCCCTGTTTTGAGTTGCAAATATTAGCAACAAAACTAGTATCAAATACCCAGGTGCTACTACGAGCATTAGTAAGGTACACATCAATAACATGTATATCAAATATACCTTTCACATTTCCATCCTTCTTCTCCGCCAAATACTTGGGGCAGTTCCACTTCCAGTGACCATTCCCTTTGAAGTAGAAGCACTCAATCTTAGGCTTAGGTCCAGAAATGGCCTTCTTCACTTGAGAATCAACTTGCTTGTCGTTCTTCTTGAAGTTCCCCTTCTTCTCATTACCCTTTTTCTTGAAAGTGGTGGTCTTGTTGACCATCAACACTTGATGCTCCTTCTTGATTTCTACCTCCGCAACCTTTAGCATTGTGAAGAGCTCGGGAATTGTCTTATCCATCCCTTGCATATTATAGTTCATCACACAGCTCTTGTGGCTTGGTGGTAGTGATTGAAGAACTCTGTCAATGACACTATCATCAGGAAGATTAACTCCCAATTGAGTCAAGTGGTTCTGGTACCCAGACATTCTGAGTATATGTTCACTGATAGAACTATTCTCCTCCATTTTGCAATTGTAGAACTTATTGGAGACTTCATATCTCTCAGTCCGGGCATTTGCTTTAAATATTAACTTCAACTCCTGGAACATCTCATATGCTCCATGACGTTCAAAACATCGTGGAAGTCCCGGTTCTAAGCCGTAAAGCATGGCATACTAAACTATCGAGTAGTCCTTACCTTTGCTCTGCCAGGTGTTCATAATATCTGGCATTGCTCCTGCAGCGGGTTTGCCACCTAGCGGTGCTTCCAGGACATAATTCTTCTATGCAGCAATGAGGATAATCCTCAAGTTATGGACCTAGTCCGCGTAATTGCTACCATCATCTTTGAACTTAGCTTTCTCTGGGAACGCATTAAAATTCAACGGAACAACAACACGGCCCATCTGTCTACAACAACATAGACATGCAAAATACTATCAGGTACTAAGTTCATGATAAATTAAAGTTCAATTAATCATATTACTTAAGAACTCCGACTTAGATAGACATCCCTCTAATCATCTAAGTGATCACGTGATCCATATCAACTAAACCATGTCCGATCATTACGTGAGATGGAGTAGTTTTCAATGGTGAACATCACTATGCTGATCATATCTACTATATGAGTCACACTCGACCTTTCGGTCATAGTGTTCCGAGGCCATATCTGCATATGCTAGGCTCATCAAGTTTAACATGAGTATTCCGCGTGTGCAAAACTGGCTTGCACCCGTTATATGTGAACGTAGAGTTTATCACACCCGATCATCACATGGGGTCTCGGCACGATGAACTGTAGCAACGGTGCATACTCAGGGAGAAGACTTGTACCTTGAAATTTAGTGAGAGATCATCTTATAATGCTACCGCCGAACTAAACAACATAAGATGCATAAAGGATAAAGATCACATGCAATCAAATATAAGTGACATGATATGGCCATCATCATCTTGTGCCTTTGATCTTCATCTCCAAAGCACCGTCATGATCACCATCGTCACCGGCTTGACACCTTGATCTCCATCGAAGCATCGTTGTCGTCTCGTGAACTATTGCTTCTACGAGTATCGCTACCGCTTAGTGATAAAGTAAGGCAATTACATGGCGATTGCATTTCATACAATAAAGTGATAACCATATGGCTCCTGCCAGTTGCCGGTAACTCTATTACAAAACATGTGCATCTCATACAATAAAATTTAGCATCATGTCTTGACCATATCACATCACCACATGCCTTGCAAAAACAAGTTAGGCGTCCTCTACATTGTTGTTGCAAGTTTTACATGTCTACTACGGCCTGAGCAAGAATCGTTCTTACCTACGCATCAAAAACACAACGAGGTATAGTGATTGCTTTTTGATCTTTAGAAAGAAACTTGTTCATTGAATCTGATTCAACTAAAGTTGGAGAAACTGACACCCACTAGCCACCTGTGTGCGGAGCACGTCGGTAGAACCAGTCTCGCATAAGCGTACGCGTAACGTCAGTCTGAGCCGCTTCATCCAACAATACCGTTGAATCAAGAATCAACTAATGACAGCAAGCAATATGTATATACCCACGCCCACAACTCCTTTGTGTTCTACTCGCCCATATAACATCTACGCATAGAACTGGCTCTGATACCACTGTTGGGGAACATAGTAATTTCAAAAAAATCCTACGCACACGCAAGATCCATCTAGGTGATGCATAGCAACGAGAGCGGAGAGTGTTGTCCACGTACCCTCGTAGACCGTAAGCGGAAGCATTAAGACAATGCAGTTGATGTAGTCGTACGTCTTCATGATCTGTCAGATCGTAGAACCGAAGGTACAGCACCTCCGCGACCTGCACACGTTCAGCTCGGTGACGTCCCATGAACTCTAGATCTAGCTGAGGTCGAGGGACAGTTTCGTTAGCATGACGGCGTGATGACGGTGATGATGAAGTTACTGATGGAGGGCTTTGCCTAAGCTCTACAATGATATGACCAAGGTGAAAATCTATGGAGGGGGGCATCGCACACGACTAAACAATCAACTTGTGTGTTCTAGGGTGCCCCCCTCCCCACGTATATAAAGGAGGGAGGGGGAGGCCGGCCATCCCTCTAGGTACGCCAAGGGGGGATGAGTCCTCCTCCTAGTAGGAGTAGGACTCCCCCCTTTCCTAGTCCCACTAGGAAAAGAAGGAAGAGGAAGAAAGAGAAAGGAAAGGGGGCCGGGCCCCCACCCAATTCGGATTGGGCGGGGGGCACCCTCCACCTGGCTGCCTCCTCTTCTCTACTACTAGGGCCCAATAAGGCCCATTGACTCCCTGGGGGGTTCCGGTAACCCCCAGGTACTCGGGTAAATGCCCAAACTCACCCGGAACCATGCTGACGTCGAAACATAGCCTTCCAATATATCAATCTTTATGTCTCGGCCATTTTGAGACTCCTCATCATTTCCGTGATCTCATCCAGGAGTCCCAACAACCTTCGGTACATCAAAATGCATAAACTCATAATAACGATCGTCACCGAATGTTAAGCGTGCGGACCCTACGGGTTCGAGAATTATGTATACATGACCGAGACTCATCTCTGGTCAATAACCAATAGCGGAACCTGGATGCTCATATTGGTTCCTACATATTCTATGAAGATCTTTATCGGTCAAACCGCATAATAACATACACTGTTCCCTTTGTCATTGGTATGTTACTCGCCCGAGATTCGATCATCGGTATCTCAATACCTAGTTCAATCTCGTTACCGGCAAGTTTCTCTACTTGTTACATAATGCAACATCCCATATCTAACTCATTAGTCACATTGCTTGCAAGGCTTATAGTAATGTGCATTACCTAGAAGGCCCAGAGATACCTCTCTGATACACGGAGTGACAAATCCTAATCTCGATCTATGCCAACTTAACAAACACCATCGGATACACCTATAGAGCATCTTTATAGTCACCCAGTTACGTTGTGACGTTTGACAACACACTAAGTGTCATAATCTCATAGTCATGGGAAGATGTATAAGTTATGGAGAAAGCAATAGCAGTAACTAAACGATCATCGTGTTAAGCTAACAGATGGGTCAAGTCAATCAGATTATTCTCTAATGATGTGATCCCGTTCATCAAATGAGAACTCTTTGTCCATGGCTAGGAAACTTAACCATCTTTGATTAACGAGCTATTCAAATAGAGGAATACTAGTGACACTCTGTTTGTCTATGTATTCACACATGTACTAAGTTTCCGGTTAATACAATTCTAGCATGAATAATAAACATTTATCATGATATAAGGAAATATAAATAACAACTTTATTATTGACTCTATGGCATATTTCCTTCAAAATCATAGTGAAATGTTCTTTCCATCGTTGAATAATCTTTGTGTCGTTTGTTCATGTAATCGATCAAATCATTTGTTTTAGAGATCATGTAATAATTGTTTTGTTTTTTGGTTTGTAATTTTTTGAGCACAAGTCTATATTAATTGATAAGACTCGGAGACGTTTCATTTTGATTGTTGTGCCACACCTACAAATACACCGATTGGGTTGAATGTGCATTCAAGAATAATAGTAGTATAGATGGACCTTAAGTGGCACGCATCGGAAAGGGCCAAGATGTTGTACTAGCTTCGCTAAAAAAAGGATGCTCTTCTAGCAAAAAAAACTACAGTGGCCTGGCTTATGTGTGTTAGTTGATATTATTGGTCCATATACTCTATAGGTGTGTATATGTCTGTTAATTTTGTACATTATTGGTTGATTGACTCGATATTTGAATCTTGATACATCGCTTGTGTACATATCTAAATGGGAGTACACATTAGGCTGCATGTGGCACTTGAGCTGGACATAAAGTGGTTTCAAATATTCGAATACACCTTAAACTGGATTCTAGCTTCTGAATTCGATTATCGGGATTTGTAAATCATATTCATATATGATAGTGGAATACATCTATGTCGTGCTTTTGAAGATATATAAAAAGACATAGAATGATTTATAATGATTCGTATAGGAATACAAAATGGATTCCAATTTAGTTGCCAGGGTAAACGTGGATGCTTATTGTCCCAAAATTTGAAAGAAGCGGCAAAATGTCCACTCCCATGTCGGCTGCCAAAAGCCAAGTATTTGGGAGATGGAAATAACTATCTACCCCTTACACGGACAATCCATCAGCCCGATTTCCACTGCTCTGAATAGGGGTAGGTTAGTAACTACAATTAAACATGGCACGACCGCCTCTGAGCCCATTCCGACACGGTGGGCACCAAACATGGGCGGAAAAACACATTTGATTCAAGCTCGTCCAAAAGACCTCTGTCTCTCCCTCCATTTCCCCATTCATACATGATGGGCGGCAAAACAAACTTGACTCGGGCGAAATTGATGTAGGCAAATATTTTCAATAGGGGCAGGTTTGTAACTTCACTCAGACGTGACACAACCACCCTACCTGTCAACCCCGTTCATACACCGTGGGCGCCAACCATGGGCGCCAAAACACCCTCTCCTCGCCCGGAATCGCTCTGGGAAAATATTGGCGATATGCGAGATTACCATCCTATCCCCAACCGACGAGACGTCCAAATTTTAAACGGGGGCTAAGTTCGTAACTTTCCCATATTTCAGACAGGCGCGTCCCAAAAACATGGTTTCCTGTACCTCTCCCTCCATTTTCCCATACATACACCGTCCACGCTAGAACAACATCCCCACACCAGCCTCCTCCGTCCGCCACCCCATCCATCGTCGCCGTCCTCCACCCCATCCATCACCACTGTCCTCCACCATGCTGGAGCGCATACCGAGACCATGTCGTCCACTAGTAGAGATGGACGTTTCTCATCCATGGCGACAGACCAAGAGCCTTGCATCGCGTCCTCTCGCTTCATCGGCGTCATCATCCTCTTTGCTGGGGCCGCTCACATGACCTTCTCTTCCATGGCAATGAGACTTATCCCCTGATGCACCCATCTACCATCGCAGATCTGCTTCAACGCCACCGACAGCCATCGCACCCCCGATGCCTACATGGCGCCGCAAGAGAGGTGGTACTTCATATCTCTTCAACTTTTTCATCCCAACCAGAAAATATATCGTAACTTGGTTACTGTACTTTCCTTTCAGCTCTTAGAATTTGGTTCTTAGTTCGAAGCAAATAATGGATGTGAAATAGCATTTCTCTGGTTTGCAGCTTTAAATCTGCCATGGCACTGTCATAATAGGGTTTAATTGATCATGCTTAGGGTTTAATTGATCGTGTTGGTTCCGTGGTAGTTTCTTTAATAGAAATCGGAGCGGAAACCCTCTTTTGCTAAAAAAATGCTTAGGGTTTCCCCCTTTTATGATCACTATATGATCAGCATACGTGCTTCATGTGATAATAGCACTACTCCACCCATCAAGCTAAACAAGCTTATTTGTTCAAATGCAAATCTGATATTATTAAAACAGAGTCATCTAATTGGTCGACTAAATGTTCCTAATTTAGTTTCGAAAATGCATATTCGCCTACCTTCCCTGTCCATTCAGGGCTCAGGCGTGCAGCACCCACTATGTCAACCCGATTTATCCTGAGATACGGCCTCAACACTCAGCAGTCACTCCTCATCACCCATTTTCTAAATGATTCATTACTCATTAGGTAGGACTGTCATTAGGGTTTGTTGTGTGCTGAGTGCTACCTACACTTAATGCTTCAGATGTATTTCAATAATCTTTAGTACCTGTAAAGTTCACAGGGTTTCAAAATTACGGCCCTAGGAATAGACACTAGTCATTTTGGTTTGTTGGTCGTAGTGACATTGACCCACATTACTACTGCAGGCAAGGTTTGTTGACAATTTTACTTGTATTTCTTACTCATTAGATATGATATCTAATTATTCACGTTGATTAGTTGCAAACAAGAAGTGCTAAACAAACTTATTGAATCAGATGTTGGATGGTCTCTTACTACAGTTACAATTCTGCATACTTGTCCTAGTAAGCTCACAAATGATTGATTCACTACATCTATGCTTGCCTTGTCATATTTGTTGTCAATATTCCTCTAGGGTGGACCACCCTGTTTCAAAATACTGGAACCGCATACATGAGTGAATAGTATTTCTCTGTGTGATCTCTTCCATCATGTGTGGGCAACGAACATGGCATTGTATAGAATTAAAGTGTCATTTCCAGCTTTTACATAGAATACGATCTTTTACATGGAATACAATCTGCCTACTTGGTTTGTGTCGCACTACCAACACTCCACCCTTGAAGCTAAACATTATCCCACTCATAATTCCTTAGTTTATTTGTTCAAATACGAATTTGATATGATTCTAATGTTCCTACTTCAGTTTTGAAATGTGTGTCTACCTGTTATAGAGACATAAGAGGTTTGTATTTCTATGTGTGGTCTGGTTAGCATGGTTGGGGGTGAACTTTGCATATGCAGGGTTTATAGGGAGACACTCTTCGAGTTGAATCTGTAGTGCATTCCATAGATAATCTAACTACTTTTTATGTTTTCATGAATCTCAGATTCATAGCATCATTATGATTATTAGCTTGTGCGCATGAAAAGAATAAAGCAGAACAATGCCATGGCTGTCAAACTTGGCATTAACGGACTGAAATCAAGTCTGGATGCAATGCAATGCAAACGCTCTCCACCTATAGATTCATGCTTAGAATATAATCCTCATAGTAATTCTGGGCTAGAGGCAGAACTAAGTTAATGTAGCTCCCTAGTGGAGGAGTCAGTGGTAGATACCCTATCTTATTCACCCATCAAGGTGCTTGCTATAACTTTCTAAGGTTATATTGGTCGCACATATCTTGCAACTGATGCTTTGCAATGCTTCTACTTTGTTGCACTGCCATTACCTTAGTTTACACATCGCGTATGTGAATACGCCCTTCCTATCCATTTCCAGTACGTATTCCATCTATCATCATACCATATTTATCCATTCAAATGTTGTTCTTTTCTATCATACATTCAAAAGGAAGAGGGCGATTGCTGATCGCGGAGGAGCAGGAGCAAAGTATTTGGAAAAGGTAGTGACACCTGAAAAATCAAAATATCCTATTAGGTGTAGTTGCAATATCACCTGATCCACAAAACACGGCCCCAACTCTAGCAGACTCTAGCCCTACTACACTGGTCATTTCTGATGCCCCAACTCAACAGACCCCAACTGCAGCAAATAGTATGATGATGCCAGTTGACATAGCACCAGCTCTACGACCCAAAAACCCCATTCCAGCAAAGAGTACACAAAATCCAGTTGCCAAATCCCTTTTCAAACCAGAGAGAGCCCCATTTGCAACAAATAGGACCCCTGTTCCATTTCTTCCCAGTTTAGAAGACGAAGCTTATATTATTGTCAGGAACTTTGTGCGCATCTTTCCTTCATGGAAAGATTATACCTCAGACACATAACAATTTCCAGTCTACCACCACAACTTATGCGTAAGTAATGTATTAATGTTATTCATGGTAATTACTGCATATGTTTCTGCTGACAGAAGAAACATGATTTCATTCTTTTAAATAGGCGAGGTCCAAACTAGATTGTCAAGACGAACAAGGGTTGGTTGCACTTTTCAAGCACTCATTGATGAAGTATCGTTCCTACCTGAGGCAAGCGCACTTCGATGGCAAGCCTCCAAACTAAATTTCTGTGAAGTCTCCGGTGCTACATTTATCAGAAAGTGACTGGAATAATCTTGATACACATTGCTCTTGTCTAAAGTGTAAGGTACTGTCTATGATAGCACATCATAGTTTGAACTACATTTCTACATTTGCCTTAACGTCTCACTTGTACGAAAATTGTTAGTAGAAGAACATTCATTCTCAAGGGACCACAGAATCTCGTAACTATATTGCACACTGCATTGCTCTTGTGAGTACCTCTTTCCCTGTATGACCATACTTACTTTCATAGTTGTTTGATTATGTAGCATCACTTCACATGTTAGCCTCGTTATCGTCCATTTGGTGGACATTATAAGATCCTTGTGGACTCTTACATAAATTTCGAATCAACCCAATGCTTTTGAAGATGTTTCGCTCTGCAGTCCTCTTGTAAGAATTGAACATTGTCTATCACTGTACTTACATTAACAGCTACTCCCTCCATCCCATAATATAAGAATGTTTTGTATAGTACACCAGTGTTTAAAACACTCTTGTATTATGGGAATAGGGATTGGTTCATTGTGTAGCATTCTGCATCTTATCTCCCTCGCCCACCATTTACTAAAAAATATCAGATCTATATTTAATCTTACCAAAAAGTTGAATACACAGACAATGCCAGTGCAAAAGTGTAGCCCATTGCTCTGGTTAGTACATTTTGTCCTATAACGCTTGTACTTCCATGGATTGGTAGTTGATTATGTAGCATCAATATGCATCTTATCTTTGTTATCCTCTATCCCTTCCAATATTATCATATCTATAATTACTCTCTACGAAAGTAGAGTACAGGCAATGCTTATGAAGAAGATTCTGTGCTGAAATTCTTGAGTTATCCTACCCTTCACATGGAGAAGGGCATTATAAAGCCGGTGTTAACTGTTAATGGAACGCAGCCCTTCTAAAGCATTTATCCTCAACTGTTGTTTAATTTGCTCATACTCCCTGTCGTTAACTGTTGTTTCTATCAAAATGCATGTTCGCTATAACCGTAAGGTCCAAGTTTTACTTGTAAAACCAAATCCCTTATTCATACCATGCACATTAGTCAATACTCCCTATATGTATGCTTGTTTTTGTGGATCTATAATTCAGTGTGTGGTGAAGCAGCCCACGTTTGCACCTTGTCATCTCCTGTTTTATCTTACTGATGTGGCTGATGATATGAACAACATGCCATGCACATTAACCAAAATAGATACAATTATTGTCTTTTCCCTTAATCTATGCTTGTTATGTTGACATGGTAATCCAGTAGTGTGGTGAAGCTCCCTGCATTATGAACAATGCCAAATTATGCTATTGATATTTTGAACTTACTCTTTATTTTCTAATTTGAAATTGGATGGAACTAACAGCACAGTTATCATCTTTGTTTATACACGTGCAAAACATGTCATCTCTCTGCTTGTTTCAGAGTGATATGCCTGATGGCATGCAAGTCTGCTGAAGGCTGTGAGACAAACCCAACATATATTGCAGCAAAGAAGGCAAAACATCTGGAAGCTAGCAAGACAACCCCAAAGTCTTGTCTTGATGCAGTGTTCAAGTTACTTGAGACTAGCAGTCAGACAAGCTAACAGAATCCACTGTCTAAATCAGTTTGACTTATGCAGTCCCAAGTTCTAGCAGAAAGGCACTCTGCAACTCAACTTCGACTTGAAGTCCTATCTCTAAGAAAGATTGCAGAGAACACCAATGAGAACCTCATTGCTAAATAGCTACACCTGGAAGCTATGACCGACATGCTAGGCCGGTCTCACAGCCTTGCTCGGCAGCTTGCGCAGCAGTCCTCGCGCAAGGCTAACCTGGAAGTGGTCTCAGTTCAGTATTATTTTGTTACGCTGCAATGGTGCCCAGTTTTTGTAATCTGCTTCTTCATTGCGCTTTGTGATCACTAGGGCAAACTTCGATGCCAAGTGGATGTAATATACCATAAATCCTTTATTGTATAGGTTTATTCTAAGTTACTATGTCATAATTTCTTTATTTTATAGAGTATGTTTGTTCTTAATTCCTACTAGTTACTACCATCATTCGCTATCTTAAAAAATCGGATGTAGTCGACTGGGCTGAAACATTTGCCTCTAACTGGCCTAGTTTTTAGCGGGCCACAATTGGTCCGGCCTGCAACTTTCTTGGGCCCGAATGGCCATTGGGGCCTTCACACTTTTCCCAAGTCCACAACTTACTCCGGCCTATATTCGACCCAAATTCTAGTTGGGACTTTTGTGGACCCGCGCTTAGTTTGGCCCATGTAGCTTTGGGCCATTAACAGGCTGAATATTCTACTGGGCTGTTACGATCCAGAAGAAACCATGTGCCTTTAGCAGGCCAAAATGCATGTTCGGCCTCAATTTTCACTAGTCGTCGACGGGCCTTAAGTAGGCTAAACTGTAGACCGGGCCTTTTTTTGCCTAGTTATATGACGAGCCGTTACCAGGCCGAAACATATCATGGGCCCTTAAGAGGCCAAAAGCTTAGTACAGGCATCAACAGGCCAAATTATACAACAGGCCTATAAAAGGCCAAAAGTCACGTTGGGCTGAACTGTTGTCACCTTTATCACGGGTCGTTAGTGGGCAGGATGTCGCGTCAGACCATATATGGCCCATGGCCAGCACAGGCCATTCCCAGGCTGAAAGACACACCGGGCTGAAATGGGCCCATGTCTACATTGGGCCTCTAACTGGCTGAATGTCACTGGGCCGTAATTGGGCCCAAATGTTCCGTGAACAATTAACAGGCCAGATCTGTCTTCCGTCCATAAATTTGCCATGTTTAAACAGGCCATTATTGGGCTGGCCCACTAGTACGTGAGTAAGTACTATGGGCCTTTGACTGGGCTGGCCTTTTTAACCTATATGGGCCTCTGTTGGGCCCTGCCACATGTCGACGTATCATAGGCATGTCTCCTCCAATGGACGGACGCCATCTAGCCCACAATGGAGCAGACACGTGTTTGCTCCAGCCAATGATGATTTTAAATGTGGGAAATGCCCATTGGTCTGGGTTGTTAACGAATTATTAAATCCAAATCAGAACTCGATAGCTTAATGGTGACCCGTTACGGTGGATGCCACGTGTTGATAACCCTTGACGAAAGCACTTCTATGACGTGCGATTTATCGCCATGCAAGTGGACACTTCCGTGATGATAATTTTGGTAATGTCATTGAACACTTCTACGACAGCACAGGTATGACTATCTTGATTCTGTCATAAAATCGTCATGGATGTACATGCATGTCAAAAAATGTGACCTACTGTGACAAACACGTATCATCACGGAAGTGTATTTTTTGTAGTGGATGGTATCCTCCTTTGAATGATTTGAGTGGCTTGACTTGGCACATGTTCACACATGTAGTTGAAACAAACTCAACATTTCCATCATGATATTTATGTTAATGGTGGTTTATATCCTACTCATGCTTGCATGCAATGTTGATTAATCTCAATGCATGTTTATGACTATTGTCGCTCTCTAGTTGGTCGCTTCCCAGTCTCTTTCTAGCCTTCAGTTGTATTAAGCGGGAATACTACTTGTGCATCCACTTCCTTAAACCCCAAAGTTGTTCCATATGAGTCCACCATACCTACCTATATATGGTATCTACCTGTTGTTCCAATTAAATTGCAATTGCCAACCTCTAAACCTTCAAATAATAATATATTTTGTATGCTTGAATAGCTCATGTATCAACTAGAGCTATCAATATCTTCCATGCTAGGTGTGTTATTCTCACGACAAGTGGAATCCGCTCATCATTCACGAGAAAATGGCTAGTCACCGGGATGCCCAGTCCCATGCTCAAAGCAAATCAAATCAAAATAATTGCAAACAAACCTCCCCCGGGACTATTGTTAGTTGGACGGTACCCGTTGTTTCGGACCAGCCGTGGAGTGTGCTTGTTTGTGGTGGGGGAGTATAAACTTTACCATTCTGTTTGGGAACTGCCTATAATGTATGTAGCATGAAAGATACCGAGATCTCTTAGTTGTTATGTTGACAATGAAAGCATACCGCTCAAAATATTATTCCTCTCTATTTCAAAACTCGAGCTCTCGCACCTCTGCAAATCCTTGCTTCCCTCTGCAAAGGGCCTATCTATCTACTTTTATTGCTGACTCATTATCCTCTTATAAAAAGCACCAGTTAGAGAGCACCACTGTCATTTGTATGCATTGTTATTAATTTATATTGAGTATGACCGTGACTGGATCTCTTTTACCATGATTTACAATGTCTAGTCAGTCCTTGATCTTCACGAGTGCTCTGCATTTATGTTTTGTAGTCTTAGAAAGGGCTAGCGAGATACCCTCTTGTTATATCATATCTTGATTGTTTTGATAAAAGTGTTGTCATCCGAGATTTAATATTATTGCTCGTTAGTTGATTATGCCATTGATATGAGTAAACATGAGACCTTAATGTTATTGTGAATATGGTTAGTTCATAATGTTTGCTGAAAGCATGAATGCTGGCTTTACATATTTGCAACAACAAGATCAAACAGAGTTTGTAAAAGTTTTTTATTTATCACTTTCAGTTTGTCAACTGAATTGCTTGAGAACAAGCAAAGGTTTAAGCTTGGGGGACTTGATACGTCTCCAACGTATCTACATTTCCAAACACTTTTGTTCGTGTTTTCGACTCTAACTTGCATGATTTTAATGGAACTAACCCGCACTAACGTTGTTTTCAGCAGAATTGTCATGGTGTTATTTTTGTGCAGAATAAAAAGTTCTCAGAATGATCTAAAACTTCACGAAGATAACTTTTGGAATTAATAAAAAATATTGGCAAAAGAATCAGCACCAGGGGGCCCACACCCTATCCACATGGGTGGGGACGCGCCGTCCGACCTTGTGGCCCCCCTGGACCTCCAGCGACCTCAACTCCAACTCCATATATTCACTTTCGGGGAGAGAAAAATCAGTGAGAAGGATTCATCGTGTTTTATGATATGGAGCTGCTGCCAAGCCCTGTTCTTCCTCAAGAGGGCAGATCTGGAGTCTGTTTTGGGCTCCGAAGAGGGGAATCCATCGCCATCGTCATCATCAACCATCCTCCATCACCAATTTCATGATGCTCACCGCCGCTCGTGAGTAATTCAATCGTTGGCTTGCTGGACAGTGATGGGTTGAATGAGATTTACCATGTAATCGAGTTAGTTTTATTAGGGTTTGATCCCTAGTATCCACTATGTTCTAAGATTGATGTTGCTATGACATTGCTATGCTTAATGCTTTTCACTAGGCCCCAAGTGCCATGATTTCAGATCTGAACCTATTATGTTTTCATGAATATATTTGTGTTCTTGATCCGACATTGCAAGTTATAGTCACCTACTACACGTTATGATCCGGAAACCCCAGAGTAACAATAGTCGGGACCACTCCCGGTGATGACCGTAGTTTGAGGACTTCATGTATTCAATAAGTACTAATGCTTTGGCCTGGTACTCTTTTAAAAGGAGGCCTTAATATCCCTTAGTTTCCAATAGGACCCCGCTGCCACGGGAGTGTAGGACAAAAGATGTCATGCAAGTTCTTTTACATAAGCACGTATGACTATATTCGGAATACATGCCTACATTATATTGATGAACTTGAGCTAGTTCTATGTCACCCTACGTTATAACCGTTGCATAATGAATGCCATCCCACATAATTATACATCATGGATCCATTGCCTACGAGATTTTCACATATTGATCTTTCTTAGTTACTTTTTCATTGCCACTGTTACGATTGCTACAAAACTGCTACTATTACTTTTGCCACCATTACTGTTACTTCCATACTACTTTGCTACTAAATACTTTGATGCAGATATTATGTCTTTCAGGTGTGGTTGAATTGAAAACTCCGCTGCTAATACTCAAGAATATTCTTTGGCTCCCCTGGTGTCGAATCAATAAATTTGGGTTGAATACTCTACCCTTGAAAACTATGGTGATCCCCTATACTTGTGGGTTTCAGGAGACTGAGTCAATCTACCAGCTTTAAGATGGTAGGCTTGGGGGCTATTCCAATGGCAACGGTATTCCATACCCATATGAGTCGTCGTGCCGAGCCGCCATCTTCATGGGAGGGACGGCGCCGGCTCTCAATTCTATGCGACGGGAGCAACAAGAACGACTGACCCTTTGGCGGCCGACTCAGCCAGACCTCTGGCTCAAATTCTATCTGAGCTGATGACCACCCTGACGACCTTGCTAGCAACTGAGGTACTGCCGAAAATAAGGCAGAGCGCAATGCGGAGATTACGAAGCTTCAGGAGTGGATGACCAAGGGCCCGGAGGATATCAATGCTGACAACACATGGACAACCAACTTCTAGGCTCAGATTAATGGAGAGGCGGAGCGTCTGAAGATGGAATCTTAGTGTCTAAACCATGAGCACAACACTTCCAGTGCAGTTCATCAGCGGAGATACCAGAGCCGTTTACCTCTGAGTTTCAAGCCTGCATGTTTGATCAACACGCCAGGTGTAGGCCCAAATACTCCAAGAGCGCCGATTATACCCCAATTAACCTCTAATGCACCAGGGAGTAGAGCAGCAGCGCAACTGCTCCAGCCAGGGCCGGCCCGAAGGGAGGAGCCGGTACCCGACCCTCGTCTTGTTCAGACACCCCCACCACATTTTCCGACACCGCAGGGTCACTTCTCCGACCGGTGGATAACATGGTGGTAGCGGCAACCGGGCTTACTATGATTTCTATCACGCGTGAGTCACCAGTCGTAGTAGAAATCAAGAACGCCATTGACCTATAGCAAACGGCGATTGCTCAGCAGGATAATTATTCTTTGAGTCAGCATCATGTACATTCAACACCACTGCCGAGTCGTAGCTAGAGCGAGCATGCTGAGTCACCGACAGTTTCAAGTAGTGAATGACGTCGTCACCCACCCCACGATAACCCACCCTACAATTCGAAGACTAATTCTCGGACGATTGTGGACAGTGCAAGGGCCCGTTGCAAGGCAGAGGCAGCAAACAAGGGGGCTTATCAGCCACCCCCGATCGTTCCTTCAAGTTCAGTGGGAGCCGGGTCGAGTACCAGAACCAGTGGAGTGCCGTGCCTATTGCCAACTTTATGTAATGAGCGCATGCCTAAAGTTTTAAGGGTCCTCGCAATGTAACCAACTACATGGAGGATCTCCCTCCAGAGGCTTGGATTGAGAGCTATGAGCTGGCGATGGATATGTTTGATGTCAGTGATGCGGTATGTGCCAAGTACTTCACTATGATGTTCGAGGGGACGGCTCGCACATGGTTGAAGAACTTGCCCCCGCCCCCAATTCTATCAGCACCTGGGCGGAGTTGAAGGAGCGCTTCATCAAGAATTTTCAAGGAACTTGCAGGCAGCCTATGACAATTGTTGATTTGTAGCACTATGTCCAGCATGAGGATGAGTCGGCCCATCATTGTGCTCAATGGTTTGTGATCATCCACTCTTCGGATAACATCTAGGTGGCTCAAGTTGTGTTTCTCTTGAAAAAGAATTGTCAGTTTTAGCCTCTTGTGCAGAAGCTTGGGAGGCTTAAGCGCAAGTGCACGGATATGGGCAAACCTCATGGATGTACTTTCCAGATATGCTGATCCTGATGGTACGAAGGATCCTAGCTTTGATGATGATTAATATGGCAAGGACAAGAAAAACGGTAGTGGCAAGAGTCAGCAGTAGAATGCCCCCGCGCAAAATGGCAATCATCATAACCATGGTAATTGTGGAAAACACGGACACCCCGATGGCGGGTCATATTTGGTGGCTAACAACAATACATTGTACAAAAATCAGCGTCGCAATGGCAAGCAGCCTTATAATGGAGGGAAGGCCAATAATTATGAGGAAGCCCTTAATGGGCCATGTCCTAAACACAGTTATCCTCAAGCCATCTAGTCATGCTTGGATGGGTTGCTATATCATGCAGGAGTACACGAACAAGTCGTTTCAATAGCACCATGGTAACGGTAATGGGCCGCCCGGCGGGTTATGCTCCGAAGGTTTTCAGGGAGCCGGCTTTGGAGGTGGCAGCTCAAATTCAAGCTATCAAGGCCAAGGGAATCATGGTGGTCAACGTAACCAGTAGCAGCATAATCAATCAGGATATCAGAGTAATCCTAAGCAGCTGAAAAGTGACCTAGACGATGTTCTCACTACGAGCACTTGCAAGCGCCACCGAAAGATCCATAAATTGGCAGTCGATGTGGATGAGCCGGCGGTGACATGCTATTTGAGGTGGTCTGAGCACATGATCACTTGGATCCGAGCGGATCACCCACCCCGAGTTGACGATCCAGGTCATCTGGCCCTGGTGGTGCCCCCTCAAGTGGGTGGTTATAAGTTCACCAAGGTAATTATGGATGGTGGCAATATCATTAACATATTGTATTATGACACTTTTCGATTGATGATTCTAACAGAGAAGGACCTTAGGCCGTGGTCTACGGTATTTCACGGAGTTGTGCCTGGCAAGTCGGCTTACCCTACTATCATAAAGATTGATCTAGAAGTTGCTTTTGGTCATGAATATAATTACAGAGCAGAGACATTGTCATTTGAGGTGGTGAAGATCAAGAGTCCTTATCAGGTGCTATTTGGACGGCCGGCTTATGCTAAATTCATGGATCCTCTTTGTTATATATATATATATTTGCAGCTTAAGATGCACTGGCCACAAGGGACGATCACAGTTCACGGAATTCACAAGACAGCCCTGGAATGTGAATAGGGAGATGCTACTTATGCAGAGTCGGCTTGTGCTATTGATGAGCTAAAGTTTTATAAACATAACATTGATCCGGCTGATATGACCCCTCTGAAGAATCCCACTACTGAGAAGGACCCTCTACTCAAGTTGAAGTCGGCAAAGGATGCGCAGCAAGTGGATTTTGTCCCTAGTGATTCTTCCCAGCTGTTCATGATACGTCCATTTTGCATCATGCTTTTATGTTGAGATTTATTGCATTATGGGCTGTTATTACACATTATGGTACAATACTTATGCCTTTTCTCTCTTATTTTACAACATTTACATAAAGAGGGAGAATGCCGACAACTAGAGTTCTGGACCGGAAAGGAGCACATCTGAGAGACCTATTATGTAAAACTCCAAAAGTCCTGAAATTTTATGAAGAATTATTTTGGAATATATAAATAATATTGGGCAAAGAAAATACCAGAGGGGAACCACTAGGGGGCACAAGCCTGGGGCGTGTCCCGAGGGCTTATGGGCGCCCTGGCAGGTCCTCGGTGCCCATCTTCTGCTACATGAAGCGTTTTGACTTGGAAAAAATATGGAGGAAGCTTTTGGGACGAAGCGCCGCCGTCTCGAGGCAGAACCTGGGCAGTGGCAATCTAGGGCTCCAACAGAGTTGTTCTGTCGGGGAAACTTCCCTCTAGGAGGGGGAAATCGAAGCCATCGTCATCACCAATGATCCTCTCATCGAGAGGGGGTCAATCTCCATCAACATATTCACCAGCACCATCTCCATTCAAACCCTAGTCCATCTCTTGTATTCAATCTTTGTCTCAAAACCTCAGATTGGTACCAGTGGGTTGCTAGTAGTTTTGGTTACTCCTTGTAGTTGATTCTAGTTGGTTTATTCGGTGAAGGACCATATGTTCATATCCTTATTGATATTCAATACCCCTCTGATCTTGAACATGAACATGATTTGTGAGTAGTTATGTTGGTTCCTGAGGACATGGGACAAGTCTTGTTATAAGTAATCATGTGAATTTGGCATTCGTTCGATATTTTGAAGATATGTATGTTGTCGTTCCTCTAGTGGTCTTTTGTGAACATCGACTACATGACACTTCACCATGATTTGGGCTGAGAGGAAGGCATTGGGAAGTGATAAGTAGATGATGGGTTGCTAGAGTGAAAAAAGCGTAAACACTAGTTTATGTGTTGCTTCGTAAGGGGCTGATTCGGATCCAGATGTTTCATGCTATGGTTAGATTTATCTTAATTATTATTTCGTAGTCGTGGATTCTTGCGAGAGGGGTCAATCATAAGTGGGAGGCTTGTCCAAGTAAGGACAGCTACCGAGCATCGGTCCACCCACATATCAAATTATCAAAGTAATGAACACGAATCATATGAGCATGATGAAAATTAACTTGACAATAATTTCCATGGGTCCTCGGGAGCGTTGTGCTTTATATAAGAGTTCGTCCAAGCTTATCATTTGCTACAAAAGTATTGGGACACCATGTTGCACTGTTAATTACACTGGTTACTTGTTACCCATTACAAACTATCCTATCATCAAACTATCTGTTACCGATAATTTTGTGCTTGCAGAAAATACCTTGCTGAAAATCGCTTGCCATGTCCTTCTGCTCCTCATTGGGTTCGACACTCTTACTTATCGAAAGGACTATGATAGATCCCCTATACTCTTTGGTCATCAAGACTCTTTTCTGGCGCCGTTACCGGGGAGTGAAGCGCCTTTGGTGAGTGGAATTTGGTAAGGAAAAAAAATTATATTACGTGCTAAAATTTATTGCCACTTGTCACTATGGAAAATCATCATTTGAGGGGTTTGTTCGGGGTATCTTCACCTCGACCGAAAGAACGAAGAGTTTCTCTTCCACCTACTACACCTACTGAAAATATTTATTATGAAATTCCTTCGGGTATGATAGATAAACTGCTAGCTAATCCTTATGCAGGAGATGGAACACTACATCCCGATATGCATCTAATCTATGTGAATGAAGTTTGTGAATTATTTAGGATTGCAGGTTTGCCCGAGGATTAGGTCAACAAGAAATTCTTCCATTTATCTTTGAAGGGAAAGTCATTAACATGGTATAGGCTATGTGAAGATATTGGAGCTTGGAACTACAACTGATTGAAATTGGAATTTCATCAAAAGTTTTATTCTATGCATTTAGTCCACATGATCAGAATTATATATATAATGTTTGGCCTCGTGAAGGAGAAAGTATCACTCAACCTTGGCGGAGGCTTAAGTCCATATTATATTCATGCCCCAATCATGGGCTCTCAAGAGAAATTATTATTCAGAATTTTTATGCTCGGCTTTCTCATAATGATCAATCCATGCTCGATACTTCTTGTACTGGTTCTTTTATGAAGAAGACTATTGAATTCAAATGGGATTTATTGGAAAGAATTAAACACAACTCTGAAGATTGGGAGCTCGACGAAGGTAAGGAGTTAGGTATAAACCATAAGTTTGATTGTGTTAAATCACTTATGGATACTGACGCTTTTCATGAATTTAGCACTAAATATGGACTTGACTCTGAGATAGTAGCTTCTTTGTATGAATCATTTGCTACTCATGTTGATCTCCCTATGGAGAAGTGGTTTAAATATCATCCCCCCATTGAAGTAAAAGTAGTAGAACCTAATAAAGCTAAAGAAGAAACCATTACTTATAATGTTGATCTAGTAGTTACTACTACTTATATTGACAAACCACCTTTTCCTATTAGAGTAAAGGAACATGCTAAAGCTTCAACTATTGCTTGTAAGAGTTATACTGGAAAACCTATGCCCCCTGAACAAATTAAAGTTGAACCTAGTATTGCTATGGTTAAAGATCTCTTGGTCGATAATATTGATGGGCATGTTATTTATTTCTGTGATGAAGCTTCTAGAATTGCCAAACCTGATGATACAGATAAATATAAACTTATTGTTGGCATGCCTATTGTCTCTGTTAAAATAGGAGATCATTGTTATCATGGCTTATGTGATTTAGGTGCTAGCGTGAGTGCAATTCCCTTACCTTATATCAAGAAATTATGAATGATATTGCACCTGCTAAAATAGAAGATATTGATGTCCCTATTAAGATTGCTAATAGAGATACTATCTCACCAATTAGGCTTGTTAGAGATGTTGAAGTCTTGTGTGGGAAAATAAAATACCCTACTGATTTTCTTGTTCTTGGTTCCCCACCAGATGATTTTTGTCCCATTATATTTGGTAGACCTTTCTTGAACACTGATAATGCTAAGACAGATCGTGAGAAAGAGACCGTTAGTGCAAGTTTCGGGGATGTGTCTCATGAGTTTAATTTCTCCAAATTTAATAGACAATCTCGTGATAAAGAATTGCCTAGTAAAGATAAAATTATTGGTCTTGCTTCTATTGCCGTGCCTCCTACTAATCCTTTAGAATAATATTTGTTAGACCATGAAAATGATATGTTTATGAATGAGAGAAATGAAATAGATGAAATATTCTTTAAACAAATGCCTGTTTTGAAACACAATTTGCTAGTTGAGACTCTTGGAGATCCTCTACCACCCAAGAGTGATCCTATGTTTGATCTTAAATAATTGCCTGACACTTTGAAATATGCTTATCTCGATGAGGAGAAGATATATCCCATTATTATTAGTGCTAACCTTTTAGAGCATGAAGAAAAGAAATTATTGAAAACTCTAAAGAAGCACCGGGCCGCTATTGGACATACTCTGGATGATCAAAAGGGCATTAGTCCCACTCTATGTCAGCACAAAATTAATATGGAGCCTTATGCTAAAGCAATTGTTAATCACGAACGATGGTTTAATCCTAAGATGAAAGAAGCAGTAAGAAATGAAATATTAAAGCTTCTAGAAGCAGGTATAATTTATTATATTGCTGATAGTAGATGGGTAAGTTGTATTCATTGTGTCCCAAAGAAGGGAGGTATTACTGTTGTTCCCAATGATAAGAATGAATTGATCCCACGAAGAATTGTCACAGGTTATAGGATGGTAATTGATTTTAGAAAATTAAACAAAGCTTCTAGGAAAGATCATTATCCTCTACCTTTTGTTGATTAAATGTTGTAGCGACCAGACCTCAAACAGTCTGATCTCTGTGCTCTAGTGTCATCCCTGGATCAGTAATGCTGACACCACACAGTACTCGGAGGATTTATAGCAGAGTAGCAATCACACACTTATTACGTCGAGTGTCTCCAAAGAGAACTTATTACAATAAATATGGCTTAAGGCCATCTAATAATGATAACAGTGGAAGGCTTGGAAGATAAGTGAGTCCATCAACTCCAACGGCATCACTGAGTATAGAACCACGACCTAAAAACTCCTTAATCGTCGTCTGAAAAGTCTGCAACATTAACGTTGCAGCCCGAAACGGGTCAGCACATGGAATATGCTGGCAATGTAACACATAGAGAGTAATGGAATGAAACAGCTATACTATATGCATATTTGGCTGGTGGAAAGCTCTATGGTTACAGTTTTGCGTAAAGCCAATTTTTCCCTACTTCAAAGGAATAGATTTATTTATGGAACAATTGTATTTGTGCCCCAAGTTGGGTCACGCTCGACTGATTTGCCCTTATTTTTTCAACAATTGCGGTTTTGCCCAGCTCACTTCACTCGCCTTGTGTTTTTGCCATTCCGGGGCGGTTCCGACCAATCACGGTTCGCCACGTGGCGACTGCTCACTGGTCGGAACCTCCCTGGAAGGGCAAAAACACAAGGCGAGTGAAGTGAGCTGGGCAAAATCGCAATTGTTGAAAAAATAGGGGCAAATCAGTCGAGCGTTACCCAACTAGGGGCACGAATACAAAAATCCCTTTATTTAACTATCATGGTAGTTGTTAAACATTGAGAATGGTTGACAGCATTCTCAATCCCAATTAAGCATCATCATTAAACAAAACCCAACAAAATTAATTTAGAGTAACATGTTGAGATTCACATGATAATCCAGGTACTAGATACTCAAGATGTCCATAACCGGGGACATGGGTAATCATGATTAGTTTATTACACTCTGCAGAGGTTTGCGCACTTTACCCCACAAGACTCGATCGCCTCCGTTTGGTTTCTGGCACTACATTATGTTTGAGAAGACGGATGACCGAGACATAGTCTTTCAGAAGCGCTAGCACCTTACGATCGGGTAGACCGTACCACCTACATCCCCTACATCTGCTAGTATACCACTGTAAGAGTTCACACAACTTAGTCAACTATGCTAGAGCCCATAATAGCTTGTGGCTGCACATGGAAGTTTCTAGTATGAATAGTCTCATGATCCCTTTGAGCCTGGGTGGCGGTCCAAAAGAAAACAGGCAAGTCCTGGAATATCCAGGTGCCTCAATCCACCCAGATGTGTGTTTAAGTTGCCACCTTAGATAAACCATTAATTAACAAAACTCACATCTGTCATGGATATCACTCACCCAATCCACGTCTACTAGCATAGCATGGCATAATAAGCAAACGTAGAAGTAACTCCCAAAGGTTTGATAATAAACAGGTAATAGGTACTACCTCATCTACTTCCCATCCCACAATTTAATTAGATCCTAACATTGCAAGGTGTGAGGATTGATCTAATGCAATAAAACTGGGTAGTAGGAAAGGTATGATCAAAGTGTTAATTGCCTTGCTGATGATCCGCGAAACCTAGAGATTCGAAGTAACAGGCGGCGCACTCCGGGTATTCTATCGCAGACAAACAAACAAGCATACAATAAGTACTCATCTAATGCACGAGTAAAACTCAAAGAAGAGATCTAACCAGAAGGTTCAACTTAAGAAATCCGGTTGGCAAAAAGCATCAAATCGAACGAAGCAACGAAAGTCAAACGGCGAAAGAAAACTACTTTGTTCTACTAATCTGGATCTAGGGAAAATTTGACAGTAGAAAAATCTTGTTTAAGTTGGTTAAACGGATAGAGGGTTTCGAGTAGAAACTCTAGGCGCTTGAATCGCCTGATTCCGATAAACGAGCGAAAAGTTATACTAAAACGAAAATCGGATCAGGAATCGCGATCAGAAAAATCGCGGATTTAATCCGAGAAAAAGAAAAACGATGAACGTTCGCTAGAACGAACGAACGGGTGAACGCTCACTATTTAAATAAACCGGAAAAAACGATCTATTTAAAAAACCGAATCTAAAAAACCGACGGAAAAACCGAACGGTTTTTCGAGAAAAATAAAAAAAACGGGCATGGATTTCGAGGCGGCGGCGTGCGGCGGCGACGGGCGGCGGCGGCTTGGGGCTGGGGCGGCTAGGGTTTGCCCGGGTGGGCTGCCCCGGCTTATAAAGCCTGCCCGGGCCGGTGTCCCGGTGGGACACGGCCAGTAGGTCGGTGCGTGTTTTTTTAATTACGCGCAGAAGAAAAATAAAAAGAAATACTAAACGGACTCGAAAAATTCCGAAATAAATTTTCACAGGCTTCTAAAATCAAGCCGCACAAGTTGAACATTTATTTGGGACCTAAATGCAATTTTGAAAAATGCACATTTTTCCTAAATTCAAATAAAACACCAAAAAACTCCGAAATAAAATCTTATTTGACTTTATTATTAAATCCTCAATATTTATTTATTTTGGGAAAGTCATTTTATTCCCTCTCTCATATTTTTGTAATAGAAATAATTGATGATAAAATAAATAAAATCAAATGATCCTATTCTCAAAATTTGAGAAAACTCAAATATGAAAATAACGAAACCCCCAACTCTCTCCGTGGGTCCTTGAGTTGCTTAGGATTTCTAGGATCAACCAAAATGCAAAATAAAATATGATATGCAATGATGATCTAATGTATAACATTCCAAATTGAAAGTTTGGGATGTTACAAACCTACCCCCCTTAAGATGAATCTCGCCCTCGAGATTCGGGTTGGCTAGAAAATAGGTGAGGGTGGTCCTTGAGCAAATCTTCCTCTCGTTCCCAGGTGGCTTCATCCTCCGTGTGGTGGCTCCACTGAACTTTGCAAAACTTCATAACCTTGCTGCGGGTAACTCGGCTGGCAAACTTGAGGATCTTAACTGGTTTCTCCTCGTAGGTCAAATCGTTATCCAACTGAATAGTTTCCAACGACACTGTGTCTCTCAAAGGTATGTCAGCCATCTCCGCGTGGCACTTCTTTAACTGAGAAACGTGGAACACATCATGAACTCCTAACAATCCTTCGGGTAATTCCAACTTGTAGGCCACTTCTCCCATACGCTCCAAAACTCGATATGGTCCTACAAATCGTGGCGCTAACTTCGCTTTAACTCCAAAACGCTTTGTTCCCCGAAGTGGAGATACTCGAAGATAAGCTCTATCTCTGACTTCGTAAACTGTCTCCTTGCGTTTAGAATCTGCATAACTTTTCTGTCTGGACTGGGATACCTTGAGCCTATCGCGAATCAACTTCACCTTCTGTTCAGACTCTTTAATCAAGTCAGGTCCAAACAACTGGCGGTCTCCAACTTCGTCCCACGATAACGGTGTCCTGCACCTCCTTCCGTACAAAGCTTCGAAAGGGGCCATCTTCAAACTGGTTTGGTAACTGTTGTTGTAAGAGAACTCTACATATGGCAAATTATCGTCCCAACTAGATCCATAATCTAGCACACAAGCTCTCAGCATATCCTCCAAATTCTGATTGACTCTCTCGGTCTGTCCATCTATCTGTGGATGAAAAGATGTACTGAATTCTAGCCTGGTTCCCAAGGTTCCGTGCAACTACTTCCAGAACTTTGAGGTAAACTGGGTTCCTTGTAACACCCCGGATGTGATTTACCCAATATGTATTCCAACTCTTGCGGTTTCCGGTGTTAAGTTATTTTATTTTCTTGGGTTTGGGTCTTTGTCTCCATGTGTTGTTATCATTGTCATGCATCTCTTATCATGTCATCATGTGCATTGCATTTGCATACGTGTTCATCTCATGCATTCGAGCATTTTCCCCGTTGTCCGTTTTGCATTCCGGCGCTTCGTTCTCCTCCGGTGGTCATTTCTAGCTTTCTTTCGTGTGTGGGGATTAAACATTTCGGGATTGGACCGAGACTTGCCAAGCGGCCTTGGTTTACTACCGGTAAACCGCCTGTCAAGTTTCATACCATTTGGACTTCGTTTGATACTCCAACGGTTAACCGAGGGAGCGAAAAGGCACCGTGTGTGTTGCAGCCCAACACCCTTCCAATTTGGCCCAAAACCCACCAAAACCTTCTCCATCATCTAGAGCGTTCGATCACGATCGTGTGGCCGAAAAACGCACCTCATTTGGACTCTCCTAGCTCCTCGTATGCCTATAAATAGAACCCCCCTCCTCAAATCCCGGGTCTCTTCTCCCCCTAACCCTAGAAATCCTCCTCGCGCCGCGCCGGACATGTCCGCTCGCATCGGACACCTCTCCGCCGCCGCCCATAGCCACTCATAGGCTGCCACGTGTTGCTCCGCCGGCGCCTCCCACCGCGGCCCGCTGAAGCCCGCGAGGGGCCCTCCTCGGCCCACATAACCCCGCCTCCTCTCGCCCGAAGCCGCCGCCACCCTCCTCGCGTCCGGCCACCCGAGGCCATCGGCGCCGCCCAGCCCGCTTGTCGGCGGCGACTCGTCCGCCGCCCGCCGCCTCGCCTCGCCTCGCCGCAGCAAGCCATCGCCGCCCCGCGCCGCCTTCTCCTCCTCGCCAAGTCCGGCGAGCTCCGGCAAGTCCGGCGAGCCCATCCGGCGAGCCCCCCCTCCAAGTCCGGCGACGACCTCGACGCCTCCGGCCACCGCGGACCCATTGCCGGGCGATCTCTTCCTCGAGCAGCTACAGTGCAACCGGATCTAGATCTGCGATTTATCTCGGGTTGACTTTTTCTCCCGAAACCCTAATCCATATGCCCATGTTCATCTTGTCATAACTCCTCATCCGTAGCTCCGTTTTTGGCATATAGCATATCAAATTGTTCGCCTCAGAGAGTACATCATTTCATCTCATTACATCATTTTCATTTGAGTTCATATTGATGCCAGAAATGTTGTTAGAAGAGGGCTACTTGAGATAATTGTCAGATCTGCTACTTCATTTAGATATTTGTCATTTTTGCCCTGATTATTCTGTGCATGTTATGCCCATGAGCTCTACATATGTTTTGTTAAGGATTTTGCCATCTTTCCAGAGGTGCAACCCATGTATTTTTGTGATGTGTGTTGTGACTAGCACAAGCTTGCAAAGTGAGGCACTTGGTAATTCTGATTTCAGGGACTTAGCATTTCCACTAAGTCCTTGAGCTATTTATCTCATATGGCCATATATTCATGTTGTTTCCGAGTGATCTGTGCCTCTTTTGAGGATGATCAGTAAGGATGTTTTGTTAATCTTGTAGTGCTCTATCCATCCATGTCTTTGGTTGCAATTATGGAGCACCTTAGCTTGAGTCAATCGAGCTCTACTTTTGCTACTTCATGAATCTGGGCAGATTGTCTACTTGTTAGCGATTTTGCCGATGATGTTGTAGTTGATCCACGCATGCTATGCTATTGTTCTTGCCATGTCTAGCTTGCATTTTGTGTATTCTTGATGGGTGTATGCTTAGATTATCATTACTTGCTCCGTAGTGCGTGCATCGAGGTTGTAAACATGCCTACTTGATATCTGTTTTCAGCATGCCCCAGTTTTCACCAAGTCTGAAGACGGATTATGCTTTTGCTATGTTCACATGCTTGCAATTGTATTTTCTGATCCCTTTTCGCTCAAGGTCACTAAGGGACTTTTGTTGAGATCTTTGAGTAGCTCCATGCCATGCTTTACTTTGCCATGTTTAGGTCCTGTAGCATATAGTTTTGTTGCTCCGAAGAGTGCTACCTGATATGAAATTCCAGACAAGTGTTAATTTCACTAAGTCTGAAATCTGTTTACCATATGCATTTTTGCCATGCTTGTTTGAACCTGTTAATGGATGACTTGGCCGTAGCTCAGTGCTAGTCTTTTGTTAAGCATCTTGAATGCATCCCTGCCATGTATTTTTATGCCATGTTTGAGTGCTGTAGCATGTTCATCTCGTTGCATTTAGATGGCTACTTGCTGTAAATCGCAGATCGGTGTCATATTTGAATTGCTTGTCATTTCCAAACCGCAACTCCGATTCCGGTGATCTTTATATTGTTTTCAAGCGATTTCATCTCATCTTTCCAGTGGCACACTTGGATTCCCAAGTTGACGCCAGGTTCATGCTTTCCTTGTCAAATCTTGCATATGCATCCCGCATCGCATCCCGCATAGCATACCATCCTTGCATCATATTGTTTGATCCTTGCACGTGGTTGATTATGTCCTTGTTGCTTGTTTGTCTTGTTTTGGGTAGATCCGGGAGACGAGTTCGCTAACGAGGATCCCGTTGAGTTTGCTTTCGAGGATCCAGTCAACTCTGACAACTTTGCAGGCAAGATGATCATACCCTCCAAATCACTACTATCTTTGCTTTGCTAGATGCTCGCTCTTTTGCTATGCCAATGCTACGATGCCTATCACTTTCTTTCAATCCTCCCAAATTGCCATGTCAAACCTCTAACCCACCATGTCCTAGCAAACCGTTGATTGTCTATGTTACCGCTTTGCTCAGCCCCTCTTATAGTGTTGCTAGTTGCAGGTGAAGATTGGAGGCCGTTCCTTGTTGGAACATTTATTTACTTGTTGGGATATCATTATATTGCCATGTTATCTTAATGCATCTATATACTTGGTAAAGAGTGGAAGGCTCGGCCTCTCGCCTAGTGTTTTGTTCCATTCTTGCCGCCCTAGTTTCTGTCATATCGGTGTTATGTTCCTGGATTTTTGTGTTCCTTACGCGGTTGGGTTATAATGGGAACCCCTTGATAGTTCGCCTTGATCAAAGCTTTTCCAGCAATGCCCAACCTTGGTTTTACCATTTGCCACCTAGCCTCTTTCTCCCTTGGGTTTCCGGAGCCCGAGGGTCATCTTATTTAAACGCCCCCGGGCCAGTGCTCCTCTGAGTGTTGGTCCAAATAGAGCCACTTGCAGCGCCACCTCGGGGCAACTCGAGGGTTGGTTTTAGTTGTACGTAGTGTTCATCTGAGTGTGCCCTGAGAACGAGATATGTGCATCTCCTATCGGGATTTGTCGGCACATTCGGGCGGTGTTGCTAGATTTGTTTTAACCTGTTGAAGTGTCTTGAAGAACCGAGATACCGAGTCTGATAGGAACGTCTCGGGAGGAGGTCTATTCCTTCGTTGACCGTGAGAGCTTGTCATGCGCTAAGTTGGGACTCCCCTGCAGGGATTTGAACTTTCGAAATCCGTGCCCGCGGTTATGGGCAGATGGGAATTTGTTAATGTACGGTTGTAGTTAACTTGAACCTTAATTTAATTAAAATGAATCAACCGTGTGAGTTACCGTGATGGCCTCTTCTCGGCGGAGTCCGGGAAGTGGACACGGTGTTGGAGTAATGTTTGCGCAGGTTGTCCTCTAGTTTCTCGCTCGCGCTTTGCCTTCTCTTCTCGCTCTCTTTTGCGAACAGGATAGCCACCATATATGCTAGTCGCTTGCTGCAGCTCCACACATATTTACCTTGCCTTACCTATAAGCTTAAATAGTCTTGATCGCGAGGGTGCGAGATTGCTGAGTCCATGTGCCTCACAGATTACTATTACACCAGATGCAGGGCCTGATGATTCCGCTCCAGGTGACACGCTTGAGCTCAAGTGGGAGTTCGACAAGGACTCTCAATGATACTATGTGTCTTTCCCTGATGATCAGTAGTGGTGCCTAGTTGGGGGTGATCGGGACCGTGTCGCATGTTGGGTTATCTTTTATTTTGGCGCCGTAGTCAGGCCATGAGTGTTTGGATGATGTAATGTTATTTATGTACTTGATTGACGTGGCGAGTGTAAGCCAACTATGTTATCTCCCCTTTTGCTATCTATATCTTACATGGGATGTTGTGATGATTGCCTAACTAGCGACATATGCCTTCAATGCGATTATGTCTCTAAGTCGTGCCTCGACACGTGGGAGCTATAGTCGCATCGAGGGTGTTACAAGTTGGTAATCAGAGCCTTCCCCGACCTTAGGAGCCCCATTGCTTGATCGTTATTAGCGGCCGAGTTGTGTCTAGAAAAATGTTTTGAGTCATTTAGGAATTATATATCGGAGAGTTTAGGAATTCTTTTACTTCCCAGTCTCCTCATCGCTCTGGTAAGGCATCCTAACGTAGAGTTTTGACTCTTCTCTTCTCAAATTTCACTAAAAAAAATTTAGGATCACGCGGGTATCTTGGAATCATTCCGATGGTTTTATGATGAGAACGTTATCTTGGTGCCTCCTGTCAGGGGTTTTGTGGAACTGTCCCGGGGAGTTGAGCTCTGAGGTGTTGTCATCATAATTTTATCGTTGCAGTTTTGGAATACCTGTGTTTAGTACGCCGACATCAAAATCTCTTTTATGCAGTTCGTTGGTGAGATAACCTCGACGCCACCCAGTACTGGGGCGGGAGTTCGGGAGTATCGCCATAACTTGTATAACGGATGCTTTTCGAAGGTTGAGGTAGATGGTTTCTGAAGTTTTTATCGGTTATGTGTTGAAGGATGGATACAGCTGGATGTAGGATTTGCTAGATTTGGGTGAGATATTATGCTTCCCCTGTATCCCCAACACCTGATTGCATAACCGGAAAGGTTCGGGAGTTTCATAGGTGGGAATTCTCGTAGCTCTAGTTCTTCTTCCACGGATATTTGGTTTGAGATTGGGATTTCTACCGAGTATTCGTTCTTGATCTGTACCTTGTTGATTTATTTCTCTACTTAAATTCTAAGTGGCTTCTCAATTTATGGATATGTGACCATTAGAGGAATGCATTTGTTCATTTTGTTCGGATGTGAAGACTTTATGTTGCAATTTTCATTCCGTTGGATTCAGCTTCATTTTATCTGTCTATGTGCTAACGGTGGTCAACCTCTTCAGGATGGCTCCCGCTAAGAGCACCAATCAGAATCAGAATCAAGATCCGCCACCATCTCCACTTCCTTCAGAGGCATGGCAAGCTGTGATGGCCGCAACTAATGCAAACACACAGTTGATCATGCAAATTCTCCAAGAGCGCAATCAAGACAACCAAGGGAACCAAGGCAACAATCAGAATCACTTTGCTACACTCAACCAGTTCCTTGCTAACGGGCCAAAGACTTTCAGCAATTGTGTTGAGGCAACCGATGTTGACGATTGGCTTGTGGATCTGTGCAAGCATTTCGAGTGCAGTAACGTCAGGCCTGAGGACTTCGTCAAGTTCGCTTCCTTCCAACTCAAAGATCAAGCTGCAGAATGGTTCCAGCAGTACAAGGATTCCAGAGGTGGACGTGTCATTACTTGGGATGAATTCCGTCAAGATTTCAGAGCTCACCATATCCCTCAGAGCGTGGTTGAAAGCAAGCGTGAGGAATTCCGCAACCTAAAGCAAGGTTCTTTGTCTGTCTATGACTACAACAAGTTGTTTCAGAAGCTCGCCCGCTTTGCCAAGCAGGACGTCCCTGATGAGAAGAGCATGATATACCAGTTCAGGGGTGGTCTCAGAGAAGAAATTCCGCTAGCTCTTGTTCTCTTTGAGCCTGTGAGGTACGATGAGTTCTAAAACATGGCATTGAAGCAAGAGGCCGCTCAACTGAGGTGTGATGCTTCCAAGAAGCGAGTCAGAGACACTACTCCTTTCTCTACTCAAGTGGCCAAGCAGCAGAAGTATTGGCGTCCTCCTCCTCCGTTCCGTCAGCCGTATCAGCAGAAGAGCAAAGGTGGCAGTGGATCTTCCCACCCACCCAACCCTGGCTTTCAGAACAAGACTTCATCTCAAGCTCCAAGATCGAGTGCTCCGTATCACCGTCCGCTTTCAGAGGTCACGTGCAACAAGTGCCAACAGAAGGGTCACTATGCCAACAAGTGTGTCAATCAGAGGCGTCTTCCTCCTCCTCCTCCTGTGAGATCGGCAAGTACAGCAGTGGTCAAGCATAACCCCAAGCACGCCAAGGTCAACTTGCTGAATGCAGCTGAGGCAGAGGACTCGCCAGATGTCATCATGGGTAACCTTCCTGTTAACGATGTTCCTGCAAAAGTTCTTTTTGACACTGGTGCATCGCTTTCTTTTATTTCAACACCATTTGTGGCCAAGCATGATTTTGTGACCGAAAGGATTCCTGTTCCGTTGAAGATTGTGTCTCCGGGAAAGCAAATGACTTCTAACAATTGTGTCCCGGATGTCTCTATCACGTTAGGCGATTACAAGTTTCTCTCTTCTTCGGTGGTTCTTGGTAACTCGGATATTGATCTTATTCTCGGAATGTATTGGCTTACTAAGCACAAGGCACATCTTGACTGTGCAGCCAGGCATATTCAATTGACTCATTCGTCTGAGGATGTAATTGTCTTTGCCGCTCGTCATGATACCATTCGTCTGTTTTCTCTCAATGAGAAGGGTGAACTCGATGCCATCTTGCAAATTCCAGTCGTTTGTGAATATCAAGACGTCTTTCCAGAAGAGCTTCCAGGAATGCCTCCGCACCGGCTAGTTGACTTCGTCATTGATCTTGAGCCTGGCACAGAACCTGTGTGCAAGCGTCCTTACAAGCTCGGACCTGAAGAGTTGAAGGAGCTGAAGAAGCAACTCGATATTCAAGAGAGAATGGGTCTCATCCGGCCTAGTTCTTCTCCGTGGGGTTGTGGTGTTCTTTTTGTGAAGAAGAAGGATGGAACGAACCGACTTTGTGTTGATTACCGTCCATTGAACAAGAAGACCATCAAGAACAAATACCCACTTCCCAACATCAATGAGCTATTCGAACAACTCAAAGGTGCTCAAGTATTCTCCAAGCTTGATCTCCGTATGGGTTATCATTAGATTCGAATCCATGAGCAAGATATTCCCAAGACGGCTTTTAGGACAAGCTTTGGGTCATATGAATACACTGTCATGTCTTTTGGCCTCGTCAACGCTCCTCCGACGTTCTCTCGCATGATGAACTTCATCTTCAACGCCTACACCAATGACTTCGTTTTGGTCTATCTCGACGACATTCTGGTTTTCTCGAAGAACAAGGAAGATCATGCCAAACACTTGCGTTCGGTACTCGATAAGCTGAGGGAACACCAGTTCTACGCCAAGTTCTCCAAGTGTGAATTTTGGCTCGATGAGGTTCTTTATCTTGGTCATATCATCTCTGCCAAGGGCATTGTGGTGAATCCTGAGAAGGTGTCTGCAATTGTGAATTGGGAACCTCCTCAGAACGTGAAGCAACTCCGTAGCTTCCTCGGTCTCGCAAGCTATTGCCGAAGATTCATTGAAAACTTTTCCAAGATCGCGAAGCCTCTCTCAAATCTTCTCCAGAAGCACGTCAAGTACGTTTGGTCTCCGGAGTGTGACATTGCTTTCAACACTTTGAAAGAGAAATTGATCACTGCTCCAGTTCTGACTCCGCCTGATGAATCCAAACCGTACGAGGTCTTTTGTGATGCCTCTCTCCAAGGTCTTGGCGCAGTGTTGATGCAAGAGAAGAAAGTTGTTGCTTATACCTCTCGCCAGTTAAAGCCCAATGAGAAGAACTACCCCACTCATGATCTCGAGTTGGCGGCAGTTGTGCATGCTCCTTTGACTTGGAGACATCTCTTATTGGGAAGAAAAGTAGACATTTTCACTGATCACAAGAGTTTCAAGTACATCTTCACTCAGCCTAATCTCAACCTCAGGCAAACTCGATGGGTCGAAATGATTCAAGAGTATAATCTGAGTATCGAGTATACTCCAGGCAAGGCCAATGTGATTGCTGACGCATTGAGCAGGAAAGCTTATTGCAACAGTCTTATTCTCAAGCCTTATCAACCCGAGCTTTGTGAAGCTTTCCGCAAACTTAATCTGCAAGTTGTTCCTCAAGGTTTCCTCGCCAACCTTCAAGTCTCTCCTACCTTGGAAGACCATATTCGCCAAGCTCAGCTTCTTGATGCTATGGTGAAAAAGGTGAACATTGGGATTGCCAAGAGTCAACCCAAGTACAAGTGCTACCGCCTTGATGACAAGGATACTCTCTTCTTCGAGGATCGTATTGTTGTGCCCAAAGGTGAACTTCGTAAAGTGATCATGAATGAGGCTCACAATTCTCTCCTCTCCATCCACCCTGGGAGCACGAAGATGTATCAGGACCTTAAGCAGGCTTATTGGTGGACTCGAATGAAGCGAGAGATTGCTCAATTCGTGAATGAGTGTGATGTCTGCAGAAGAGTGAAGGCAGAACACCAAAGACCAGCGGGTCTCCTCCAACCTCTTGCCATTCCAGAATGGAAGTTTGACCACATTGAGATGGACTTCGTGACTGGGTTTCCAAAGACCAAACGTGGCAATGATGTTATATTCGTTGTCATCGACAAACTCAGTAAAGTGGCTCACTTTCTGCCTATCAAAGAGTCGATCACTGCAGCTCAGTTCGCGGAACTCTATACCTCTCGAATTGTCTCTCTGCACGGTATTCCACAAGTGATCTCTTTAGACCGTGGCAGCATCTTTACGTCCAAGTTTTGGGATTCTTTTTAGAAGGCCATGGGCACCAACATCCGCTTCAGCACAGCTTTCCATCCTCAAACTAGCGGTCAAGTCGAGCATGTCAACCAGATTCTTGAAGATATGCTCAGGGCTTGTGTGATCTCCTTCGGAATGAAGTGGGAGGATTGTCTTCCTTATGCTGAATTCTCCTAGAACAACAGTTTTCAAGCAAGTTCGGGCAAGGCCCCATTTGAAATCCTGTATGGCAGGAAGTGCCGTACCCCTCTCAACTAGTCTGAAACCGGTGAACGTCAGCTTCTCGGAAATGACTTAATCACAGAGGCAGAGGAAATGTGCAAAGTCATTCGAGATAACCTCAAAGCAGCCCAATCCCGCCAGAAGAGCTACTCTGATAGTAAGCACCGTGATTTTTCTTTCGAGACCGGAGATCATGTTTACCTCCGCGTCTCTCCTATGAAAGGTACTCGTCGCTTCGGTATCAAAGGGAAGCTTGCCCCTAGATACGTGGGACCTTTCAAGATTGTCAGCAAGAGAGGCAATCTCGCCTATCAACTTGAGCTTCCTTCAAACTTTGCAAATGTTCATGATGTGTTCCATGTCTCTCAGCTCCGAAAGTGCTTCAAGACTCCTGACCGCACCGTCAACTTCGAGGACATTGAGCTCCAAGAATATCTCTCCTATCGTGAGCACCCAGTTGGTATTCTTGAAGAGACTGAATGCAAGACTAGCAACAAGTCAATCAAATTCCTCAAAGTCAAGTGGTCACACCATTCCGACCGTGAAGCTACCTGGGAACGCGAGGATCACCTCCGTTCTGATTACCCGGCGTTCTTTCAGCCCTAGATCTCGGAACGAGATCCTTTCGTAGTGGTGGAGAGTTGTAACACCCCGGATGTGATTTACCCAATATGTATTCCAACTCTTGCCATTTCCGGCGTTAAGTTATTTTATTTTCTCGGGTTTGGGTCTTTGTCTCTGTGTGTTGTTATCGTTGTCATGCATCTCTTATCATGTCATCATGTGCATTGCATTTGCATACATGTTCATCTCATGCATTCGAGAATTTTCCCCGTTGTCTATTTTGCATTCCGGCGCTTCGTTCTCCTCCGGTGGGCATTTCTAGCTTTCTTTCGTGTGTGGGGATTAAACATTTCCAGATTGGACCGAGACTTGCCAAGCGGCCTTGGTTTACTACCGGTAAACCGCCTGTTAAGTTTCATACCATTTGGACTTCGTTTGATACTCCAACGGTTAACCGAGGGACCGAAAAGGCACCGTGTGTGTTGCAGCCCAACACCCTTCCAATTTGTCCCAAAACCCACCAAACCCTTCTCCATCATCTAGAGCATTTGATCACGATCGCGTGGCCGAAAACCGCACCTCATTTGGACTCTCCTAGCTCCTCCTATGCCTATAAATAGAACCCCCCTCCTCAAATCCCGGGTCTCTTCTCCCCCTAACCCTAGAAATCCTCCTCGCGCCGCGCCGGACATGTCCGCCCGCGTCGGACGCCTCTCTGCCGCCGCCCGCAGCCACTCGTAGGCTGCCACGTGTCGCTCCGCCGGCGCCTCCCACCGCGGCCCGCCGAAGCCCGCGAGGGGCCCTCCTCGGCCCACATCGCCCCGCCTCCTCTCGCCCGAAGCCGCCGCCACCCTCCTCGCGTCCGGCCACCCGAGGCCATCGGTGCCGCCCAGCCCGCTCGTCGCCGGCGACTCGTCCACCGCCCGCCGCCTAGCCTCGCCTCGCCGCAACAAGCCATCGCCGCCCCGCGCTGCCTTCTCCTCCTCGCCAAGTCCGGCGAGCTCCGGCAAGTCCGGCGAGCCCGTTCGGCGAGCCCCCCCTCCAAGTCCGGCGACGACCTCGACGCCTCCGGCCATCGCGGACCCATTGTCGGTGATCTCTTCCTCGAGCAGCTACAGTGCAACCGGATCTAGATCTAGGATTTATCTCGGGTTGACTTTTTCTCCCGAAACCCTAATCCATATGCCCATGTTCATCTTGTCGTAACTCCTCATCCGTAGCTCCGTTTTTGGAATATAGCATATCAAATTGTTCGCCTCAGAGAGTACATCATTTCATCTCATTGCATCATTTTCATTTGAGTTCATCTTGATGCCCGAAATGCTGTTAGAAGAGGGCTACTTGAGATAATTGTTAGATCTGCTACTTCATTTAGATATTTGTCATTTTTGCCATGATTATTGTGTGCATGTTATGCCCATGAGCTCTACATATGTTTTGTTAAGGATTTTGCCATCTTTCCAGAGGTGCAACCCATGTATTTTTGTGATGTGTGTGGTGACTAGCACAAGCTTGCAAAGTGAGGCACTTGGTAATTCTGATTTCAGGGACTTAGCATTTCCACTAAGTCCTTGAGCTGTTTATCTCATATGGCCATATGTTCATGTTGTTTCCGAGTGATCCTTGCCTCTTTTGAGGATGATCAGTAAGGATGTTTTTTTAATCTTGTAGTGCTCTATCCATCCATGTCTTTGGTTGCAATTATGGAGCACCCGAGCTTGATTCAATCGAGCTCTACTTTTGCTACTTCGTGAATCTGGGCAGATTGTCTACTTGTTAGCGATTTTGCCGATGATGTTGTAGTTGATCCACGCATGCTATGCTATTGTTCTTGCCATGTCTAGCTTGCATTTTGTGTATTCTTGATGGTTGTATGCTTAGATTATCATGACTTGCTCTGTAGTGAGTGCATCGAGCTCGTAAACATGCCTACTTGATATCTGTTTTCAGCATGCCCCAGTTTTCACCAAGTCTGAAAACTGATTATGCTTTTGCTATGTTCACATGCTTACAATTGTATTTTCTGATCCCTTTTGGCTCAAGGTCACTAAGGGACTTTTGTTGAGATCTTTGAGTAGCTCCATGCGATGCTTTACTTTGCCATGTTCAGGTCCTGTAGCATATAGTTTTGTTGCTCCGAAGAGTGCTACCTGATATGAAATTCCAGACAAGTAACTAAGTCTGAAATCTGTTTACCATATGCATTTTTGCCATGCTTGTTTGAACCTGTTAATGGATGAATTGGCCGTAGCTCAGTGCTAGGCTTTTGTTAAGCATCTTGAATGCATCCCTGCCATGTATTTTTATGCCATGTTTGAGTGCTGTAGCATGTTCATCTCGTTGCATTTAGATGGCTACTTGCTGTAAATCGTAGACCGGTGTCATATTTGAATTGCTTGTCATTTCCAAACCGTAACTCCGATTCCGGTGATCTTTATATCGTTTTCAAGCGATTTCATCTCATCTTTCCAGTGGCACACTTGGATTCCCATGTTGAGGCCAGGTTCATGCTTTCTTGTCAAATCTTGCATATGCATCCCGTATCGCATCCCGCATAGCATACCATCATTGCATCATATTGTTTGATCCTTGCACGTGGTTGATTGTGTCCTTGTTGCTTGTTTGTCTTGTTTTGGGTAGAGCCGGGAGACGAGTTCACTAACGAGGAGCCCGTTGAGTTTGCTTTCGAGGATCCAGTCAACTCTGACAACTTTGCAGGCAAGATGATCATACCCTCGAAATCACTACTATCTTTGCTTTGCTAGATGCTCGCTCTTTTGCTATGCCAATGCTACGATGCCTATCACTTGATTTCAAGCCTCCCAAATTGCCATGTCAAACCTCTAACCCACCATGTCCTAGCAAACCGTTGATTGTCTATGTTACCGCTTTGCTCAGCCCCTCTTATAGTGTTGCTAGTTGCAGGTGAAGATTGGAGGTCGTTCCTTGTTGGAACATTTATTTACTTGTTGGGATATCATTATATTGCCATGTTATCTTAATGCATCTATATACTTGGTAAAGGGTGGAAGGCTCGGCCTCTCTCCTAGTGTTTTGTTCCACTCTTGCCGCCCTAGTTTCCGTCATATCGGTGTTATGTTCCCGGATTTTTGTGTTCCTTACGCGGTTGGGTTATAATGGGAACCCCTTGACAGTTCGCCTTGATTAAAGCTTTTCCAGCAATGCCCAACCTTGGTTTTACCATTTTCCACCTAGCCTATTTCTCCCTTGGGTTTCCGGAGCCCGAGGGTCATCTTATTTAAACCCCCCCGGGCCAGTGCTCCTCTGAGTGTTGTTCCAAATAGAGCCACTTGCAACGCCACCTCAGGGCAACTTGAGGGTTGGTTTTAGTTATACGTAGTGTTCATCTGAGTGTGCCCTGAGAACGAGATATGTGCAGCTCCTATCGGGATTTGTCGGCACATTCGGGCGGTGTTGCTGGATTTGTTTTAACCTATCGAAGTGTATTGAAGAACCGAGATACCGAGTCTGATCGGAACGTCTCGGGAGGAGGTCTATTCCTTCGTTGACCGTGAGAGCTTGTCATGGGCTAAGTTGGGACTCCCCTGCAGGGATTTGAACTTTCGAAAGCCGTGCCCGCGGTTATGGGCAGATGGGAATTTGTTAATGTCCGGTTGTAGATAACTTGAACCTTAATTTAATTAAAATGAATCAACCGTGTGAGTTACCATGATGGCCTCTTCTCGGTGGAGTCCGGTAAGTGGACATGGTGTTGGAGTAATGTTTGTGCAGGTTGTCCTCTAGTTTCTCGCTCGCGCTTTGCCTTCTCTTCTCGCTCTCTTTTGCGAACAGGATAGCCACCATATATGCTAGTCGCTTGCTGCAGCTCCACACATATTTACCTTGCCTTACATATAAGCTTAAATAGTCTTGATCGCGAGGGTGCGAGATTGCTGAGTCCCTGTGGCTCACAGATTACTATTACACCAGATGCAGGGCCTGATGATTCCGCTCTAGGTGACGCGCTTGAGCTCAAGTGGGAGTTCGATGAGGACTCTCAATGATACTATGTGTCTTTCCCTGATGATCAGTAGTGGTGCCCAGTTGGGGGTGATCGGGACCGTGTCGCATGTTGGGTTATCTTTTATTTTGGCGTCATAGTCGGGCCATGAGTGTTTGGATGATGTAATGTTATTTATGTACTTGATTGACGTGGCGAGTGTAAGCCAACTATGTTATCTCCCCTTTTACTATCTATATCTTACATGGGATGTTGTGATGATTGCCTAACTTATGACATATGCCTTCAATGCGATTATGTCTCTAAGTCGTGCCTCGACACGTGGGAGCTATAGTTGCATCGAGGGTGTTACATTCCTCTATCTGATACGATACTCCTTGGAACTCCAAGCAAACATACGATCCTGGTCATGTATATCTTTGCCAACTTAGCACTGGTGTAAGTGGTCGTTACTGGGATGAAATGAGCTACTTTCGTCAATCGATCAACTACAACCCAAATCGAGTCATAGCCTGAACGAGTCCTGGGCAATCCCGTGATAAAATCCATGCCTAGCTTATCCCACTTCCATTTGGGTATCGGCAATGGTTGTAACAATCCTGCTGGCTTCTGATGCTCTGCCTTTACTCTCTGACATACATCACAAACTGCTACATACTCCGCAATATCCTTCTTCATTCTGGTCCACCAGAAAATATCCTTCAGATCCAAGTACATCTTGGTATTTCCTGGGTGAATTGAATACGGTGAGTCGTGTGCCTCTTGCAGTATCAACTTCCTGATCTCCGGGTCATTGGGCACGTAAACGCGGTCTTCAAACCATAGGGTATCATGCTCATCCTCACGAAATCCCTTAGCTTTTCCTTAGCTAAGTTTCTCCTTAATGGAGGCAATCTCTTTGTCAGTCCTCTGAGCTTCTCTGATTCTATCCATCAAAGTTGACCGAATCTCCAATGCTGCTATATAGCCTCTCGGAACTATTTCCAAACATAGTTCACGATGATTTTCTGCTAACTCCCTTGGTATTTCTCCCGTCATTAATGTATTGACGTGGCTCTTACGGCTTAATGTGTCAGCTACTACATTAGCCTTTCCAAGATGGTAATGCAATCTCATATCATAATCCTTGATGAGCTCCAACCATCTCCTTTGTTTGAGGTTTAACTCCTTCTTTGTGAAGATGTATTTCAAACTCTTATGATCTGTGTACACCTCACAATGATTTCCAATCAGAAAATGTCTCCATGTTTTCAATGCATGCACTACGGCTGCTAACTCCAAATCATGCGTGGCATAATTCAACTCATGAGGTTTCAGTTGTCTTGAGGCATATGAAACAACTCTCCCTTCATGCATAAGCACTGCTCCAAGTCCTCGACGTGAAGCGTCGCAATACACATCATAATCTTTAGTCTGGTCTGGCACAATCAACACTAGTGAGGTAACCAAGCGTTTCTTCAACTCCTGGAAACTAGCCTCACATTCCTCCGTCCATATGAACTTGGTATCTTTCTTCAACAACTCAGTCATAGGCTTCGCAATCTTTGAGAAATTCTCAATAAATCTCCGATAGTGTCCTGTGAGTCGAAGAAAACTCCGGATCTCTCCAACTGTTGTTGGGGCTTCCCACTTGGTCACGGTATCAACTTTAGTGGGATCAACGGCTATACCTTCTCCAGATATAACGTGTCCGAGGAATCCTACTTCCTTCAACCAAAACTCACATTTGCTGAACTTGGCATATAATTGATGTTCTCTGAGCTTTCCAAGTACTAGTCGCAAATGTTCCTTATGCTCCTCTTCATTCTTCGAGTAAACCAGGATATCATCAATGAACACTACGACGAACTTATCCAAAAACTCCATAAATACTTTGTTCATCATGTTCATAAAATAGGCAGGTACGTTAGTCAGACCAAATGACATAACAGTATACTCGTACAGCCCATACCTGGTGGAAGAAGCTGTCTTAGGTATATCCTGTTCTCGAATCTTCAACTAGTGGTATCCTGATCGCAGATAAATCTTGGAAAATACCTTAGCTCCTTGCAATCGATCAAACAGATCATTGATCATTGGTAGTGGGTACTTGTTCTTGATCGTTACTTCATTCAATCCTCGATAATCAACAACCATCCTTAACGATCCATCCTTCTTCTCCACTAGAAGTACTGACGATCCCCAAGGTGAAGAACTTGGGCGGATATATCCCTTATCCAGTAACTCCTTAATCTGCTTCTTAATTTCCACCAAATCCTTTGCTGGCATCCTATATGGTCTCTTTGATATTGGCCCTGTGCCTGGCAATAGCTCAATCAAAAACTCAATATCTCTATCCGGTGGCATGCCTGGCAATTCTTCTGGAAATACACCAGGGAAATCCCTTACCACTGGTACTTCCTCCTGCACAACTCCTGTTAGGCAATTTACTTGAGTCCTCTTTGGCACATGTCAGGATACATACTTGATCCTTCTCCCTTCTGGGGTGGTAAGCAAAATTTACTTACTAGCACATTCAATATTCCCTTCATACTTATATAACCAATCCATGCCTAATATCACATCCAATCCTTGGGATTCCAATACTATTAGGTCTGAGGGAAAAACATAGTTACCAATCCTTAATGGTAACCGATCACACCATAGACTAGCCACATACTCTGCTCTAGGCGAGGTTACTAACATGGGTGACCTAAGGGCTTGGGTTGATAGGTTATACTTATCCACAAATCCCCTTGAGATGTATGAATGCGATGCACCAGTATCAAAAAGAACGAGTGCATTAAATGACTTAACCAAAAACTTACCTATTACTGCATCAGGCTGAGCTTCAACCTCCTCGACGCTAACGTGGTTCACATGTCCCCTGTTGAAAGGGTTCGGCTTCTTCCCAGAACTTCCATTGCCATTTTGGCCTTCAGGACATTCATTGGCATAATGTCCGGTCTTCTGACACTTAAAGCAAGTGACTTGATTCAGGTCCTTCTTGGCTGGGGTTGATGGGTTGGTGTGATTCTGGCTGTTGCTTCCTCCATTTCCATTACCATTCTTGGTGCCATTGTGATTGTGCGAGCTACCTCCTCCATGGGTATGCTGAAAATGTCCTCCCGGTCTAGGGGTAAAACATGGCTTCTGCTGAGCTCCTGAATTGTACTTCCCTTGTCCATACTTCCTCTTACGATTCTCAATTTGCTGCTGCTTCCCTTCAATCATAAGGGCACGATCTACCAACTCCTGGTAGTTGTTGAAGGTGGCTACCATCAACTGCATGCTCAACTCATCATTCAGTCCTTCCAAAAACTTCTCCTGCTTAGCTGCATCCGTAGCGACGTCATCTGGTGCATAACGTGCTAACTTACTAAAATCCTCCACATACTGGCCAACTGTCCGTCCCCCTTGGTGCAAGTTGCAAAACTCACGCTTCTTCATGGCCATAGCTGCTGCTGAAACATGTGCAGTACGAAAAGCCTGCTGAAACTGGTCCCATGTGACAGTGTCGACTGGAAAAGTGGCTGTGAAATTCTCCCACCATGATGCTGCGGGTCCTTCTAGCTGATGTGCGGCAAACTTCACCTTCTCCGCATCTGTGCATCCTGTTGTGGTCAATTCCCTAGCTGTCTTGCGGAGCCAATCTTCTGCTACTATCGGCTCGGTGCTACTGGAAAACATCGGCGGATTCAGCCTAAGAAAACGGGATAAGTGGTCAACTGGTGGTGGTGGTGGTGGTGGGTTGTTGTTGTTGTTCCCCTGGTTTTGATTCTGGACTACCAACTGCATCAATGTGTTCTACTGCTGGATCAACTGGGTGAGCTCCGGTGGAAAGGCAAATCTGGTGTCACGTCTCAGAGGCATCTGAGGGGTTTAGAAAAGATGAGATGTAAGAATAGAGGGGGTCTAAAGAGAAAACACTACCCATATGCACATGAGGCAAAAGCAAACAATTCAGTTCATTCAATCAAACAAGGGCATACAATCGATCTCTCTATCGCAACAAGTGCTCGGACTACTATATTTACATGGTGGACTACTACTACTGATGAGGTGGTCTACTAGAAATATTCTTCGGTTGCAGACTCCATGATATCTGCTCCAGCTTCATCAACATAGTCATCATCGCTACTATCTGGATCCGAATCAGTGCCGTCGATGATGATGTAGCCTTCCAGGCTAATCTCCTTGGGTTCTTCGTCTTCCTCTACTAGCGTAGGGCCTCCCGTAAATATTACAATCTTCTTGATCAGGTCGTCATTCTTCTCCACCAATACTTCAATTTCCTCTTCATAATCTTCACGTGTAGCCTTGAGTTCTTCCTCCAGTTCCTTGATTCTTGTCTTAGCCTTCTTCAGATCTATCATGTCGGCGCACATCTGGTTCTCCTGTCGTCGAATGTGCTGGTTTAACTCCTGGATAAAAGCTGCGATTGATCTATCCTTTCTGGTGCTGATCATCTCCCAGTGTTCATCTTGGCGCCCACAAATCTGGTAGATAGTATCCTTGAGATCCTTGCGCTAGACTTCTCCAATGCGTCCCATGGCTATGTGAGCTGCCATGCTCTTTCCTAGACTCCAAGTTGGTGCATCAAAAGAAAACTCTATGGGCTCAGTGACTGGCATGAACGTCCTTCCTGGAACTTGAACTTGAATCATCCAGCACTCTTCTTCAGGTAGAGTGGCGTTGTAGGTTCCGGTGAAGCTTGGTACTCCTATGTTCAGGTATCTAGTGACTTCCTTCAAGTGACGTCCAAAGGGTGTATCTTCATCCAGTTGTGTGAACTTGTTCCTTGCATCTGCCATCCTAAAAGAGTAGAAAAGATGAGAAGTCAGAAGAGGAGAGAGTGAAAAGTGATCTAGGTCTTTTAGCTTAGTGGTCGTGTCCTACAGTCAGCGTGTGATCTGGTACCATCTCTGTAGCGACCAGACCTCAAACAGTCTGATCTCTGTGCTCCGTTGTCATCCCTGGATCAGTAATGCTGACACCACACAGTACTCGGAGGATTTATAGCAGAGTAGCAATCACACACTTATTCCATCGAGTTTCTCCAAAGAGAACTTATTACAATAAATATGGCTTAAGGCCATCTAATAATGATAACAGTGGAAGGCTTGGAAGATAAGTGAGTCCATCAACTCCAACGGCATCACTGAGTATAGAACCACGACCTAAAAACTCCTTAATCATCGTCTGAAAAGTCTGCAACATTAACATTGCAGCCCGAAACGGGTCAGCACATGGAATATGCTGGCAATGTAACACATAGAGAGTAATGGAATGAAACAGCTATACTATATGCTTATTTGGCTGGTGGAAAGCTCTATGGTTACAGTTTTGCGTAAAGCCAATTTTTCCCTACTTCAAAGGAATAGATTTATTTATGGAACAATTGTATTTGTGCCCCAAGTTGGGTCACGCTCGACTGATTTGTCCTTCTTTTTTCAACAATTGCGGTTTTGCCAGCTCACTTCACTCGCCTTGTGTTTTTGCCCTTTCGGGGCGGTTCCGACCAATCACGGTTCGCCATGTGGCGACTGCTCACTGGTCGGAACCTCCCTGCAAGGGCAAAAACACAAGGCGAGTGAAGTGAGCTGGGCAAAACCGCAATTGTTGAAAAAATAGGGGCAAATCAGTCGAGCGTGACCCAACTAGGGGCACGAATACAAAAATCCCTTTATTTAACTATCATGGTAGTTGTTAAACATTGAGAATGGTTGACAGCATTCTCAATCCCAATTAAGCATCATCATTAAACAAAACCCAACAAAATTAATTTAGAGTAACATGTTGAGATTCACATGATAATCCAGGTACTAGATACTCAAGATGTCCATAACCGGGGACACGGCTAATCATGATTAGTTTATTACACTCTGCAGAGGTTTGCGCACTTTTCCCCATAAGACTCGATCGCCTCCGTTTGGTTTCTCGCACTACATGGTGTTTGAGAAGACGGATGACCGAGACATAGTCTTTCAGAAGCGCTAGCACCTTACGATCGGGTAGACCGTACCACCTACATTCCCTACATCTGCTAGTCTACCACTATAAGAGTTCGCACAACTTAGTCAACTATGCTAGAGCCCATAATAGCTTGTGGCTGCACACGGAAGTTTCTAGTATGAATAGTCTCATGATCCCTTTGAGCCTGGGTGGCGGTCCAAAAGAAAACAGGCAAGTCCTGGAATACCCAGGTGCCTCAATCCACCCAGATATGTGTTTAAGTTGCCACCTTAGATAAACCATTAATTAACAAAACTCACATCTGTCATGGATATCACTCACCCAATCCACGTCTACTAGCATAGCATGGCATAATAAGCAAACATAGAAGTAACTCCCAAAGGTTTGATAATAAACAGGTAATAGGTACTACCTCATCTACTTCCCATCCCACAATGTAATTAGATCCTAACCATGCAAGGTGTGAGGATTGATCTATTGCAATAAAACTGGGTACTAGGAAAGGTATGATCAAAGTGTTACTTGCCTTGCTGATGATCCGCGAAACCTAGAGATTCGAAGTAACAGGCGGCGCACTCCGGGTATTCTATCGCGTACAAACAAACAAGCATACAATAAGTACTCATCTAATGCACGGGTAAAACTCAAAGAAGAGATCTAACTAGAAGGTTCAACTTAAGAACTCCGGTTGGCAAAAAGAATCAAATCGAACGAAGCAACGAAAGTCAAACGGCGAAAGAAAACAACTTCGTTCTACTAATCTGGATCTAGGGATAATTTTACAGTAGCAAAATCTTGTTTAACTTGGTTAAACGGATAGAGGGTTTTGAGACAAAACTCTAGGCGCTTGAATCGCCTGATTCCGATAAACGAGCAAAAAGTTATACTAAAACGAAAATTGGATCAGGAATCGTGATCAGAAAAATCACGGATTTAATCCGAGAAAAAGAAAAACGACGAACGTTCGTTAGAACGAATGAACGGGCGAACGCTCACTATTTAAATAAACCGGAAAAACCGATGTATTAAAAAAAACCGAATATAAAAAAACCGACGGAAAAACCGAATGGTTTTTCTAAAAAAATAAAAAAAACCGGGCACGGATTTTGAGGCGGCGGCGAACCTCGAGCAGCGTGCAGCGGCGGCCGCGGGGCGGCGGCATTGTGGCGGCGGCGGCTTGGGGCTGGGGCGGTTAGGGTTTGCCCGAGTGGGCTGCCCCGGCTTATAAAGCCTGCCCGGGCCGGTGTCCTGGTCGGACCGACCCGTAGCTCGGTGCGCGTTTTCTTTTTTTTAATTACGCGCAGAAGAAAAATAAAAAGAAATACTAAACAAACTCCAAAGATTCCGAAATAAATTTTCGCGGGCTTCTAAAATCAAGGCGCACAAGGTGAACATTTATTTGGGACCTAAATGCAATTTTGAAAAACGCACATTTTTCCTAAATTCAAATAAAACACCGAAAAACTCCGAAATAAAATCTTATTTGATTTTATTATTAAATCCTCAATATTTCTTTATTTTGGGAAAGTCATTTTATTCCCTCTCTCATATTTTTGTAATAGAAATAATTGATGATAAAATAAATAAAATCAAATGATCCTATTCTCAAAATTTGAGAAAACTCAAATAGGAAAATAACGAAACCCCCAACTCTCTCCGTGGGTCCTTGGGTTGCTTAGGATTTCTAGGATCAACCAAAATGCAAAATAAAATATGATATGCAATGATGATCTAATGTATAACATTCCAAATTGAAAATTTGGGATGTTACAAATGTTAGAAAGACTATGCAAACATACACACTTTTGCTTTCTAGATGGTTATTCTTGTTTTTCTCAAATACCAGTGTCGCAAGAGAATCAAGAAAAAACTAATTTTACATGCCCTTTTGGTACTTTTGCTTATAGACGTATGCCTTTCCGTTTATGCAATGCACCTGCTACCTTTCAAAGATGTATGACTGGTCTAGTCTCTGATTTTTCTGAAAACATTGTTGAGGTTATCATGGACAGTTTTTCCATTTACGGAACTTCTTTTGATGATTGCTTAAGCAACATTGATCGAGTTTTGCAGAGATGTGAAGAAACTAATCTTGTCTTGAATTGGGAGAAGTGCCATTTTATGGTTAATGAAGGTATTGTCTTGGGGCATAAAATCTCCGAAAGATGCATTGAAGTGGATAAAGCTAAAGTTGACGCAATTGAAAAAATGCCATGTCCTAAAGATATCAAAGGTATAAGAAGTTTCCTTGGTCATGTTGGTTTCTGTTGGAGATTTATTAAAGACTTCTCTAAAATTTCTAGGCCTCTTACCAACCTCTTGTAAAAAGATGTTCCATTTGTTTTTGGTGATGATTGTGTAGAAGCATTTGAAATACTTAAGAAAGCCTTAATCTCTGCACCTATTGTTCAACCACCTGATTGGAACCCACCCTTTGAAATTATGTGTGATGTTAGTGATTATGTTGTCGGTGCTGTTCTAGGACAAAGAGTTGATAAGAAATTAAATGTTATTCATTATGCTAGTAAAACTCTAGATAGTGCTCAAAGAAATTATGCCACTACTAAAAAATAATTTTAAGCGGTTGTGTTTGCTTGTGATAAGTTCAGATCTTATATTGTTGATTCCAAAGTGACTGTTCAAACTCATCATGCTGCTATTAAATACCTTATGGAAAAGAAAGATGCTAAACCTAGACTCATTAGGTGGTTCCTACTACTACTACTAGAATTTGATTTGCATATTATTGATAGTAAGGGAGCCGAGAACCCTGTAGCAGAAAACTTGTTTGGTTAGAAAATATTCTTGATGACCCACTACCTATTGATGATAGCTTTCCTGATGAACAACTAGCTATCATAAATTCTTCTCGTAGTACTCCATGGTATGCTGATTATGCTAATTACATTGATGCTAAATTGATACCACCTAATTTCACATACCCACAAAAGAAAAAGTTTTTCTATGATTTAAGATATTACTTCTGGGATGACCCACATCTTTATAAAGGAGTAGATGGTGTCATTAGACGTTGTGTACCTGAGCATGAACAGGAACAAATCCTACGCAAGTGTCACTCTGAAGCTTCTCGAGGACACCATGCTGGAGATAGAACTGCACACAAGGTATTACAATCTGGTTTTTATTGGCCTACTCTTTTCAGAGATGCTCGTATGTTTGTCTTGCCTTGTGATGAATGTCAAAGACTTGTTAATATTTGTAGACGTCTGGAAATGCCTATGAACTATTGACTTGTTATCGAACCATTTGATGCTTGGGGATTTGATTATATGGGACCTTTTCTATCCTCTAATGGGTATACACATATTTTGGTTGCTATTAATTACGTTACTAAGTGGGAAGAAGCTATTCAAACTAGTAGTGATAATCATAACACTTCTATTAAATTGGTTAAAGTTATTTTTCCGAGGTTTGGAGTCCCTAGATATTTAATGACTGATGCTGGTTCACACTTCATTCATGGTGCTTTCTGTATATTGCTTGCTAAGTATGATGTAAACCATAGAATTGCATCTCCATATCACCCTGAGTCAAATGGTCAAGTAGAATTGAGTAGTAGAGAAATAAAATTAATCCTGCAAAAGACTGTTAATAGATCTAGAAAGAATTGGTCTAAGGAACTTGATGATGCATTACGGGCTTATAGAACTGCTTATAAGAATCCTATGTGTATGTGTCCATATAAAACGGTTTATGGAAAAGCATGTCACTTACCTATTGAACTTGAACATAAAGCTTATTGGGCAATTAAAGAGATCAACTATGATTTCCAACTTGCTAGTGAAAAGAGGCTATTTGACATTAGCTCACTTGATGAATGGAGACCCAAGCCTATGAAAATGCCAAGTTGTTTAAAGAAAATGTTAAAAGATGGCATAATAAATGGATACAAAAGCGTGAATTTAATGTAGGTGACCATGTCCTGCTATACAACTCTCATTTAAGTTTTTTTGCAGGAAAGCATCTCTCTGAGTGGGAAGGACCTTACATTGTCGAGGAAGTTTACGATTCCGGTGCCATCAAGATGAACAACACCAAGGGCTCCAATCTGAAGGTGGTAAACGGGCAAAGAATCAAACATTATATCTTAGGCACTCCCATAAATGTTGAAACCAATATTATTAATACCATAAGACTGGAGGAGTACATAAGGGAAACTTACCAGAATGTTCCAGACTCCTGAAAAGGAATAGGTATGTGATACGGTAGGTAAACCGACTCCGAAATCTTTACAATAGCAATTTTACTCTATTTTGGAATATTTAAAAAATTAGGAAAAAAAGTCCGAAAATTGCACGAGGAGGCGACAAGCCTTGGGGGCGCGCCCTAACCCCCTAAACGCGCCTCCCAGGTTGTGGCCACCTCATGTGCCCTTCGGACTTCGTTTTCTTGTGTAATTCTTCTTTTGGTCGGTAAAAATTCATTATATAATCTTTCAAAGGTTTTGACCACCGTACCATGGCAATATCCTCTATTCTTGTTTTGATCTGTTTTTTTGACAGATCTAGATCGTCATGACGTCCCCAAGCGCTCTGAAGGACAAGTTCTTTGAGAAGAACATCAACCCCTACCTTGCGGAGGTGCTTCAACACCCTCAAACCATTGAGATGCGTGAGGGGGTGCTGCACATCCGTGATGTTCAAGGGCCAAGGAAGACCGGAAGCGTGGATACTAGGCTCGAAGCAATGGAGCAGCAAGTCATCAAGTGCCAAGGGATGGTGGAACACGTACTTAGTGCCAATCACTCCATGACCATGGAATTTACCTGTGACCACAAGTTGGACGCCAAGAACATCAGAGAGGCCATCTTCAAGATTCATGGGAAAATTGAGCATCTCCAAGCCCAGATGTATGACCTGCAAAACCAAAACTATGAGTGTGAATATAGTTTTAGGAGGATGAGTTTGGCTGCAGATTTGAGGATCCCAGAGACTCGTTCATCCTTTTATGATGGTGAACCTATGCCTTGGAAGACGGAGGATAAGCTTCCTACATCATCAACCTCACCACCACCATCACCTCCAAAGGAGGAGACATGAGTATATCGTATCACCATCATTTCTTTACCTTCATCGTTTTTCTTAGTTCGATCCTTTTGGTTATATCTTGATCTAGTAGAATAAAAGCTTTTAGTATGATTTAGTGTGTGAGTTTTTGCTTTGTGATCTATATATGTAATCGAGTCCGTGAGTTATATAATAAAGATTAGTTTTGAGTTGAGGGATATGCTTTCTTACTTTGATCTTGAGGAAAAGAAAAATAAAAAAATAAGGAAGAGTGTGATGAATAAAGAGTGTGATGAATAAAAATAAAAAATAAGTAAAAATATTATATAATGATATTATGGAGAGTGACGACTTCATATATAAAGAGTGTGATGAATAAAATTTGTTGAGAGGTTACAAACTTAGTTTTGGTCATTGTTGCAACTAATAGGAAGTAATAAAGAAAGAGAGGTTTCACATATAAAGACACTATCTTGGACACCTTTTGTGATTGTGGGCACTCATTAAAATACTACACGCTAAAAAGTTGATGTTGGACAAGGAAGACAACATAATGGGTTATGTTTTCTTATATCCAAATAGAAGTTATACTCTCATGGATCCTCCAACATGTTGAGCTTGCTTCTCATCCCTTGCTAGTAAAATCTTTTGCACTAAGCGAACATACTACTTGTTCATCCAAACATCCTTTAACCCAGTTCTGCCATGAGAGTCAACCATACCTACCTATGGATTGATTAAGATCCTTCAAGTAAGTTGTCATCGGTGCAAGCAATAGAATTGCTCTCTAAATATGTATGATCTTTTAATGTGAAGAAAACAAGCTTTATACGAACTTGTGACATGGAAGAAATAAAAGCGAAAGACTGCATAATAAAGTTCTTTATCACAAGTAGCATTATAAAGTGACATTCTTTTGCATTAATATTTTGTGCATCCAACCATAAAAGCGCATGACAACCCCTGCTTCCCTCTGCGAAGGGCCTATAGTTTACTTTTACCTTCTACCTTTATACAAGAGTCATGGTAAAAGGTTGGGAGGAGAAACTGAGCCCCTATCTTTCTCTGTGTCCGATTGAGGTTTTGATCGCATAACTATCGCGTGAGTGTTAGCAATTATGAAAGACTAAAAGATGGTTGAGTATGTGGGCTTGCTATTAAAAGCACTTGTATTGACTCTTTCCGATATTATGATAAATTGTAATTGCTTTAATGACTAAGATCATAGTTTGCTGGTTTTCAATAAAGTTTTTGATTCATACATTACCTTGTGAATGAATTGTTATTTTAGCATAATAAATTATATGACAATATTTGTTGATGTTCTAAAGATGATCATGATTCCCTCATGTTCGTATTTTATTTTATCGACACCTCTATCTCTAAACATGTGGACATGATTATCGATTTAGGCTTTCACTAGAGGCCAAGCAAGGTCTAAGCTTGGGGGAATTGATACGCCCATTTTGCATCATGATTTTATGTTGATATTTATTGCATTATGGGCTATTATTACACATTATGGTACAATACTTATGCCTTTTCTCTCTTATTTTACAAGATGTACATAAAGAGGGAGAATGTCGATAGCTGGAATTTTGGACTCGAAAGTACCAAATCTGAGAGACCTATTCTGCACCACTCCAAAAGTCTAGAAAATTTATGGAGAATTATTTTGGAATATAGAAAAAATATTGGGCGATGAAAATACTAGAGGGGACCCACCAGGTGCCCACAAGCCTAGGGGTGCGCCCTACCACCCTAGGCGCGTCCCTAGGTCTTGTGTTCGCCCTGGCAGGTCCCCGGTGCCGATCTTCTGCTATATGAAGCATTTAGACCTGGAAAAAAATAAGGAGGAACCTTTTGGGACGAAGCACCACCATCTCGAGGCGAACCTTGGTAGAAGCAATCTAGGGCTCTGATGGAGCTGTTCTTCCGGGGATACTTCCCTCCGGGAGGGGGAAATCGAAGCCATCATCATCACCAACGATCCTCTCATCGAGAGGGGGTCAATCTACATCAAAATATTCACCAGCACCATCTCCTCTCAAACCCTTGTTCATCTCTTGTATTCAATCTTTGTCTCAAAACCTCAGATTGGTACCTATGTGTTGCTAGTAGTGTTGATTACTCCTTGTAGTTGATGCTAGTTGGTTTATTCGGTGGAAGATCATATGTTCAGATCTTTAATGATATTCAATACCCCTCTGATCTTGAACATGAACATGCTTTGTGAATAGTTATGTTTGTTCCTGAGGACATGGGAGAAGTCTTGTTATAAGTAATCATGTGAATTTGGTATTCGTTCGATATTTTGATGAGATGTATGTTGTCTTTTATCCTCTAGTTGTGTTATGTGAACGTAGACTACATGCAACTTCACCATGATTTGGGCCTATATGATGGGTTGCTAGAGTGACAAAATCTTAAACCGTAGTTTATGTGTTGCTTCGTAAGGGGCTGATTTGGACCCACATGTTTCATGTTATGGTTAGATTTATCTTAATTCTTATTTCATAGTTGCGGATGCTTGCGAGAGGGGTTAATCATAAGAGGGAGGCTTGTCCAAGTAAGGACAGCACCCAAGCACCTGTCCACCCACATATCAAATTATCAAAGTAAGGAATGCGAATCATATGAGCATGATGAAAACTAACATGACAATAATTCCCATGTGTCCTCGGGTGCGCTTTGCTTTATATAAGAGTTCATCCAGGCATATCCTTTGCTACAAAAAAGATTGGTCCCCCTTGTTGCACCATTATTACACTTGTTACTTGTTACCCGTTATATACTATCCTATCATAAAACTATTTGTTACCGATAATTTCAGTGCTTGCGGAAAAAACCTTGCAAAAAACTGCTTCTCATTTCCTTCAGATCCTCATTGGGTTCGACACTCTGACTTATGAAAAGGACTATGATAGATCCCCTATACTTGTGGATCATCAATTCACCATAGGGAATGGGATGGATCCCAAATAGGAAAGTGCGCACATCGAGTTAATCCATGAGAATGGGGACATCTTTGCATGCAAACTTTCTGACATGCCAGGTGTACCGAGAGAATTCGTTGAGCACCACCTTAATGTGGATCCTAAGATGAAACCTGTCCAACAGTTCCTCCGTCATTTTAACGAGGAGAGGCATAAGGCTATAGGAGAATATGTGGCCCGACTTTTAGCTGCCGGGTTCATCATTAAAGTTTTTGACACTCAGTGGCTAGCTCACCCTGTTCTTGTGCTTAAGAAGAATGAAACTTGGTGTATTTGTGTTGATTACGTAGATCTTAGCAAAGCTTGTCCAGCTGACCCGTTTGCTCTACCCTGCATTGACTAGATCATTGATGCCACTGCGGGTTGTGAGAGTCTATGTTTCCTGGATGCTTATTCTAGTTATCATCAGAACAAGATGGCAGTTGAGGACCAGGAGAAAACAGCCTTCATCATGCCTTTTGGAGATTTGTATTATGTGTCTATGCCTTTCAGGCTCAAGAGTGCACATGCGACTTATCAGCGCTGTGTTCAGAATTGCTTTAATGGGCAGATTGGATGTAAAGTTCATGATTATGTGGATGACACTGTGGTTCAATTGAGGAAGAAGGAAACTTTGCTTGATGATTTGAAGGAAACCTTTGGTAATCTCTGGGTTTATAAGATGATGCTTAACCCGGCCAAGTGCGTTTTTATTGTGCCTGTAGGAAAATTGCTAGGTTTTCCGGTTTCTGAAAGGGGCATTTAAGCTAACCCGGAACAGATCGAAGCTATCACCTCTCTGTCTAAGTTGGCCTATATAAATGACATACAACACCTGGCGGGTCGTATTGCAGCCCTGAGACGGTTTATAAGCCGCAACAATGAGAAGGCGATTCCCCTCTACCAGATGATGAAGAAGACGGATCATTTCATTTGGAGTGATGCTGATAATGAGGTTTTTGAGGCACTCATAAAGCATTTTGCTGAGCCGCCTATCTTGGCTTCTTCGATCGACAAAGAGCCACAGCTCCTGTACGTGGCGGCTAATAACAAGGTTACGTGTGGCAGTCGTTGTCATGGGAAAACACGGCCACCTATGGGACCATCGGCCCCTTGTGGTTCGACAGGGGGAAGATCACATTGCAGAAAGAGCGAAGAGCACAGAGCAGCATGGCAGCAATCACACGAGCATTTTTTACCTAGGTTCGGGCCACCTTGAAGCGTAAAACCCTGCTCCTACTTTGGTGGATTGATGAGGGGACCATGGTGTACACGCAGCACTCTTGCCCAGCGAGGTTGCCTTGGGGCGAGAGCAGCTACGCGTGTATGAGTGTACAGAGGTCTGAATCCATTCCAAGGTAGCCATGACCCTCCTTTTATAGGTCAAGGGGTCACCACAATGGCAAATCAGTCATTGTGTACTGATAAGATAGCAAACAATGCTATGATACCTAACTCTGCAGACATTACATGGTCCATTAAATGCACCCCTTAGTGTCACATCACAGCATAGCCCGGCAAGCCTTGCCGTGCTGTTCCGCCACCTTCTTGCCTACCTACGTGACACATCTCTGGACGGGTGCCGTTTGGAGGTGATTTCCTTTGGAAGTGGCTGCCACATGCCCAATATAGCCACTTAGTCACTTGGGGGCTCGAGACCGCACCGATCAATAACTTGCGTTGCCGTGAGGTGGAGAAGTGAAGCTTTGGCGGGGTAATCCACCCTTTGTGTACCTAGCAAGCATGTCGGGTTGGTCTGTAGAGTTGACATCGGGGCAATCTCACCCCACCAGGCTCGCCTGCCCGGCAAGGGAGGTTTTTCCTTAATGTTATCTTGCTCCTTTAGCTTGACTTGGTCTTCTTGATCCACCCTTTGATACCTCAAAGAGCCATCTCTTCTGCTACGCCTTGTCTTGGATGTTGTAACTTTGCTCTTGAGCCTCTGTACACTCTTGGAAACACACGCCTGGGGTTTATTGCACTGACAGGAGCCCCCGGGCATGGCCTGGATGTGCTGCCGAGCACCGTCAGGGTAGGTCATGTCTAGTACACAGGCAAGGAAGTTGAACTAGCTCACCCTTCGAGATTTTATTTGCTTCTTCATTAACCTGGGCTTGAGTTAGTTTTTGGTTTCCCCGCGCGTCGCATAACACCAATTGTAGTGTGGCCATCTTTGTAGTGGCCCGTGAATGACTTTCACACATGGGGGATTAACTGCAAACTCACTCTTCCTACCACGTCCTTATCCCTTGCCACGTATGTTGCGTGCATTGAGTGGGGTAGGTAATGGAGGCGCGTGGTGCGGGAGGGAACCCCACGGTAGGGGCCCGGTCTTCCTGGATTGGTGGAGAGGGACGGCAGTTGTTTCCCCTAAGGGAGGAGCCATTCCCCGGCCTCGTTTTCCCTATAAAAAGGGACGTGGGCTGGGGTGCAAGCTCACATCAATTCCCCCCTCCCCTGGCTTCTGGTATTGTGCCTTCGTCATGGCGAGGGGAGGGGAAGAAGGGCACGGTTGCACCTTTGTTGAGATATGGTCCCCTTCCCGTCCTCGCACAAAACTTCTTGCCTGAAGCGGCGACCCGATGCTTAGCGCGGGTGGAAAAGGTCTTAGGTTGGCACGTGGGCGGTGCGGCGACAGCGTCGGAGGTAGTGGCTGCGGTGGGCTCGTCGTCGGGCCGCCTGCGGTCCCAACCTTAGTGAGGGGCCATATGGGCGCCACCACGCCAAGGTCCATAACAGACACAAGGCGTGGTAGTCGACTATGGCTTATCCTCTCTTCGTCTGGGATGATGAAGGGAGACCACAGAAATGGTCTGCCATTGGTTATGACAGATTCCTTCTTTTGGGGTATTGCTTATCTTGCATACGGGCAGGTTCCTCGTGCCCATGCATGGTTCTTCAAGGGACGGCATCCTTCTAGCTTCGGGTCGACGGAGATGACCATCCTTGTAGCGCTTGGCGCCTACCCAAGCCATGGCGGTGGGGGCTAGATCAACGGCAGGCGTGCCTCTTCGAGCGACAGCGACAAGGAGGGTGGTGGCAACCCACGACTCGTCAAGAGTGAGGATGGCCTCTTCGACATGGTGTCATCGCCGACAGCACCATCACCACCGGCTGGGCCTCAGCAACGCCACCATCTGCACCTGGCCTCCAGTTTCTTCCTCACCGCCCAGGAACAGCACCCTCCTGATCCTGGGGAGGCGCCGAATCCCAGCCAGGTCTTCCCTCCATCTTCTTCGTCTCCCCCTGCGGTCTTGAGGAGGGGACGAACCGAGCAAAGGCATCACAGACACTTTTATTTTTCCAGACTAAAATATGTAGGCATTTGCCAAACTTTATTCTAAATTATGTAATCTTCTTTCATCCAGGTTTATGTTCTGTAAGATCTGTACTTGCTTATCAGCACATTAATGAAAAAGACAAGCCTTGACGGGTACTCGTGCATGTATCATGTCCATGCAGAGGTGAGATGCCTCTATACGTTAAAGAACGAGTTTCCCCCGGCAATCTATCCTGCCGGTGCCTGTAGTAAGAGATACGTCCCCAACACTCAGCAGTCACTCCTCATCACCCATTTTCTAATTGATTCATTACTCATTAGGCAGGACTGTCATTAGGGTTTATTGTGTGCTGAGTGCTACCTACACTTAATGCTTTAGATGTATTTCAGTAATCTTTACTACCTGTAAAGTTCACAGGGTTTCAAAATTATGGCCCTAGGAACAGACAGTAGTCATTTTGGATTGTTGGTCATAGTGACATTGACCCAGATTACTACCGCAGGCCAAGTTTTTTGACAATTTTACTTGTCTTTCTTACTCATTAGATATGATATCTAATTATTCACGTTGATTAGTTGCAAACAATAAGTGCTAGACAAACTTATTGAATCAGATTTTGGACGGTCTCTTACTGCAGTTACAATTCTGCATACTTGTCCTAGTAAGCTCACAAATGATTGATTCACTACATCTATGCTTGCCTTGTCATATTTGTTGTCAATATTCCTCTAGGGTGGACCACCCTATTTCAAAATACTGGAACCGCATGCATGAGTGAATAGTATTTCTCTATGCGATCTCTTCCATCATGTGTGGGCAACGAACATGGCATTGTATAGAAATAAAGTTTCATTTCCAGCTTTTACATAGAATACGATCTTTTACATGGAATACAATCTGCCTACTTGGTTTGTGTCGCACTACCAACACTCCACCCTTGAAGCTAAACATTATGCCACTCATAATTCCTTAGTTTATTTGTTCAAATACGAAATTGATATGATTCTAATTTTCCTACTTCAGTTTTGAAATGTGTGTCTACCTGTTATAGAGACATAAGAGGTTTGTATTTCTACGCGTGGTCTGGTCAGCATGGTTGGGGGTGAACTTTGCATATGCAGGGTTTACAGGGAGGCACTCTTCGAGTTGAATCCGCAATGCATTCCATAGATAATCTGACTACTTTTTATGTTTTCATGAATCTCAGATTCTAAATAGCATCATTATGATTATCAGCTTGTGCGCATGAAAAGAATAAAGCAGAACAGTGCCATGGCTGTCAAACTTGGCATTAAGGGACTAACATCAAGTCTGGATGCAATGCAATGCAAACGCTCTCCACCTATAGATTCTTAGTCAAAATATAATCCTCATAGTGATTCTGAGCTAGAGGGAGACCTAAGTCAATGTAGCTCCCTAGTGCAGGAGTCAGAGGCAGATGCCCTATCTTATTCACCCATCAAGGTGCTTGCTATAACTTTCTAAAGTTATATTGGTCGCACATATCTTGCAACTGATGCTTTGCATTGCTTCTACTTTGCTGCACTGCCATTAGCTTAGTTTACACATCGCGTATGTGAATACGCCCTTCCTATCCATTTTCAGTACCTATTCCATCTATCATCATACCATATTTATCCATTCAAATGTTGTTCTTTTGTATCATACATTCAAAAGGAAGAGGGCGATTGCTGATCGCGGAGGAGCAGGAGCAAAGTATTTGGAAAAGGTAGTGACACCTGAAAAATCAAAATATCCCATTAGGTGTAGTTTTAATATCACCTGACCCACAAAACACGGCCCGAACTCTAGCAGACTCTAGCCCTACTACACTGGTCATTTCTGATGCCCCAACTCAGCATACCCCAACTGCAACAAACAGTATGATGATGCCAGTTGACATAGCACCAGCTCTACGACCCAAAACCCCCATTCCAGCAAAGAGTACACCAAATTCAGTTGCCAAATCCCTTTTCGAACGAGAGAGGGGCCCATTTGCAACAAATAGGACCCCTGTTCCATTTCTTCCCAGTTTAGAAGATGAAGCTTATATTGTTGTCAGGAACTTTGTGCGCATCTTTCCTTCATGGAAATATTATACCTCAGACACAAAACAATTTCCAGTATGCCTCCACAACTTACGCGTAAGTAATGTACTAATGTTATTCATGGTAATTACTGCATATGTTTCTGCTGATAGAAGACACATGATTTCATTCTTTTAAATAGGCGAGGACCAAACTAGATTGTCAAGACGAGCAAGAGTTGGTTGCACTTTTCAAGCACTCATTGATGAAGTATCGTTCCTACCTCAGGCAAGCGCACTTCGATTGCAAGCCTCTAAACTAAATTTATGTCAAGTCTCCGGTGCTACATTTATCAGAAAGTGACTGGAATAATCTTGTTACACATTGGTCTTGTCTGCAGTGTAAGGTATTGTCTATGATATCACATCACCGTTTGAACTACATTTCTGCATTTGCCTTAACGTCTCACTTGTACGAAAACTGTTAGCAGAATAACATTCATTCTCAAGGGACCACGGAATCTCATAACTAAACTGCACACTGCATTGCTCTTGTGAGTACCTCTTGCCCTGTATGACCATACTTACTTTCATAGTTGTTTGATTATGTAGCATCACTTCACATGTTAGCCTTGTTATCGTCCATTTGGTGGACATTATAAGATCCGTATGGACTCTTACATAAATTTCGAATCAACCCAATGCTTTTGAAGATGTTTCGCTCTGCAGTCCTCTTGTAAGAACTAAACGTCATCTATCACTATACTTACATTAATAGCTACTCCCTCCATCCCATAATATAAGAATGTTTTGTATAGTACACCAGTGTTTAAAACACTCTTGTATTATGGGAAGAGGGATTGGTTCATTGTGTAGCATTCTGCATATTATCTCCCGCGCCAACCATTTACTAAAAAATATCAGATCTATATTTAATCTTACCAAAAAGTTGAATACACAGACAATGCCAGTGCAGAAGTGTAGCCCATTGCTCTTGTTAGTACATTTTGTCCTATAACGCTTGTACTTCCATGGATTGGTAGTTGATTATGTAGCATCAATCTGCATCTTATCTTCATTATCCTCTATCCCTTCCGATATTATCATATCTATAAGATTATGTGCAGATTATGTGCTGAAATTCTTGAGTTATCCTACCCTTCACATGGAGAAGGGCATTATAAAGATGGTGTTATCTGTTAATGGAAGGCAGTCCTTCTAAAGCATTTATCCTCAACTGTTGTTTAATTTTCTCATACTCCCTATCATTAACTGCTTTTTACTTTGTTGTTTCTATCAAAATGCATGTTCGCTACAACAGTAAGGTCCAAGTTTTAATTGTAAAACCAAATCCCTTATTCATACCATGCACATTAGTCAATACTCCCTATATGTATGCTTGTTTTTGTGGATCTATAATCCAGTGTGAGGGGAAGCAGCCCACGTTTGCACCTTGTCATCTCCTGTTTTATCTTACTGATGTGGCTGATGATATGAACAACATGCCATGCACATTAACCAAAATAGATACAATTATTGTCTTTCCCCTTAATCTATGCTTGTTATGTTGACATGGTAATCCAGTAGTGTGGTGAAGCTCCCCTCATTATGAACAATGCCAAATTATGCTATTGATATTTTTGAACTTACTCTTTATTTTTTAATTTGAAATTGGATGGAACTGACAGCACAGTTATCATCTTTGTTTATACACGTGCAAAACATGTCATCTCTCTGCTTGTTTCAGAGTGATATGCCTGATGGCATGCACAAGTCTGCTGAAGGCTGTGAGACAAACCCAACATATATTGCAGCAAAGAAGGCAAAACATCTTGAAGCTAGCAAGACAACCCCAAAGTCTTGTCTTGATGCAGTGTTCAAGTTACTTGAGACTAGCAGTCAGACAAGCTAACAGAATCCACTGTCTAAATCAGTTTGACTTCTGCAGTCCCAAAGTTCTAGCAGAAAGGCACTCTACAACTCAACTTCGACTTGAGGTCCTATCTCTAAGAAAGATTGCAGAGAACACCAATGAGGACCTCATTGCTAAACAGCTACACCTAGAAGCTATGACTGACATGCTAGGCCGGTCTCACAGCCTTGCTTGACAGCTTGCGCAGCAGTCCTCGCACAAGGCTAACCTTTCTTGAACTGTCTTGGAAGTGGTCTCGGTTCAGTATTATTTTGTTACGCTGCAATGGTGCCCAGTTTTTGTAATCTGCTTCTTCATTGCGCTTTGTGATCACTAGGGCGAACTTCGATGCCCAGTGGATGTAATATACCATAAACCTTTATTGTATAGGTTTATTCTAACTTACTATGTCGTAATTTCTTTATTTTATAGAGTATGTTTGTTCTTAATTCCTACTAGTTACTACCATCATTCGCTATCTAAAAAATCGGATGTAGTCGACCGGGCCGAAACATTCGCCTCTAACTGGCCTGGTTTTTAGCGGGCCACAATTGGGCCGGCCTACAACTTTCTTGGGCCCGAATGGCCATTGGGGCCTTCACACTTTGCCCCAGGACCACAACTTACTCCGACCTATATTCGGCCCAAATTCTAGTTGGGACTTTTGTGGACCCGCGCTTAGTTTGGCCCATGTAGCTTTGGGCCATTAACAGGCTGAATATTCTACTGAGCTGTTATGATCTGGAAGAAACCATGTGCCTTTAGTAGGCCGAAATGCATGTTCGGCCTCAATTTTCACTAGTCGTCGACGGGCCTTCAGCACGCTAAACTGTAGACCGGGCCTTTTTGGCCTAGTTATATGACGAGCCATTACCAGGCCGAAACATATCATGGGCCCTTAAGAGGCCAAAAGTTTAGTACAGGCATCAATGGGACAAATTATACAACATGCCTTTAAAAGGCCCAAAGTCATGTTGGGCTGAACTATTGCCACCTTTATCATGGGTCGTTAGTGGGTAGGATGTCGCGCCAGACCATCTATGGCCCATGTCCAGCACGGGCCATTCCCAGGCTGAAAGACACACCGGGCTGAAATGGGCCCATGTCTACATCGGGCCTCTAACAGGCCGAATGTCACTGGGGCGTAATTGGGCCCAAATATTCCACGAACAGTTAACAAGCCAGATCTGGCTTCCGGCCGTAAATTTGTCATGTTAACTTTGGGCCTTTGACTGGGCCATTATTGGGCTGGCCCACTAGTACGTGAGTAAGTACTATGGGCCTTTGACTGGGCCGACCTTTTTAACCTATATGGGCCTCTATTGGGCCCTGCCACGTGTCAACGTATCATAGGCATGTCTCCTTGTAACATCCCAAATTTCCTATTTGGAATGTTTTACAATTATAGCTAAGCATTCTATGCATCCTGTTTGAATTGAATGCCATTTGAAGTTTCAGAGAATTTTGAGTTTTTAATTTGAATTTCAAACTTTGGCATGTGGGAAACATTTCAAAAACTAAGCCTGATAAATACTTGATCAAAAGTATGAGAGGAGCAAACATGACACTCCAAAAACATCAGAGGAAACAATGCCAAAGGATTTGGATTCAAATCTGAATTTTATTTGAATTTGAAAAAAATGGATTTTTATAAAGTTTGGATTTTGCCTTTGGAAAAATGTTCAAATGGAAGGGGATTTTCCCCTGATCATTTTGGTATATATACCCTATATAAAATATTTATGGATAATGTTTTATTTTTGTTTTTGTTTTATTTAAAAAAAAAATAAAGAAAAACCCCCCGGGGCGCCAGCCAGGCCACCCCCAGGCCCAGCCAGCGCCGCACCCCTCCCCTCCCCGCCTAGCCCAAGCCAGCCGGCCCACTCGGCCAACAGGCCAGCCGAGCCAGGCCAGCCCAGCTCCACCCGACCCCCTCGACCCTCTCTCCCTCTCGCTGACCCGTGGGACCCACCCCTTCACCTACCCCTCTCCCACGCCAACCGCCGCGCCGCCGCTCGCCGGATCCCGTGAGATCCGGGATTCGC
>NC_041386.1:268823960-268831390 GCF_002162155.2 Triticum dicoccoides | reverse complement strand
CTCCTCCCTCCGCACGCACTCGCCGGAGATCCCGAGCGCCGCCGCCGCCATTGGCCACCCCGAGCTCGCCCCGGTCACCCCCGAGCTCCACCAACCCCACCAGACCGACCCCCTCGCCCATCCGCACCCGCCGGAGCTCCCCGCCGTCGCCCCCGACCACCGGAGACGCCGGAGCACTCGCCGCCCGAGCCGCCGTCGTCGTCGCCGATAGGTAAGTCGCCGGAGTTCACCCCCGCCGTCCGATCTAGTTCAACGGTTAGGATTAGAACCCCGAAGGGGTAAGTTAGTTCAAATAAAACCGGGTTTATTTCCGGTTAGATCGGTTTAGTTAGGTTTTTATTAAACCGTCCGATTCGTTTAAACCCTAGGGCGTAGTTTAGTTATTTAACGCCGAAGCGTTATATAAGCCCATTAGCCCATTTTTCTTTATTTTTCGTTTCTCTTTTAACAGAATAGTTTCAGATTTGAAAAATTCATATCTTTTAATCTACTTAATATTTTTAAGTGATTCTTTTTTTGTTGGTTTGAAAATTTCTTATAGTTTCTGTAGAAAATATAATTAGCCATGTTAAAATTATTCAAAATTTCTTTATTTTAGATTTAGACAGAATAGTAAATCTGCTATAAAATGAGTTAGGAAAATTATTTTTTAGTGATTCTTTTTGTCACACCTTTGTTTTGACATTGCCTAACCGTAGGAATTTATTTGGGCATTTTAGGATTAATAAAAATTAGTTTTAATCAGAATCATGTTATTCTTAATTAATTAACTAGCTACTGTTTTCCTATTGTTTTAGTTAGCAAATAAATTTATTTTTCATATGTGATAGATTATCCTATGTTAGTTTCTGTCACTTTAGAGCATGAACTTTTATTTATAATAAATAAAACTTTTATTTTATTTTTCTTATTAGAATTTGCTTTAGGCCTAATAGGAGTTTTATAATAGCTTTTAAAGTGATTCTCTTTGCTGCTAGTTGCTTAATGCATTCTTTTCTGTTAAGTTAACATAAACTCATGCTTAGGTTATGTTGAGAAAATTTTTGTTATGTAAAACTATTTTTTAGTCGCTGCTTGAAGTAGGAAAAACTTTGAGTTGGGTTTCTTCGAGTTTTCCTTTGGGTTTTGATTCGTTTGTTTTGGTGTGTTATGTTACTATGCTATTGTGTTAAGTGATCATATGCTATATGCTTATTGTGATTATTGTTTGTCTCGGTAGAATTTTTGGAGTGCGAGGCTTGCTACCACGAGTCCCTAGCTTACGAAGATCGTCAGCAAGGCAAGTCTTGATCATGTTATTTCTATACCTATGTTTTTGTGCATTAGAATTGTCACCACCCCACCACGCATGCAGTAGTGAAATCTTGAAGTCATTAAACTTGAGTAGTATCATGTGGTAGGATGAACCAATCCCCTTGTTACCATGACCCCGGGACGAAGTAGTTTATTTTGCTATGCTCGTAGACGGGTTTTGGGTTTAGTGAAATTCATAAGCAAGATGTGAGAGTCAATGAAGATGACAACCCCATGAACTACAATGATCAAGAAGGACTTCGGAAAATCACTACTGGGTGGAGGACGGTTGACGGGCACCCTGGAGCACCCAGTGGTGGCCGGGATGCATGGAGAAGCGCCATGACATCCTGCGGAAAGCTTCACCCAGCCACGAAGAGAAGGATGGATGCCCCATGACCGGAAGCTTACCTGTGCAGCCGCAAGCCATTATGGGCTCTGGCTGGGTTGACCCTAGTAGTGACGCTGGCTGGACGGTACTACGAGATGTAGAAGAACGGTAGGATTGGATGGGTACCGGCAGTAGCCAGAAGAACTCTTCGGAAGACCCTGTTTCATTCGTCCCGTCTTCAAACACCATGAAGTGCGAAGACTTTAAAGGAGGGAATGATTCTTGCGGGGAAAGTGCGCAAACCTCTGCAGAGTTTAAAGATCTAATCGATTAGCCGTGTCCCCGGTTACGGACATTTGAGCCTCTGGAACTTGGAAGTATTCGGAATTCTCAACACTGAAACTAATGATTTAATTTGAGGGGTTTATGACTTAATAATTTGGGAACGAGATATTGGTTGGCAGAACCATCTCAATAACTACCAACAATTTGTAGTAATTTGCAAACAAGTCCACTGTAGTAGGATAAAATTGGCTTTACGCAAAATGATGAAACTTAGAACTCCACAGCCAAAATGCATATAGTGTAGTAACTTTATTATTGTTATTCTTCATGACTTGCCAGCTTATTCCAAAAGCTGACCTACATGGCTGCAACGTCTTATGTTGCAGAGGTATATTCCGATCAGGAGTGAGGCTACGCTCCGCGCTTGGCGATTGCCCTTTGGAGTCGGATGGACTCGCTTTACCTTCGACGCTTCCGCAGCATTAGTAGTTTATTTCTCATGAGTTGGCCTTGAGCCGAATTTATTCCCTTGTAATAAAGACTCTATATGAGAATCGTGTAATAAAATTCAGGTGTGATTGAACTTTGATTACTTTATCGATGTACTGTGAGTACCAGCATGATCTTGGGATGGTACAGACACAGAGGTTTGACCGATTTTGGGTCAGGTCGCTACAGAGATGGTATCAGAGCACACGCTGACCGTAGGATCGTAACCCCTAGGATCGGAAAGCCATTAGCAGAGACCATTTACTTTAAATCCTTTTCATTCCGTAAATTCTCCCCTGTTCTATTCTGACTCTTCTCCCCTTTGCAACATTCTAGATGGCCGCCGAGTTCACCCCAGTTTTGCTACCGGAGTTTTGCCAGCCCGATGAGACGATGCCCTTCGGCAGGAAGCTGGTCCAGATGGTAAAGAAGCTGAAGATAGCTCTGCCCTCGATCACCGGGAAGCCAACCAATGCACTTCCGACGGACACCCGCTACAGGATTGAAGTGCATATCCCAGGGAGAACCTTTGGAGGACACACGGAGCCTATCAACTTTGAGTTCACCGAGTTCAACTGGATCATCGGAAGGGACGTGGCGATCTATCGAGCACTTGGACATCTCCGAGAGGAGTACAGGGCCGAGCTCGATCACTCAGACCTCGCCATGGTTTCTCGCAGGGCAAGGAATGGAGATATCATCCGTACCATTGAGGACGATTCCACTCTCTCGTACATCCAGGACTTGGAGTGTCTTCTCAGGAAACGAGAGATTCAGACTCGCCGTAACTCGAAGACACACCGGAAGCTTTTGTTCCGCGAACTGGAACTGGAGGAGAAGGCACACACAGACTTCCTTGGCCATGAGGAAGAAATCACGGACTTCATGGAGATAGTCGACGACCTGAAGATGAAGCTTGCCGCGATAGAGGAAAAGATGGACTTGGGAGAGGACCTTTATCCGAGTGGAGATGAAGGACCCCTCGTGAGCAATGATCAGGATTTTGAAGGGAGTACCACTGAAGGAAACCCCAAGAGGAGGCGCCACTGATGAAGACTTTTAGTCGACCACCATGTTATCTTTTACTTTTTCGACGATCAGTTAGGCCGATGTTTTTCCTTCGATTAGTCATGAGCTTTTGTAATCGAGATTGAACCATGTTTGAATGGAATGAATAAATGATTGGTGTGTTATATGATTGTGCATTCATATGGGTAGTGTTATTCCTCATAGACCATTGTTCTATTCTAATTTCTCATCCACTCCAAAACACCAGATGCCTCCGAGACGTGACACTGGTTTCCCGCCGGAGCTCACCCAGCTGCTCCAGCAGCAGAATGCACTGATGCAGCTCCTTATTCAGAATCAGAACAACACCGCCAACAATCCACCGCCACCACCCACTGTGGACAACTTGACTCGATTTCTGAGGTTGAATCCGCCAGTGTTCTCTAGTAGCACTGAGCCAATTGTGGCTGATGATTGGCTCCGCAAAGTCGGAAGAGAGCTAGTCACCGTTGGATGCACTGATGCTGAGAAGGTGCGCTTTGCCGCACATCAACTTGATGGACCTGCAGCTTCTTGGTGGGAGAACTACACCGCCACTTATCCCATTGGTGCTATCACCTGGGATCAGTTCCAGCAGGCCTTCCGCACTGCTCATGTCTCAGCTGGAGCCATGAGTCTGAAGAAGCGTGAGTTCCGCAACTTACGCCAGGGGAACCGTACTGTGGCACAGTACGTGGATGAATTCAGCAAGCTTGCTCGCTATGCCCCTGATGATGTGGCCACAGATGCCGCCAAGCAGGAGAAGTTCCTCGAGGGACTCAATGATGAACTGAGCATGCAGCTCATTGTGGCTACCTTCAACAACTACCAGGAGCTGGTAGACAAGGCCACCATTCTTGAAGGCAAGCAGCAGCAGATAGAAAGCCGCAAGCGGAAGTACAGCCAGGGGAAACACAACTCCGGAGCTCAGCAGAAGCCCCGTTATGCACCATACTCAGGAGGGCACACCCATCATAACCATGGAGGTCATAACCATGGAGGAAATGGGAACAACCGTCACCAGGACAACAAGTCAGGCAATGGCAATCAGCATCGTTCTGCCCCGGCTCCGAAGGATCTGAGCCACATCACCTGTTTCAAGTGCTAGAAGACAGGGCACTACGCCACCGACTGCCCGGAGGCCAAGCAGAGGAATGGAAATGGCAATGGAGGCTCAGCGAAGAAGCCCAATCCGTTCCCTCGTGCTCAGGTGAACCACATCGACGTGGAGGACGTCTATGATCAGCCAGACACTGTGGTTGGTAAGTTTTTATTGAATTCACGTTCAGTATTGGTACTCTTTGATTCTGGTGCAACGCATTCATTCATATCAAGGGTAGTTGTGGAAAAGTACGGGTTGCCCACTAAAACCCTTAGAAGCCCCCTTCGCGTCAGTTCTGCAGGAGGAGAAATGATGGCAGGCTTAGGCTGTCATGCAACCCTCAACATCGGGAACCATAAATTTCCCGCAGACCTCATAGTGTTGGAAACCCAGACCTTGGATGTAATCCTAGGCATGGATTGGTTGACGAAGTTTGAAGGGAACATAGACTGTGCCCGCAAGTCGATTCTGCTCACCACCCCGGAGCAGAAGAGGATCAAGTATGTAGCCAGGCATAGCCAGATGAAGAATCAGGTGCATTCCCTCACGGGAGTTGTTCAGGAGGAAGTGTCAGTAGTGCAAGACTTTCCCGATGTGTTTCCGGAGGAATTACCAGGAATGCCACCGGACAGGGACATTGAATTTCTGATTGAGTTGTTGCCCGGCACAGCCCCAATATCCAAGAGACCTTATCGGATGCCACCGAACGATTTGAAGGAGATCAAGAACCAAATTAATGAGCTGTTGGAGAAGGGATATATTCGGCCAAGCTCATCACCTTGGGGAGCCCCAGTTCTTTTGGTAGAGAAGAAGGATGGAACCTTGAGAATGGTTGTTGATTATCGTTCGTTGAACGACGTGACCATCAAGAACAAGTACCCTCTACCGATGATTAATGATCTATTTGATCAGCTAGTTGGAGCCAAGGTATTCTCCAAGATCGATCTTCGATCAGGGTATCATCAGTTGAAGATCCGTGAAAAGGATATACCCAAAACAGCATTCACTACCAGGTATGGTTTATATGAGTATACCGTCATGTCGTTTGGATTGACTAATGCTCCTGCATACTTCATGAATTTGATGAACAAGGTATTTATGGAATATCTGGACAAGTTTGTCGTGGTGTTCATCGATGATATACTGATTTTCTCCAAGAGCGAGGAAGAGCATAAGGAACATTTGCGTCTAGTTCTGGAGAAACTTCGTGAACATCAGTTGTATGCCAAGTTCAGTAAATGTGAATTCTGGCTGAAGGAAGTCGGATTCCTCGGACATGTTATTTCAGGAGAAGGAATAGCAGTTGACCCCACCAAGGTTGTATCAGTCACCGATTGGCAGTCACCCACCACAGTCAAGGAGATCCGCAGTTTTCTCGGACTCGCAGGATATTATCGGAGGTTTATTGAGAATTTCTCGAAGATTGCCAAGCCCATGACTGAGCTGTTGAAGAAGGAAGCCAAGTATGTTTGGACCGAGGCTTGTGAAGCCAGTTTTCAGGAATTGAAGAAACGTTTGGTTACAGCCCCAGTACTGATTTTGCCGGACATACACAAGGATTACCAGGTATATTGTGACACTTCTCGTCAGGGACTCGGAGGAGTACTCATGCAGGAAGGAAAAGTTGTAGCTTATACCTCCAGACAGCTACGACCACACGAGCTGAATTATGCCACACATGATTTGGAGTTAGCAGCCGTAGTGCATGCACTCAAGACCTGGAGACATTTCCTCATCGGAAACCGTTGTGATGTTTACACAGATCACAAGAGCTTGAAGTATATTTTCACACAGAAGGAATTGAATCTCAGGCAGAGGAGATGGCTAGAATTGATAAAGGACTATGACATGAGATTGCATTACCACCCCGGTAAAGCTAATGTTGTAGCAGATGCTTTGAGTCGTAAGAGTTATGTGAATACTCTTACAGCAGGAGGATTACCCCAGGAGTTAGTCGATGACCTCAGAGATCTCCGACTGGAGATAGTTCCGAGAGGATTTGTGGCAACTCTGGAAGTACAGTCCACTTTGGCCGAAAGGATTCGTGAAGCCCAGGAGTCGGACAAGGGAATTGATGAGATAAAGCAAAAGATGGAGGAAGGAAAAGCTAAAGGATTCCGTAAGGATGAACACGGAACTATATGGTTTGAGGATCGTATTTATGTGCCCAATGATCCCGAACTCAGGAAGCTAATTCTTCAGGAGGCTCATGATTCACCGTACTCGATTCACCCCGGCAACACCAAGATGTACCTGGATTTGAAGCAAAGTTTCTGGTGGACAGGTATGAAGAAGGAAATTGCCGAGTATGTAGCCGTATGCGATGTTTGTCAACGAGTGAAGGCAGAACATCAGAAGCCAGCAGGGTTACTTCAACCTTTGCCGATTCACGATTGGAAATGGGAGAAACTTGGTATGGATTTCATCACAGGATTACCCAGGACCCGTTCAAGTTATGATTCCATCTGGGTAGTGGTTGATCGTTTGACCAAGGTAGCTCACTTCATTCCCGTGAAGACTACCTATACCAGTGCTAAGTTGGCCAAGATATACATGACCAGGATCGTATGTCTGCATGGAGTTCCGAGGAAAATCGTGTCTGATAGAGGAACACAGTTTACCTCAAAGTTTTGGAAGCAGTTGCATGAAACTTTGGGTACAAGGCTGGAATTCAGTACAGCTTTTCATCCGCAGACAGATGGACAGACCGAGAGAGTCAACCAGATTCTGGAGGACATGTTGAGAGCTTGCGTGCTAGACTATGGGTCTAGCTGGGATGATAATTTGCCATACGCAGAGTTCTCGTACAACAACAGTTATCAATCCAGTTTGAAGATGGCCCCTTTCGAAGCTCTATACGGAAGGAGGTGCAGAACACCATTG
>NC_041386.1:268570404-268821584 GCF_002162155.2 Triticum dicoccoides | reverse complement strand
TTTTTAGTCGCTGCTTGAAGTAGGAAAAACTTTGAGTTGGGTTTCTTCGAGTTTTCCTTTGGGTTTTGATTCGTTTGTTTTGGTGTGTTATGTTACTATGCTATTGTGTTAAGTGATCATATGCTATATGCTTATTGTGATTATTGTTTGTCTCGGTAGAATTTTCGGAGTGCGAGGCTTGCTACCACGAGTCCCTAGCTTACGAAGATCGTCAGCAAGGCAAGTCTTGATCATGTTATTTCTATACCTATGTTTTTGTGCATTAGAATTGTCACCACCCCACCACGCATGCAGTAGTGAAATCTTGAAGTCATTAAACTTGAGTAGTATCATGTGGTAGGATGAACCAATCCCCTTGTTACCATGACCCCGGGACGAAGTAGTTTATTTTGCTATGCTCGTAGACGGGTTTTGGGTTTAGTGAAATTCATAAGCAAGATGTGAGAGTCAATGATGATGACAACCCCATGAACTACAATGATCAAGAAGGACTTCGGAAAATCACTACTGGGTGGAGGACGGTTGACGGGCACCCTGGAGCACCCAGTGGTGGCCGGGATGCATGGAGAAGCGCCATGACATCCTGCGGAAAGCTTCACCCAGCCACGAAGAGAAGGATGGATGCCCCATGACCGGAAGCTTACCTGTGCAGCCGCAAGCCATTATGGGCTCTGGCTGGGTTGACCCTAGTAGTGACGCTGGCTGGACGGTACTACGAGATGTAGAAGAACGGTAGGATTGGATGGGTACCGGCAGTAGCCAGAAGAACTCTTCGGAAGACCCTGTTTCATTCGTCCCGTCTTCAAACACCATGAAGTGCGAAGACTTTAAAAGGAGGGAATGATTCTTGCGGGGAAAGTGCGCAAACCTCTGCAGAGTTTAAAGATCTAATCGATTAGCCGTGTCCCCGGTTACGGACATTTGAGCCTCTGGAACTTGGAAGTATTCGGAATTCTCAACACTGAAACTAATGATTTAATTTGAGGGGTTTATGACTTAATAATTTGGGAACGAGATATTGGTTGGCGGAACCATCTCAATAACTACCAACAATTTGTAGTAATTTGCAAACAAGTCCACTGTAGTAGGATAAAATTGGCTTTACGCAAAATGATGAAACTTAGAACTCCACAGCCAAAATGCATATAGTGTAGTAACTTTATTATTGTTATTCTTCATGACTTGCCAGCTTATTCCAAAAGCTGACCTACATGGCTGCAACGTCTTATGTTGCAGAGGTATATTCCGATCAGGAGTGAGGCTACGCTCCGCGGTTGGCGATTGCCCTTTGGAGTCGGATGGACTCGCTTTACCTTCGACGCTTCCGCAGCATTAGTAGTTTATTTCTCATGAGTTGGCCTTGAGCCGAATTTATTCCCTTGTAATAAAGACTCTATATGAGAATCGTGTAATAAAATTCAGGTGTGATTGAACTTTGATTACTTTATCGATGTACTGTGAGTACCAGCATGATCTTGGGATGGTACAGACACAGAGATTTGACCGATTTTGGGTCAGGTCGCTACACTCCTCCAATGGACGGACGCCATCTGGCCCACCGAGGAGCAGACACATGTTTCCTCCAGCCAATGATGATTTTAAACATGGGAAATGCCCATTGGTCCGGGCTGTTAACGGATTATCGGATCCAAACCAGAACTCGATAGCTTAACGGTGACCCGTTACGGTGGATGCCACCTGTTGATCACCCTTGACGAAAGCACTTCTATGAAATGTGATTTATCGTCATGGAAGTGGACACTTCCGTGATGATAATTTTGGTAATGTCATGGAAGTGGACACTTCCGGTATGACTATCTTGATTCTATCATAAAATCGTCATGGATGTACATGCATGTCAAAAAATGTGACCTACTGTGACGAACACGTATCATCACGGAAGTGTATTCTTTTTGTAGTGGATGGTATCCTCCTTTGAATGATTTGAGTGGCTTGACTTGGCACGTGTTCACACATGTAGTTGAAACAAACTCAACATTTCCACCATGATATTTATGTTCATGGTGACTTATATCCTACTCATGCTTGCATTCAATGTTGATTAATCTCAATGCATGTTTATGACTATTGTCGCTCTCTAGTTGGTCGCTTCCCAGTCTCTTTCTAGCCTTCAGTTGTATTAAGCAGGAATACTACTTGTGCATCCACTTCCTTAAACCCCAAAGTTGTTCCATATGAGTCCACCATACCTACCTATGGGCCAGTTCTTTTCAGCGATTCTCCTAGAATCACCCCCTCCCCAGCTTCTCCCAGAATCGCCACTTCATATTATTTTTACAATCCTATCTAGTTAAGGTATAATTAGCTAGGATTGTAAAAAACATATAGAGTGGTGATTCTAGGAGAAGCTGGGGAGGGGTTGATTCTGGTAGAATCGCCCAAAAGAACTGACCCTATATACAGTATCTACCTGTCATTCCAATTAAATTGCATGTGCCAACCTCTAAACCATCAAATAATAATCTATTTTGTATGCTTGAATAGCTCATGTATCAACTAGAGCTATCAATATCTTCCATGCTAGGTGGGTTATTCTCACGATGAGTGGAATCCGCTCATAATTCACAAGAAAATGGCTGGTAACCGGGATGCCCAGTCCCATGCTCAAACAAATCAAATCAAAATAATTGCAAACAAACCTGCCCCAGGACTGTTGTTAGTTGGACAGTACATGTTGTTTCAGACCAGCCGTGGAGTGTGCTTGTTGGTGGTGGGGGAGTATAAACTTTACCATTCTGTTTCCGAACCGCCTATAATGTATGTAGCATGAAAGATACCGAGATCTCTTAGTTGTTATGTTGACAACGAAAGCATACCGCCCAAAATATTATTCCTCCGTATTTCAATACTCGAGCTCTGGCACCTCTACAAATCCCTACTTCCCTCTGCGAAGGGCCTATCTATCTACTTTTATTGCTGACTCATTATCCTCTTATAAAAAGCACCAGTTAGAGAGCACCACTGTCATTTGTATGCATTGTTATTAATTTATATTGAGTATGACCGTGACTGGATCTCTTTTATCATGATTTACAATGTCTAGTTAGTCCTTGATCTTCACGGGCGCTCTGCATTTATGTTTTGTAGTCTTAGAAAGGGCTAGCGAGATACCATCTTGTTATATCATATCATGATTGTTTTGATAAAAGTGTTGGCATCCGAGATTTAATATTATTGCTCGTTAGTTGATTATGCCATTGATATGAGTAAACATGAGACCCAAATGTTATTGTGAATATGGTTAGTTCATAATCTTTGCTGACAGCTTGAATGTTGGCATTACATATTTGCAACAACAAGATCAAACAGAGTTTGTAAACGTTTTTTATTTATCACTTTCAGTTTTTCAACTGAATTGCTTGAGGACAAGCAAAGGTTTAAGCTTGGGGGAGTTGATACGTCTCCAACGTATCTACATTTCCAAACACTTTTGCCCGTGTTTTGGACTCTAACTTGCATGATTTTAATGGAACTAACCCGGACTAACGTTGTTTTCAGCAGAATTGTCATGGTGTTATTTTTGTGCAGAATAAAAAGTTCTCAGAATGATCTAAAACTTCACGGAGATAACTTTTGGAATTAATAAAAAAATATTGGCAAAAGATCAGCACCAGGGGGCCCACACCCTATCCACATGGTTGGGGGCGCATCCTCCGACCTTGTGGGCCCCCTGGACCTCCACCGACCTCAAATCCAACTCCATGTATTCACTTTCTGGGAGAAAAAATCAGAGAGAAGGATTCATCGTGTTTTATGATATAGAGCCGCTGCCAAGCCCTCTTATTCCTCAAGAGGGCAGATCTGGAGTCCGTTTTGGGCTCCAGAGAGGGGAATCCGTCACCATCGTCATCATCAACCATCCTCCATCACCAATTTCATGATGCTCACCGCTGTTCGTGAGTAATTCCATCATAGGCTTGCTGGACCGTGATGGGTTGAATGAGATTTACCATGTAATCGAGTTAGTTTTGTTAGGGTTTGATCCCTAGTATCCACTATGTTCTAAGATTGATGTTGCTATGACTATGCTATGTTTAATGCTTTTCACTAGGCCCCAAGTGCCATGATTTCAGATCTGAACCTATTATGTTTTCATGAATATATTTGTGTTCTTGATCCGATATTGCAAGTTATAGTCACCTACTACATGTTATGATCCGGTAACCCCGGAGTAACAATAGTCGGGACCACTCCCTGTGATGACCGTAGTTTGAGGACTTCATGTATTCAATAAGTACTAATGCTTTGGTCTCGTACTCTTTTAAAAGGAGGCCTTAATATCCCTTAGTTTCCAATAGGACCCCGCTGCCACGGGAGGGTAGGACAAAAGATGTCATGCAAGTTCTTTTACATAAGCACGTATGACAATATTCGGAATACATGCCTACATTATATTGATGAACTTGAGCTAGTTCTATGTCACCCTATGTTATAACCGTTGCATGATGAATGCCATCTGACATAATTATCCATCATGGATCCATTGCCTACGAGCTTTTCACATATTGATCTTTGCTTAGTTACTTTTTCGTTGCCACTGTTACGATTGCTACAAAACTGCTACTATTACTTTTGCCACCATTACTATTACTTCCATACTACTTTGCTACTAAATACTTTGATGCAGATATGAAGTCTTTCAGGTGTGGTTGAATTGAAAACTCAGCTGCTAATACTCAAGCATATTCTTTGGCTCCCCTGGTGTCGAATCAATAAATTTGGGTTGAATACTCTACCCTCGAAAACTATGGTGATCTCTTATACTTGTGGGTTTCAGGAGACTGAGTCAATCTACCAGCTTTAAGATGGTAGGCTTGGGGGCTATTCCAATGGCAACGGTATTCCAGACCCCTATGAGTCGTCGTGCCAAGCCTCCATCTTCATGGGAGGGACGGCGCCGGCTCTCAATTCTATGCGACGGGAGCAACAACAACGACTGACCCTCTGGCGGTCGGCTCAGCCAGACCTCTAGCTCAAATTCTATCTGAGCTGATGACCACCCTGACGACCTTGCTAGCAACTGAGGTACTGCCGAAAATAAGGCAGAGCGCAATGCGGAGATTACGAAGCTTCAGGAGTGGATGACCAAGGGCCCGGAGGATATCAATGCTGACAACACATGGACAACCAACTTGTAGGCTCAGATTAATGCAGAGGCGGAGCGTCTGAAGATGGAATCTTAGTGTCTAAACCATGAGCACAACACTTCCAGTGCAGTTCATCAGCGGAGATACCAGAGCCGTTTACCTCTGAGTTTCAAACCTGCACGTTTGATCAACACGCCAGGTGTAGGCCCAAATACTCCATGAGCGCCGATTATACCCCAATTAACCTCTAATGCACCGGGGAGTAGAGTAGCAGCGCAACTGCTCCAGCCAGGGCCGGCCCGAAGGGAGGAGCCGGTACCCGACCCTCATCTTGTTCAGACACCCCCACCACATTTTCCGACACCGCAGGGTCACTTATCCGACCAGTGGATAACATGGTGGTAGCGGCAACCCGGCTTACTGCGATATCTATCACGCGTGAGTCACCAGTCGCAGTTGAAATCCAGAACGCCATTGACCTATAGCAGACGCGTGAGTCAGCATCATGTACATTCAACACCACTGCCGTGTCGTAGCTAGAGCGAGCATGTTGAGTCACCGGCGGTTTCAAGTAGTGAACGACGTCGTAACCCAACCCACGATAACCCACCCTACAATTCGAAGACTAATTCTCAGACGATTGTGGACAGTGCAAGGGCCCGTCGCAAGGCAGAGGCAGCAAACCAGGGGGCTTATCAGCCACACCCGGTCGTTCCTTCAAGTTCGGTGGGAGCCGGGTCAAGTACCAGAACCAGTGGAGTGCCGTGCCTAGTGCCGGCTTTATCTAATGAGCACATGCCTAAAGTTTTAAGGGTCCTCGCAATGTAACCAACTACATGGTGGATCTCCCTCCAGAGGCTTGGATTGAGAGCTACGAGCTAGCGATGGATATGTTGTATGTCACTGGTGCGGTATGTGCCAAGTGCTTCACTATGATGTTGGAGGGGACGGCTCACACATGGTTGAAGAACCTGCCCCCCAATTCTATCAGCACCTGGGCAGAGTTGAAGGAGCGCTTCATCAAGTATTTTCAAGGAACTTGCAGGCAGCCTATGACAATTGTTGATTTGCAGCACTATGTCTAGCATGAGCATGAGTTGGCCCATCATTGGGCTCAACGGGTTGTGATTATCCACTCTTCGGATAACATCTAGGCGGCTCAAGCTGTGTTGCTCTTGAAAAACAATTGTCAATTTCAGCCTTTTATGCAGAAGCTTGGGCGGCTTAAGCGCAAGTGCATGGATATGGGAAAACCTCATGGATGTACTTACCAGATATGTTGATCCTGACGGTACGAAGGATCCTAGCTTGATGATGATTATTATGGCAAGGGCAAGAAAATGGCAGTGGAAAGAGTCAGCAATAGAATGCCCCCGCTCAAAATGGCAATCATCATAACCATGGTAATGGTGGAAAACACGGACACCCTGATGGCGGGTCATATTTAGTGGCTAACAACAATACATTGTACAAAAATCAGCATCGCAATGGGAAGCAGCCTTATAATGGAGGGAAGGCCAATAATTATGAGGAAGTCCTTAAAGGGCCATGTCCTAAACACAGTTATCCTAACAAGCCATCTAGTCATGCTTGGATGGATTGCTATATCATGTGGGAGTACAAGTCGTTTCATTAGCACCATGGTAACGGTAATGGGCCGCCCGGCGGGTTAGGCTCCGAAGGTTTTCAGGGAGCCGGCTTTGGAGGTGGCAGCTCAAATTCTAGCTATCAAGGCCAAGGGAATCATGGTGGTCATAGACAGCTTTCTGGTCAACGTAACCAGTAGCAGCATAATCAATCAGGATATCAGAGTAATCCTAAGCAGCTAAAAAGTGACCAAGACGATGTTCTCACTACGAGCACTTGCAAGCGCGACCGAAAGATCCGTAAACGGGCAGTCGATGTGGATGAGCCGGCGGTGACATGCTATTTGAGGTGGTCTGAGCACACGATCACTTGGATCCAAGCGGATCACCCACCCCGAGTTGACAATCCGGGTCATCTGGCCCTGGTGGTGGCCCCTCAAGTGGGTGGTTATAAGTTCACCAAGGTAATTATGGATGGTGGCAATAGCATTAACATATTGTATTATGACACTTTTCGATTGATGATTCTGATAGAGAAGGACCTTAGTTCGTGTTCTACGGTATTTCACAGAGTTGTGCCTGGCAAGTCGGCTTACCTTATCAGAAAGATTGCTCTAGAAGTTGCTTTTGGTCATGAATATAATTACAGAGCAGAGACACTATCATTTGAGGTGGTGAAGATCAAGAGTCCTTATCAAGTGCTATTTGGACGGCCGGCTTATGCTAAATTCATGGATCCTTTTTGTTATATATATATATATATATATATATATATATATATATATATGTAGCTTAAGATGCACTGGCCACAAGGGACAATCACAGTTCACGGAATTCACAAGACAGCCCTGGAATGTGAAGAGGGAGATGCTACTTATGCAGAGTCGGCATGTCCTATTGATGAGCTAAAGTTTTATAAACATAACATTGATCAGGCTGATATGACCCCTCTGAAGAATCCCACTACTGAGAAGGACCCTCTACTCAAGTGGAAGTCGGCAAAGTATGCGCAGAAAGTGGATTTTGTCCCTAGTGATTCTTCCTAGCTGTTCATGATACGTCCATTTTGCATCATGCTTTTATGTTGAGATTTATTGCATTATGGGTTGTTATTACACATTATGGTACAATACTTATGCCTTTTCTCTCTTATTTTACAACATTTACATAAAGAGGGAGAATACCGACAACTAGAGTTCTGGACCAGAAAGGAGCAAATCTGAGAGACCTATTCTGCAAAACTCCAAAAGTCCTGAAATTTTATGAAGAATTATTTTGGAATATATAAATAATATTGGGCGAAGAAAATACCAGAGGGGAACCACTAGGGGGACAAGCCTAGGGGGCGCCCCGAGGGCTTATGGGCGCCCTGGCAGGTCCCCGGTGCCCATCTTCTGCTACATGAAGCGTTTTGACCTGGAAAAAATATGGAGGAAGCTTTTGGGACAAAGCGTCGCCATCTCGAGGCGGAACTTGGGCAGTGGCAATCTAGGGCTCCAACGGAGTTGTTTTGTCGGGGAAACTTCCCTCTAGGAGGGGGAAAATCGAAGCCATTGTCATCACCAATGATCCTCTCATCGAGAGGGGGTTAATCTCCATCAACATATTAACCAGCACCATCTCCATTCAAACCCTAGTCCATCTCTTGTATTCAATCTTTGTCTCAAAACTTCAGATTGGCACATGTGGGTTTCTAGTAGTTTTGGTTACTCCTTGTAGTTGATTCTAGTTGGTTTATTCGGTGAAAGACCAGATGTTCATATCCTTAATGATATTCAATACCCCTCTGATCTTGAACATGAATATGATTTGTGAGTAGTTATGTTTGTTCCTGAGGACATGGGACAAGTGTCGTTATAAGTAATCATGTGAATTTGGTATTCGTTCGATATTTGATGATATGTATGTTGTCTTTCCTCTAGTGGTCTTTTGTGAACATCGACTACATGACACTTCACCATGATTTTGGCTGAGAGGAAGGCATTGGGAAGTGATAAGTAGATGATGGGTTGCTAGAGTGAAAAAAGTGTAAACACTAGTTTATGTGTTGCTTCATAAGGGGCTGATTTGGATCCAGATGTTTCATGCTATGGTTAGATTTATCTTAATTATTATTTCGTAGTTGTGGATGCTTGCGAGAGGGTTAATCATAAGTGGGAGGCTTGTCGAAGTAAGGACAGCAACGAAGCATCGGTCCACCCACATATCAAATTATCAAAGTAATGAACGCGAATCATATGAGCATGATGAAAATTAACTTGACTATAATTTCTATGGGTCCTCGGGAGCACTGTGCTTTATATAAGAGTTCGTCCAGGCTTATCCTTTGCTACAAAAGTATTGGGACACCATGCTGCACCATTAATTACACTGGTTACTTGTTACCCATTACAAACTATCCTATCATCAAACTATCTGTTACCAATAATTTCAGTGCTTGCAGAAAATACCTTGCTGAAAATCGCTTGCCATTTCCTTCTGCTCCTCATTGGGTTCGACACTCTTACTTATTGAAAGGACTATGATAGATCCCCTATACTTTTTGGTCATCCGGACTCTTTTCTGGCGCCGTTACCGGGGAGTGAAGTGCCTTTGGCGAGTGGAATTGGTAAGGAAAAAAATATATTATGTGCTAAAATTTATTGCCACTTGTCACTATGGAAAATCATCCTTTGAGGGGTTTGTTCGGGGTATCTTCACCTCGACCGGAAGAATGAAGATTTGCTCCTCCACCTACTGCACCTATTGAAAATATTTATTATGAAATTCCTTCTTGTATGATAGATAAACTGCTAGCTAATCCTTATGCAGGAGATGGAACACTACATCCAGATATGCATCTAATCTATGTGAATGAAGTTTGTGAATTATTTAGGATTGCCGGTTTGCCCGAGGATTAGGTCAAGAAGAAAGTCTTCCCTTTATCATTGAAGGGAAAGTCATTGACATGGTATAGGCTATGTGAAGATATTGGATCTTGGAACTACAACCGATTGAAATTGGAATTTCATCAGAAGTGTTATTCTATGCATTTACTTCACGTGATCAGAATTATATATATAATGTTTGGCCTCGTGAAGGAGAAAGTATCACTCAACCTTGGTGGAGGCTTAAGTCCATGTTATATTCATGCCCCAATCATGGTCTCTCAAGAGAAATTATTATTCAGAATTTTTAAGCTCGGTGTCGGTGTCAAAACCGGCGGATCTCGGGTAGGGGGTCCCGAACTGTGCGTCTAGGCCAGATGGTAACAGTGGGCAGGGGACACAATGTTTTACACAGGTTCGGGCCCTCTTGATGGAGGTAAAACCCTACATCCTGCATACACAGGTTCGGACACAATGTATATGTCATATGACGAGGTGGCTTTCCAGTGCCCTATAGGCGTTGGTTCATATTCGTCTCCTACATCGTCGGGCATACCGTCGATGTCTTCGGAGTCGAAGTCGATCATGTCGTTTAAATCATCGACAGTGGCTACGAAGTGGGTGGTGGGTGGGCGCCAAATTTCGTCGTCCGCATCCCAATCCTGTTGGCCATAGTCCGGCCAGGGCTCCGCTGACAAAGAGAGAGACCTTAGTGAATTTAGAATGTCTCTGAAGGGCGAGTGCTGAAAGATATCCACGGCGGTGAATTCCATGATCGGCGCCCAATCGGATTCGATTGGCAGGGGCGCGGATGGTTCGGAGTCCGGAAAAGAGTCCAGCACCTCAGAATCATGGGCTGCGCAGAGGGTTAGGCTAGTGTTCGGCTCGATCACCGTTGAGACTGCAGCCCCTGAGGCGGTGTCTAACCACCCATCCTCGGTTGGCGCAGTGGGCTCCGAGCTAAGGGTCGGAGCTGATGCGGGCGCGGCCTCTGGGGTACTGTTCGGCGGCAGAGCTAGGTCATACCCATCGTGACAGTGCAGCGCGCCCGGCTGTGGCTCGAATCCGTCGAAGATCAAGTCTCCGCGGATGTCGGCCGTGTAGTTCAAACTTCCAATTCTGACCTAATGGCCAGGGGCGTAGCTTTCAATCTGCTCCAGATGGCCAAGCGAATTAGCCCGCAGTGCAAAGCCGCCGAATACGAAGATCTGTCCGGGGAGAAAAGTCTCACCATCGACCGCATCGCTATTGATGATAGTAGGAGCCATCAAGCCTAACGGCGACGACATAGAGGAACTCTCAATGAAAGCACCAATGTCGGTGTCAAAACCGGCGGATCTAGGGTAGGGGGTCCCGAACTATGCGTCTAGGCCGGATGGTAACAGGAGGCAGGGGACACAATGTTTTACCCAGGTTCGGGCCCTCTTGATGGAGGTAAAACCCTACGTCCTGCTTGATTAATATTGATGATATGGGTAGTACAAGAGTAGATCTACCACGATATCGAGGAGGCTAAACCCTAGAAGCTAGCCTATGGTATGATTGTATGTTGTGGTTGTTGTCCTACGGACTAAACCCTTCGGTTTATATAGACACCGGAGAGGGTTAGGGTTACACAAGGTCGGTTACAAAGGAGGAGATATCCATATCCGTATTGCCTAGCTTGCCTTCCACGCCAAGTAGAGTCCCATCCGGACACGAGACGAAGTCTTCAATCTTGTATCTTCATAGTCTAACAGTCCGACCAATAGAGATAGTCCGGTAGTCCGGAGACCCCCTAATCTAGGACTCCCTCAGTAGCCCCTGAACCAGGCATCAATGACGATGAGTCCAGCATGCAGTATTGTCTTCGGCATTGCAAGGCGGGTTCCTTCTCCGAATACATCACAGAAGAATTTGAACACGAGGATAGTGTCCGACCGTGCAAAATAAGTTCCACATACCACCGTAGAGAGAATAATATTTTCGCATATCTAGTTTGTTGGCTTGTTTTGGCAGCATGACGTTATGTCATGGCCTGGTGATTATTCGAACCGTTTTTCTTCAACCAGCTCCACACATAACGCGAGGCGGTTTCTTGACACGTCTTGTCAAAGCAGAGATCGTGTCCCCTTATTACGGGATTCTCATCAATACGGGCGTGGGTAACCGAACCGCACCATCAATTACGGCGCTTGGGGGATAAGCGAGTTTTACCAGGCAAGTGGGGACGCTTAGCTTCGTCCACCCATATAAAGGGATAAGGGTTCACCTTTCTATCCACGCTTTCTTCCTCCTTTGCTCATCCGTTTTCGCACACTCGAGCTCTAGCGCCCAAGTCCACACTTCCCACCTCAACCTTATCCAACCATGTCCGGAGCGGGAGGCAGGTGGATGGTCTCCACCGTCACGGAGGGAGACATCAAGAAGCTGCATGGAGCCGGATACTTAGCCGCGAACATCGCGCATCGGCTGCCCGCTGCAGGGCAGATCGTCCCTACCCCGGTACCTCACAAGAGGGTAGTCTTCCTTCAGCACTTCCTCCGTGGACTAGGGTTTTCCCTCCATCCATTCGTCCGTGGTCTCATGTTTTACTACGGGCTGAACTTTCATGATCTGGCCCCAAACTTCATCCTCAACATTTCGGCGTTCATCGTCGTGTGTGAGGCTTTCCTCCGCATCCGGACCCACTTCGGCCTGTTGTTAAAGACCATCAATATCAAGACGAAGGTGGTACGAGGCCAACAGGCAGAATGCGGCGGAGCCATGGTGGGCAAGATGCCCAACATCATATGGCTCAAAGGCTCCTTCGTGGAGACAATAAAGGGATGGCCATCAGCGTGGTTCTACATCACCGAGCCATGCGATGCCAAATGGGCAGCAGCCCCCGAGTTTCGATCCGGATTCCCTACATGGCTCACTTCCTGGAAAGAGAAGGGCTTGTCATGGGATTCGTCGCTGGAGCTGCATGGACTCCAGAAATGTATCCGAAGTATGGCGAGCAAGAAGCTCAAGCTTGTCAACATAGTCCAAGTTATACTCATCCGTCGGATCCTCCCGTGTCAACAACGGGATTTTACCTTGTGGGAGTTCGACCCGGCCCGGCACTAGACTCTGAGTGGGCTCTTTGATACGATGCACAAGGACGTCTGGAAGGTGCTGTTCAAGGGCGCCGAGGTCCCTCCTTCTCTCGCCGAGGACCGCGGACTAAGCGCAAAGCGCCTAGCGTGTTCGGTGAGTTCAATACGTCCCGTAGGACATTTATTTTCCCTAGCTTAATTATGTGTGGGATCTAATCTCCATGCCTTTGACAGGAATGGGTGGAGACGTCAGGGCAGATTAACTGCCCGGCCCCTTTGCCCGAAGATACTGCAGGCGCTCTCCTGATGGAGATGCTGACTCCGGCTCCTTACAAGGTGCTGGAGAAGACCAAGAAGGCCAAGGGAACCCGAAAGAGTTCCCGGTGCCAGGTGTTATCGGACTCATCGTCTGATAACTCTGCGGCACACTCCGCCCCTGAAGATGAGGAGGAAGAAGAAGATGCTCCCCCACCGGCTGGGGGAGACAAGAAAAGGAAGGCCGCCCCAACTGGGGAGGCCAACGGGTCCAAGAAGGGAAGGACTCTTCTTCTGGACAGTTCCACCGCCACCGACGAAGGCGAAGACGAGTGGTTGCCCAGGGACAAGCCCCCGGGGAGATCGTAAGTATTCGGATACAAGAGTAACTCATGGAATTCCTTTGTTGCACTATCTTCCCTAATGCCGAACATAATTATGCAGGCCGCCACGAGCTAGTATCGATGTATCATCGGACGGCTCCCTGGGCTCGTCGGACATGGATAGTGATCCAGTCCCGACCGCCACCTCCCCTCATCCTGCCGACGACGCCGAGGTGTTGTCTCAAGAGGCTCCGGATCGAGGGGAGACAGTCCCGGAGGCGCCTCAAGGCAACCTTCCGGACTCCTGGAGCCGAGGGGACGGGGCCCCTGAGAGCTCCGAGTTCGGCCCTCAGCCGAACACCACACCGGAACCTCCAGCGGTTCTAGGCTCGGGTAGGCGGCCTCCTTCTAGGAGGGGCAAGACGCTTGTGCCAGTGACATATGTCCATCCAGAGACGCCGGACAATCTGCTGGAAGCTCTTCGCAGTGCTTCCATCGATGAGGAGCACTGTACTGTTATGAGTGCGGTGGTCCAGAAGGTTCAGTCCGCCAAGAGTGGGTTGACTGAAGCCTATGCCAGCCTTCTAACAGGCTTTGAGGTAAGTGTTTCAAAATGTAGTAGAAATATTACTGCATAGACAGTAGCCCCTGATGTTGTCTTTGGTGTTCACAAAGAAAAGCCAAGCAGAGGATCAAATAATATCGCAGGAGTCTAATATAATTATGTCAATATGCATATGCAGGCTTCACTGCTGGCGTCCACTGTACTGACTGCGGAGGTCATCGTACTGAAGCAAGACCTCGAGGGGTCCAGGAAAGAGCTCGGCCTTGTCAAGAGGCAACTCGAGGAGAACAAGGGTAAGTAATACCCTGTCTATGTATATATAAAAGAGGACGCCATTGCAAAATGACAGGATCATCGTATGTTTGCCAGGGGCCACGACCGAGGTGGCGACCCTGAAGCAAGCGCTAACCAAGGCCGAAGATAAAGCAGCCAAGGAGCGCACCGAGCAAGAGAAGCACGAGGCTCGGGTGGGCAAGGTGCAGCAAGACCTCCAGGCTCTCGTGGCGAAGCACGAGGCGTTGGAGCTTGACTCAAAGACGCGGGAGTCTGAGCTTGCCGCGGCCCTCGAGAGTGCAAAAAGTGCCAAGGCCGAAGCCCAAAAGGCCCTCCAATAGATCGACGCAATGAAGAAGATAGCGGCGGGTAAGGCTTTCTATATTCAAAGTAAGCATGTAAAAGTAAATTACTGATTACTTACCCGAATCCGGAGCTCTCCAGGAGCATTCGCAGATTTTCCCTGCAGTGTGTCCGATGCCGCACAATTTTAGCAGGCCGAGGATGGAAGCTCAACGGAGAAGCTGTTCTGGTCTCAGTATGCTGAGGCCGAACACCCGGTGCCAATGAGCGACCAACTGAAGAAGATGGTCGAGCTACATAAGGCGGCCGACCGGGCCATGAAGAGCTTTATAGTCCGGCTGTGGCCTGGCGACGCCCTTCCGAACAGCTTCTTCGGCCTGGTGAGGTGGCTTGTGGATGCCTGCCCGCGGCTGGAGGCCGTCAAGCAATCTGTCTGCATTGAGGATGCACGTCGGGATTTCGCCCATGTGAAATTGCAGTGGGTTAAGCTGGACGCCGTGAAGCTAATCAAGGAGGGGCCGCCGGAGGGCAAGGAGCACCACCACCACGAGATGTACTACGAGGGTGTTCTGCCGGGTGCCCGTCTCATCGCGGATGAGTGTTCAAAAGATGTAATATTTGAATCAAACTTGCTCGTTTTATCCTGTGTTTATGAAAACTTGTTTCATATGCGCTATGCAACGCTTGTTTGAATTTAAAATATTACCTTCTGTTTGGCTGTTTATCCAATCTGAGAGATGGCTAGTCCTCGGCTTCTGCCCCCATGCCACGAGTGCTGGGGTGTTCGGGATAAATCTAAGCACTCTTGTTCCCATGTTTGGGTCCTTCGAGGGAGGTGCTCAGCACAGTGAACAAGGCAACCGGACTAATAATGCTTTATCACTCTCTCTGAGCCATAGAATTCTATAATTTTAAATTTCGGCAAAGCCCCTGGTATTTGGAAGGCCGAATTTGGGGCGCGATACACGCCTTTAAGCCGTACACGGCCGGCCCCTCGCTCTAAGCGGCATAAGTCTTTAGGGACTCGAAAACCTTGCCGAACAGCGACCAGTCTCTCGCCTTATCATGACAGTCAGTTTTAGCTTTCTCTACTGAGGTGCTAAACCCAGCAGAACCGGGGCACAATCGCAGTAGTTCTCCTAGCGCTACCTTAGCCGATAGAGCGGAACGTAAGGTACCAAAACATAGGAGCCGGGCAAACCCAACATTTGACCAAAGATATGATTCGGAGCTGATGCATATAATGCTATAAGTTCGGGGTGCCGCACTTGTGAAAGTGTTCGGACTTTTCACACCGTATTGTGGGGTACGTAAGCGCCTGGTGTATTGGTCGTACCAAAGTGTATGGTTGCAAGGTGTCATTAATGAACACACACACACATATATATATATAATAAGAATGCAATAATAGGCGTAATGTCATGCATTGTTTAAAAAATTGCGTTAAGGCAGAGTGATACAGATAGCGCGATAAGCAAAGAGTAGGACTATGTCCCTTCCAAGGGTAAGATGAGGAATGATATTAAATCGAATATTTCGCTCGTTACTGTAATCCACCTGGGAATTCTCTGGTATAACGTAGTTATCTGCCTCCTTGGTTGCTGCATCATGTGTTCGGCAATAGTGCTCCCGGATAGTGTTTCCAGAGATTAAGGTCCTGAAAAAAAGAAAAATAACCAAACGGTAAGCCCCTAGTGCAGTTTAAGCCGCATCTTGGGGCGTGTCGCAGTTGTGCCCCCCTCCCCATCTGTGCCCATGGTATTTTTAATGCGTAATTATGTATGCGCGGCACGAGTTTCGTCGTTGGGCTGGGCTTGGGGTGGCCGCCGCATTGCTACGCGAGCTCCGATTGCGCCAGGCGGTCTATTTGCCGATTGCTCCGAGCGCGCTTGAAGGTGTCCGGGCGTGAAGCGCCGAACTGGTTGATTGCCTTGAGAGGCTGCTTTGCGCTTCTGCTGCGAGGGCTACGGTGTGCTCCTCTATTCGGAGAGAGCGCTCTGTGTTTCCATTGACTATAATAACTCCGCGAGGTCCTGGCATCTTGAGCTTGAGGTATGCATAATGCGGTACCGCATTGAATCTAGCAAATGCGGTTCGCCCGAGCAGCGCATGATCACCACTATTGAACGGGACTATATCGAAGATTAACTCTTTGCTTCGGAAGTTATCCGGGGATCCGAAGACCACTTCCAGTGTAATTGAGCCTGTGCAATGGGCCTCTACACCTGGAATGACGCCTTTAAAGGTCGTTTTTGTGGGTTTGATCCTTGAGGGGTCTATACCCATTTTATGCACTGTGTCCTGATAAAGCAGGTTTAGGCTGCTGTCGCCATCCATAAGAACTCGAGTGAGGTGAAATCCATCAATGATTGGGTCTAGGACCAGTGCGGCGAATCCGCCATGACGGATACTAGTGGGGTGGTCCCTGCGATCGAAGGTGATCGGACAGGAGGACCAAGGGTTGAACTTTGGGGCGACTCGCTCCAACGCATATACGTCCCTAAGCGCATTCTTCCGCTCCCTCTTGGGGATGTGGGTTGCGTATATCATGTTCACCGTCTGCACTTGCGGGGGAAACCTCTTCTGTCATCCAGTGTGCGGCTTCCGGGGCTCCTCCTCGTCATCGCTATGCGGCCCCTTGTCCTTGTTTTCAGCAATTAACTTGCCGGCCTGCTTGAACACCCAACAATCCCTGTTGGTGTGATTAGCTGGCTTGTCTGGGGTGCCGTGTATTTGACACGAGCGATCGAGTATACGGTCCAAGCTGGACGGACCCGGCATACTTTGTTTGAATGGCTTTTTCCGCTGACCGGGTTTAGAGCCTTTGAATCCGCCATTGACTGTCGTATCCTCAGTATTTTCGCTGTTAATGAGGCGCTTATGTTTGTTGCGACGTGACCTGCTATTGCCGTCCTTGGTATCCGGGGTACCATGGTTCTTTGATATGTTATTACTGCGAGCCAGCCAGCTGTCTTCTCCCGCACAAAAGCGGGTCATGAGTGTCGTGATAGCTGCCATAGATTTTGGCTTTTCCTGACCAAGGTGCCGGCTAGCCACTTGTCTCGGATGTTGTGTTTGAAAGCCGCTAAGGCCTCTGCATCTAGACAATCGACGATATGATTTTTCTTTGTAAAGAACCGAGTCCAGAATTGCCTGGCCGACTCTTCTGGCTGCTGAATTACGTGGCTCAAGTCATCGGCGTCTGGTGGTCGAACATAAGTGCCCTAAATGCGGCTTCCAGATCTTCCCAACAGCTAATGGAGTCCGCTAGCAAGCTGTAAGCCCATGCCGTGTTGGTCCTTTGAGCTTTAGTGGGAGGTATTTGATGTGGAATAGGAAATCCTCAATCCATACTACGGGATCTGTTGTGCCATCGTATGATTCAATATTTACAGGTTTGAAACCTTCTAGGAACTTAATGTAGGTGACCATGTCTTGCTATACAACTCTCGTTTAAGATTTTTTTCCAGGAAAGCTTCTATCTGAATGGGAAGGACCTTACATTGTTGAGGAAGTTTATGATTCCGGTGCCATCAAGATGAACAACACCAAGGGCTCCAATCTAAAGGTGGTAAACGGGCAAAGAATCAAAAATTATATCTTAGGCACTCCCATAAATGTTGAAACCAATATTATTAATACCAGAAGACTGGAGGAGTACATAAGGGAACCTTAACAGAATGTTCCAGACTCCTGAAAAGGAATAGGTATGTGATACGGTAAGTAAACCGACTCCGAAATCTTTGCAATAGCAATTTGACTCTATTTTGGAATATCTAAAAAATTAGGAAAAAAAATCCGAAAATTGCACGAGGAGGCGACAAGCCTTGGGGGCGCGCCCTACCCCCCTAAATGCGCCTCCCAGGGTTATGGCCACCTCGTGTGCCCTTCGGACTCTGTTTTCTTGTGGAATTCTTCTTTTGGTCGGTAAAAATTCATTATATAATCTTTCAAAGGTTTTGACCACCGTACCATGGCAATATCCTCTATTCTTGTTTTGAGCCGTTTTTCTGACAGATCTAGATTGTCATGACGTCCCCAAGCACTCTGAAGGACAAGTTCCTTGAGGATAACATCAACCTCTATCTTGCGGAGGTGCTGCAACACCCTCAAACCATTGAGATGCGTGAGGGGGTGCTGCACATCCACGATGTTTAAGGGCCAAGGAAGACCGGAAGCGTGGATACTAGGCTCAAAGCAATGGAGCAGCAAGTCTTCAAGTGCTAAGGGATGGTGGAACACGGACTTAGCGCCAATCACTCCATGATCACGGAATTTACCTGTGACAACAAGTTGGACACCAAGAACATCAAAGAGGACATCTTCAAGATTCATGGGAAAATTGAGCATCTCCAAGCCCAGATGTATGACCTGCAAAACCAAAACTATGAGTGTGAATATAGATTTAAGAGGATGAGTTTGGCTGTAGATTTGAGGATCCCAGAGACTCGTTCATCCTTTTACGATGGTGAACCTATTCCTTGGAAGACAGAGGATAAGCTTCCTACATCATCAACCTCACCACCACCATCACCTCCAAAGGAGGAGACATGAGTATATCGTATCACCATCATTTCTTTACCTTTATCGTTTTTCTTAGTTCAATCTTTTGGTTATATCTTGATCTAGTAGAATAAAAGTTTTTAGTATGATTTAGTGTGTGAGTTTTTGCTTTGTGATCTATATATGTAATCGAGTCCGTGAGTTATATAATAAAGATTAGTTTTGAGTTGAGGGATATGCTTTCTTACTTTGATCTTGAAGAAAAGAAAAATAAAAAAATAAGGAAAAAAATATAAAAAAAGTAAAAAATATTATATAATGATATTATGGAGAGTGATGACTTCACATATAAAGAGTGTGATGAATAAAATTTGTTGAGGTTACAAACTTAGTTTTGGTCATTATTGCAACTAATAGGAAGTAATAAAGAAAGAGAGGTTTCACATATAAATACACTATCTTGGACACCTTTTGTGATTGTGGGCACTCATTAAAATATTACACACTAAAAAGTTGATGTTGGACAAGGAAGACAACATAATGGGTTATGTTTTCTTATATCCAAATAGAAGTTATACTCTCATGGATCCTCCAACATGTTGAGCTTGCTTCTCATCCCTTGCTAGTCACATCTTTTGCACCAAGCAAACATACTAATTGTTGATCCAAACATCCTTTAACCCAGTTCTGCCATGAGAGTCCACCATACCTACCTATGGATTGATTAAGATCCTTCAAGTAAGTTGTCATCGGTGCAAGCAATAAAAATTGCTCTCTAAATATGTATGATCTTTTAATGTGAAGAAAATAAGCTTTATACGAACTTTTGATATGGAAGAAATAAAAGTGACAGACTGCATAATAAAGTTCTTTATCACAAGCAGCATTATAAAGTGACATTCTTTTGCATTAATATTTTGTGCATCCAACCATAAGAGCGCATGACAACCCTTGCTTCCCTCTGCGAAGGGCCTATATTTTACTTTTACCCTTTACCTTTATACAGGAGTCATGGTAATCGTCACCTTTCCTTTTTACACTTTTTCTTATTGGCAAGCACTATGTGTTGGGGAAAGATCCAGACATATATATCCACTCGGATTTAGGTTATCATAAATTATTATTCTTGACATTACCCTTGAGGTAAAAGGTTGGCAGGCGAAACTGAGCCCCTATCTTTCTCTGTGTCCGATTGAGGTTTTGATCGCATAAGTATCGCGTGAGTGTTAGGAATTATGAAAGACTAAAAGATGGTTGAGTATGTGGGCTTGCTATTAAAAGCACTTGTATTGACTCTTTCCGATATTATGATAAATTGTAATTGCTTTAATGACTGAGATCAAGTTTGCTGGTTTTCAATAAAGTTTTTGATTCATACTTTACCTTGTGAAAGAATTGTTATTTTAGCAAAGAAATTATTTGACAATATATGTTGATGTTCTAAAGATGATCATGATGCCCTCATGTTCGTATTTTATTTTATCGACACCTCTATCTCTAAACATGTGGACATGATTATCGATTTAGGCTTTCACTAGAGGACAAGCAAGGTCTAAGCTTGGGGGAATTGATACGTCCATTTTGCATCATGATTTTATGTTGATATTTATTGCATTATGGGCTATTATTACACATTATGGTACAATACTTATGCCTTTTCTCTATTATGTTACAAGATGTACATAAAGAGGCAGAATGCGGATAGCTGGAATTTTGTACTCGAAATGACCAAATCTGAGAGACCTATTCTGCACATCTCCAAAAGTCCAGAAAATTTATGGAGAATTATTTTGGAATGTATAAGAAATATTGGGCGATGAAAATACCAGAGGGGACCCACCAGGTGGCCACAAGCCTAGGGGCGCGCCCTACCCCCCTAGGCGTGTCCCTATGTCTTGTGGGCGCCCTGGCAGGTCCCCAGTGCCCATCTTCTACTATATGAAGCATTTTTACCTAGAAAAAAAATAAGGAGGAACCTTTTGGGACAAAGCGCTACTATCTCGAGGCGAACCTTGGCAGAAGCAATCTAGGGCTCCGATGGAGCTGTTCTGCCGGGGATAGTTCCCTCCGGGAGGGGAAAATCGAAGCCATCATCATCACCAATGATCCTATCATCGAGAGGGGGTCAATCTACATCAAAATCTTCACCAGCACCATCTCCTCTCAAACCCTAGTTCATCTCTTGTATTCATTCTTTGTCTCATAACCTCAGATTGGTACCTATGTGTTGCTACTAGTGTTGATTACTCCTTGTAGTTGATGCTAGTTAGTTTATTCGGTGGAAGATCATATGTTCAGATACTTAATGATATTCAATACCCCTCTGATCTTGAACATGAACATGCTTTGTGAGTAGTTACATTTGTTCCCGAGGACATGGGAGAAGTCTTGTTATAAGTAATCATGTGAATTTGGTATTCGTTCGATATTTTGATGAGATGTATGTTGTTGTTTATCCTCTAGTGGTGTTATGTGAATGTCGATTACATGAAACTTCACCATGATTTGTGCCTATATGATGGGTTGCTAGAGTGACAAAAGCTTCAACCCTAGTTTATGTGTTGCTTCGTAAGGGGCTGATTTGGACCCACATGTTTCATGCTATGGTTAGATTTATCTTAATTCTTCTTTCAAAGTTGCGGATGCTTGCGAGAGGGGTTAATCATAAGAGGGAGGCTTGTCCAAGTAAGGACAGCACCCAAGCACCGGTCCACCCACATATCAAATTATCAAAGTAAGGAACACGAATCATATGAGCATGATGAAAACTAACATGACAATAATTCCCATGTGTCCTCGGGTGTGTTTTGCTTTATATAAGAGTTCGTCCAGGCATATCCTTTGCTACAAAAAGGATTGGTCCCCCTTGCTGCACCATTATTACACTTGTTTTTTTGACTATGTACTGCAAGGCAACAGCCACACAGTCTTTTATTAAACCACAGAGCCAAAGTGTACAAAGTTACAAAATTAAGAGAGAGGAGGAGAGAGTAATACTTACAAAAGAAATGATTAGGGTAAGGAAGCTATCCAAGAAATTAGACTATTCCTATATTTACATTTGATTATATGTGCTAAAAGAGAAATGTCATGCAAAAAATTCCTCCTCCATGCCCTGAAAGAAGGTGATTCATTCCTGAAGATCTTCCCATTTCTTTGTGTCCAAATATTCCAAGTGGCAGTGAACACTACCTCAGAGAAAAAAGGATGTCCAAAATCCCTCCTAGCATCAGAAGCCATGTCATAAGTGGTCTGGTTTGGTTGAGGATTCCATGAAATACCCAGGTAGTTCCAGATACGCTGGCTAAAATTGCAAGCGAAGAAGAGATGGGTTCTGTCCTCATGTGATGCCAAGTGACATAGAACACAAGTGTCATCCTAGATAATCCAATGCCGTAGCTCCATCATGTCTCTAGTGTTTAGGTGATCGATCAAAAGGAGCCACCCAAAAACCTTAAACTTCAGAGTACAAGAACATCTCCAAATCCACCTGAATATGGGATCAACCACTGTGTCCGAAAAGCATGACAAGTAATAAATCCTAGACTGGTAGTCCCCAGACTTGGAAGGCCATTTCCAGACATCATTTTACCCATCTTGAAGATTAACCATAGTAAGCAACGCCTGAAGTTTATTAAACTCCTCAAAGGCCTGAGCAGACAGTGGCAGATGGATATTGTCAGTTGGGTCTGGTAGCTCCAGAATATCCTTGACTGTTACTTGTTACTTGTTACCCGTTATATACTATCCTATCATAAAACTATCTGTTACCGATAATTTGAGTGCCTGCGGAAAAAACCTTGCTAAAAACCTCTTGTCATTTCCTTCTGATCCTCATTGGGTTCGACACTCTGACTTATCAAAAGGACTATGATAGATCCCCTATACTTGTGGGTTATCAATTCACCACAGGGACTAGGATGGATCCCAAATAGAAAAGTGCGCTCATCGAGTTCATCCGTGAGAATGGGGACATCTTTGCATGAAAACTTTCTGACATGCCAGGTGTACCGAGAGAATTCGTTGAGCACCACCTTAATGTGGATCCTAAGATGAAACCTGTCCAACAGTTCCTTCGTCATTTTAACGAGGAGAGGCATAAGGCTATAGGAGAAGATGTGTCCCGGCTTTTAGCTGTCGGGTTCATCATTGAAGTTTTTGACACTCAGTGGCTAGCTAACCCTGTTCTTGTGCTCAAGAAGAACGGAACTTGGCCTATGTGTGTTGATTACAAAGATCTTAGCAATGCTTGTCCAGCTGACCCGTTTGCTCTACCCCGCATCGACTAGATCATTGATGCCACCGCAGGTTGTGAGAGTCTATGTTTCCTCGATGCTTATTCTAGTTATCATCAGATCAAGATGGCAATTGAGGACCAGGAGAAAACAACATTCATCATGCCTTTTGGAGCTTTGCATTATGTGTCTATGCCTTTCAGGTTCAAGAGTTGACAGGCGATTATCAGTGCTGTGTTCAGAATTGCATTAATGGGCAGATTTGATGTAAAGTTCATGATTATGTGGACGACATTGTGGTTCAATTGAGGAAGAAGGAAACTTTGCATGATGATTTGAAGGAAACCTTTGGTAATCTCCGGGTTTATAAGATGACGCTTAACCCGACCAAGTGCGTTTTTGTTGTGCCTGTAGGAAAATTGCTAGGTTTTCCGGTTTCTGAAAGGGGCATTTAAGCTAACCCGGAACAGATCAAAGCTATCACCTCTCTGTCTAAGTTGGCCTATATAAATGATATACAGCACCTGGCGGGTCATATTGCAGCCCTGAGCCGGTTTATAAGCTGCATCAATGAGAAGGCGATTCCCCTCTACTAGATGATGAAGAAGACGGATCATTTCATTTGGAGTAATGCTGCTAATGAGGCTTTTGAGGCGCTCAAAAAGCAATTGGCTGAGCTGCCTATCTTGGCTTCTTTGATCGACAAAGAGCCACTGCTCCTGTACATGGCGGCTAATAATAAGGCTACGTGTGGCAGTCGTTGTCGTGGGAAAACACGGCCACCTATGGGACCATCAGCCCCTTGTGGTTTGGCAGGGAGAAGAGCACATTGCAGAAAGAGCGGAGAGCACAGAGCAGCATGGCAGCAATCACATGAGCATTTTTTACCCAAGTTCGGGCCACCGTGAAGCGTAAAACCCTACTCCTGCTTTGGTGGATTGATGAGGGGACCGTGGTGTACACGTAGCACTCTTGCCCAACAAGGTTGCCTCGGGGCGAGAGCAGCTATGCCTGTATGAGTGTACAGAGGTCCGAATCCATTCTATGGTAGCCATGACCCTCCTTTTATAGGTCAAGGGGTCACCACAATGGCAAATCAATCATTATGTACTGATAAGATAGCAAACAGTGCTATGATACCTAACTCTGCAGACATGACAGTGTGCATTAAATGCACCGCTTAGTGTCACATCACAGTAGAGCCTGGCAAGCCTTGTTGTGATGTTCCGCCACCTTCTCGCCTGCCTACATCACACATCTCTGGATGGGTGCCATTTGGAGGTGATTTCCTTCGGAAGTGGCTGCCACATGCCAAATATAGCCACTTAGTCACTTGGGGGCTCAACACCGCACCGATCGATAACTTGCGTTGCCGTGAGGTGGAGAAGTGAAGCCTTGGCGGGGTAATCCGCCCTTTGTGTACCTGGCAAGCATGTCGGGTTGGTCTGGAGAGTTGACATCGGGGCCTGGTCTTCTTGGATTGGTGGAGGAGCTAGTCCCCAGCCTTGTTTTCCCTATAAAAAGGGATGTGGGCTGGGGTGCAGGCTCACACCAATCCCCCCCTCCCCTGGGTTCTGGTGTTGTGCATTCGTCTTGGCGAGGGGAGGGGAAGAAGGGCGCGGTTGCACCTTTGTTGAGATATGGTCCCTTTCCCGTCCTCGCACAAAACTTCTTGCCTGAAGCGGCGACCCGATGCTTAGCGCGGGTGGAAAAGGTCTTAGGTTGGCCCGTGGGCGGTGCGGCAAAAGCGTCGGAGGTAGCGGCTCCGGCGGGCTCGTCATCGGGCCGCCTACGGTCCCAACCTTAGTGAGGGGCCATGTGGGCGCCACCACGCCAAGGTCCATAACAGACACAAGGCATGGTAGTCGACTGTGGCTTATCCTCTCTTCGTCCAGGATGATGAAGGAAGACTAGAGAAATGGTCTGCCATTGGTTATGGCAGATAACTTCTTTTGAGGTATTGCTTATCTTGCAGACGGGCGGGTTCCTCGTGCCATGCATGGTTCTTCAGGGGACGACATCCTTCTAGCTTAAGGTCGGCGGAGATGACCATGCTCTTTGTGATACTCCTGTAGCGCTCGGCGCCTACCCGAGCCATCGCGGTGGGGGCTAGATCAACGGCAGGCATGCCTCTTTGAGAGACAGTGACAAGGAGGGTGGCGGCAACCCACGACGCGTCATGAGTGAGGACGGCCTCTTAGACGTGGTGTGATCGCCGACAGCACCATCACCACCGGCTGGGCCTCAGCAACGCCACCATCTGCACCTGCCCTCCAGTTTATTCCTCACCACCTGGGAACGGCGCCCTCCTAATCCTGGGGAGGCGCCGAATCCCAGCCAGGTCTTCCCTCCATCTTCTTCGTCTCCCCCTGCAGTCTTGAGGAGGGGACGGACAGAGCAAAGGCATCACGGGGCACTTTTATTTTTTAGACTAAAATATGTAGGCATCTGCCAAACTTTATTCTAAATTATGTAATCTTCTTTATCCAGGTTTGTGTTCTGGAAGATCTGTACTTGCTTATCAGCATATTAATGAAAAAGACAAGCCTTGACGGGTACTCGTGCATGTATCATGTCCATGCAGAGGTGAGATGCCTCTATACGTTAAAGTAAACGAGTTTTCCCCGGCAAGCTATCCTGCCTGTGCCCGTAGTTTGTTGCCGAGGGGCTAGGTCTCTTGGGCACAAGCTACAACAAAGGATCAGCCCCTGCCAAACCTTTTCCGTCAAAGGCCACTGCGACCACCCTAACCAGAGCAACGTTCGAGTCAAAGGGTGGGACCACCTATGTTTCAAAGGTGGCTAGGTTTTCATATGCACATTTTTCACTTTATAGAACAGGTATGGATAAGAAGGAACTTATTTGTTTGGCTTGCCGGGGACCGTCGCGTAGGCTTGTCTTCATTTCCTCTCTTCGGGATCAAGTCCATGGCAAGAACCCTACAGCTTAGTGCAGATGAAAATAGAGCTACATGCGACCTCGTCAACATGAACATGCTATGCTCATGATATGCTTATGCATGCATGCAATCTTCTTCGGGGGGCCCCAGCACTTTGTTTATTTCTCTGTTGCTCAGGGTCTACACCTGGCTTTGTACAAAGGGTTACATGCAACATGAGCAAGGCTTGTACGAAAGGGTGGCTGCCGGACAAGGTCCGACAGCCACACCTTATGGGTAGAACTTACGGAGATGCTCAATGTTCCATGAGTTTTGCAACTGAATGCTATCTCCGGTCTGCAGACGGACTGCGGCAGGTCTGGTGACTCGTACTACCCGATAAGGGCTTTCTCACTTTGGTGTCAACTTGTTTGTACCCTTGGCAGACTGAACATGCCTGAGGACAAGGTCGCCTTCCTCAAAGCTCCTGGCATGAACCCTGCAGCTCTGATAGCGATGCAGGGCATGGTGGTAGCATGCAGCACACGTAGCAGCCCGGAGACAGTTCTCCTAAAGTAGCACAGTGTCGTCACGCCGGTGCCGTTCTTGCGCTATTTCATCGTAGGCAAGCACTCGAGGTGATCCATATATGAGTTCCACGGGGATAACTGCTTCGGCCCCATAGACTAGGGAGAAGGAAGTCTGGCTGGTAGCTCGATTTGGTGTCATACGGAGGGACCAAAGAACCACGGTAGCACATCGATCCATCGCCTGCCACACTTCTGCAGCTTATCGAAGGTTCTTGTCTTAAGTCCTCGCAACACTTCAGTGTTCGCCCTCTCAGCTTGTCTATTGCTTCTGGGATGGGCAACAGAGGCAAATGTGATCTTTCTTCCGAGGGCATGAATGTATTGAATGAAGGCGCGGCTTTTGAATTGGGGTGCCATTGTTGTTGATGATTCTGGCGGGCACTCTGAATCGGCACACCAATCCTTTCAAGAACTTGATAGCTGACTAAGCGGTCACCTTTGTCATGGCCTCCACTTCCGGCCACTTTGTAAACTTGTCAATTGCAACATAGAAGAATTCGAAGCCCCCAGTAGCACGGGGGAAGGGGCCCAAGATGTCGAGCCCCAGACCAAGAAGGGCCATGATAAAGGGATTGTTTAGAGAGGTTGAGCAGGCTAATGGGTATTCTTGGAGTGTAACTGGCAGGCTTCACACTTGGTGACTAGCTCAATTACATCTTGGAGGGCCATGCGCCAGTAGAAACCTTGATGGAAAGCTTTTTCAACCAAGGCCCTTGATCCAATATGGGAGCCACATATACCCTTGTGTATCTCTGCTAGTAGTTCCTTTCCTTCTTCCCTGCAAATGCACTTCAATTTCAAATCGTTGGGCCTTCTTCTGTATAGCGTGTCGTCGATGAACTAATACATACTGGACCTTCGGGCTACTCTTCGGGAAGTTCTCCTTCTTAGAGGAAGTGTACTATGTGACGTGCCCAAGTTGGAGCCTGAGGCTCGACAATGAGAACCAGTGGCACCTCCCCGTCTACGGGAGCGCATGCCTCAACCACAAAGATTGGTAGTTTGGCGGGAGAGTGTAGCTCACTGATCAAAGGGGATTTGTTAACACCAAGATCTCTGTCGGGGGCTTCGGGAAGCTCTGCTAGGAGAGGCTTGCCAGAGTCTTGGTTCCTCCTCTTTTTGGACATTGTTGCCGAGGCTACGGAGGGTTGAGTCAGATGGAGAACAAAAGTCCCTGGTTCCACAAGGAGTTTTTGCATAGCTCACTTTGACAGATGATCAGCAATATTGTTTTCCGCACGTGGCACGTGCTCTGTTTGCAATCCATCAAAGCGCTTCTCCAACTTTCTCACTTCTTTGAGGTATGCCTCCATCAACGGGATTTGATAATCCTTGTTTACTTGCCTCACCACAAGTTGCGAATCTCCACGGATGATCAACTTCTTGATTCCCAGTTCTGTTGCAATCATGAGCCTGGCAAGGAGCCCATCATACTCTGTAGTGTTGTTGGTAGTCTTCTCCCAGGGGAAATGCATTTGAATGACGTACTTAAGGTGCTCCCCAGTGGGAGCAACGAGAAGCACGCCAGCTCCAGCACCTTGCATGGAGAAGGCACCATCAAAGTACATGATCCATTCTTGGGGTGCTCCCTTGCCAGGGATAATTGTCTCCAACATTTCTTCCGCGGGGGTAGGCGTCCACTCTGCTATGAACTCTGCTCGTGCTCTGCTCCGAATAGCTGACGTACTCTCAGACTTCAAACCAAAGTTGGATAACTCCAAAGCCCATTCCACTACTCTACTAGTGGTCTCAGGGTTTCTGAGTATATGTTGCAAGGGGAAGCGGGTGACAATTGTGATCTCGTGGGTTTGGAAGTAGTGGCGCAGTTTCCTTGAGGCCATGGTGAGACCAAAAATCAAATTTTGCATGCCAGAGTACCTCAACCTAGTCCCCTGCAGTAGGGTGCTTACGACGTACACTAGCCGCTGCACCACCTTCTTCCTTGTCGTGATCTTGGAACTGCCTCCACTGCCTCGCTCTTCCTTGTCTTGATTTGCATCTAACATTACCGGGTTGGGTCCACTTTCCTCTCCAGAGGGGACGGCGGTTGTGGTTGCTGCTTCGTCTACCTCCCGATGTGCCACCAGCGCTGCACTAACAACTTTATTGGTCAGCGCTAAATATAGCAGCAACGACTCTTGTGGTTTGGGAGCGACCAAGGCGGGCATAGAGGAAAGATTGGTCTTCAAATCTTACAACATAGTGGCTTCGTCCGGGGTCCGCTCTCAAGATTTTGAGGAATGGCAGGGCGTGCTCGGCGGACCTGGAGATGAACCTGCTCAGCACGGCAACACATCCAGTCAAACTCCTCATGTCTTTAACTGTCTTGGTTGCTTGGATCTGCTCAATCGCCTTGATCTTGTCGGGGTTGGCCTCTATCCCCCAGTGGGACACGAAGAAGCCAAGTAGCATGCCGGAAGGGATGCCAAAACACACTTGTCTGCATTCAGCTTCAAGTTGACCTTGCGTAGATTTGTAAAGGTCTCCTCCAAGTCCTGAATGAGGGTCAATCTGTCCTTGGTTTTGACCACTGTATCATCCATGTAGGCTTCAATATTCCTATGCAGCTGGGACTCGAAGCCAATCTGTACTGCTCTGGCAAAAGTGGACCCAGTGCTCTTTAACCCAAAGGGCATCCGTACAAAACTATACATGCTGCACGGGGTTATGAATGCAGTCTTCTCTTCATCTTCCTTGGACATGAAGATTTGGTGGTACCCGGAGTAGGCATCCAAGAAGGAAAGAAGGTCACACCCAGAGGTGGAATCCACGATTTGGTCGATGCGCAGCAAGGGGAATGGGTCCTTCGGGCATGCTTTATTTAGTGCTGTGAAATCTATGCAAAGCCTCCATTTCCCATTCGCCATGCGCACTACCACTGGATTTTCTAACCACGTTGGATGCAATACTCCTGTGGCCAGACCAGCTGCCTCTGGTTTCTTGATATCCTCGGCAATAAACTGTTATCACTCCAAAGCTTTCTTTCAGACCTTCTGCTTGACAGGCCGGGCATGTGGGCAGACAGCAAGGTGGTGCTCGATTACCTTCCTGGTAACACCGGGGATGTCAGATGGTTGCCAAGAAACACATCGACATTCACCCGCAGGAAGGCAACCAACGCGCTTTCCTATTTGTCGTCGAGGGTAGCATTGATAGTAAAGGTACCATCAGCGCCAGCCAGCCCTGCTGGGACCTTCTCCACAGCGGGTGCAGCAGCTTTGGATCTCTTTCTATTGGAACTCCCCGGCAAGTCATCGACATGCGCAGCACACTCGAAAGAGGTGCGCTTCCAGGCTTCCTTGCCAGCATCCTTGCTAGCTTTCTTCCCTTTCTTGCTTTCCTTGGCAGCAGCAATGGCTTCCGCGGCTTTTGCAGCGATTGCTTCTTAGTACATCTTATCCACGCATATAACTACGTCATTCTTGTCTGATGGAATGGAAATGACGCCCATTGGCCCTGGCATCTTTAGAGTGTTGTAGCCATAGTGGGATGCCGCCATGAACTTTGCTAGGGCTGGGTGGCCCAGGTTTCCATTGTAAGGTAGGGGGAGATCAACCACATCAAACATGACCTTCTCGGTTTGGTAGTTTAACTCCCCTTTGAACGTTACCAGCAGTGTGGTCTTCCCTTTAGGATGTCTCCTCCCAGGGTTCATCCCTTTAGGACCATGGAAGAGATCAAAATCAACCCGACCCTACTATCAACCAGCATCTTTGTGACCTAGAGGATGCAAATCATTGGTGAAACAAACAACGGTAAACACTCTACCATGGTGGTGCGGTCAGGGTGATCCTCTTCGTCAAAGACAATGAGCGTGCGGGACTACTTGAGCGGTTTTCGAGAATCCTCGACCATCTCCATGGCATTGACCTCACACGCCCACTATTTAAGTTGGCGGTGAGAGGAGTGCAAGGATGCACCTCCGTTAGAGCACAGGGCACTAGTGGCCTTCTGGAACTCCTGCTTGTTGGTTTCCTCTTCATCTCCTTCATTACTCTCATCCTTGCATCCCTTCTTCTCATGGCCACTAGCGGGTTTCTCATGATACTGAGGGGCCTTGCCTAGGCGGCCTCCTCTGTCGCCTCGGCCTTTCCCGCTAGTAGCATATTCGTCTTTCTCCTTGTCGCGCTTCTCGTACTCAGCCCTCTGCTTCTTGACGAGTTGCTCAACCTGGTGTCACTCTTGCAGATCAAGGTTGTCAGTCCGATGGATCTTGCAGTATGGTCCGTCAACTTTCCTAGCCTTCTTAGAAGTAGGGCTTCCCCGCAATTAGTGCACGCGACAACTTCCTTGCCAGGAGCCTCGGCCTTTGCCTTCTTGCTGGTACTAGGAGTGCTCGATCCTTCGACAGCCAACACTACTTTGTCCTTGCGCTTCTTGTTGCGTTTCCTTTTCTTCTTCTTCTGACTGATGGCGTCATTGTTGTCTTCTGAATCAACATCGATGCCATCTTCTTCACCGGGGAGTCACCTCCCCTCCTCCACTCAGGCTCACTTATCCACTAGAGTGTATAGGTCATTCACAGTCTTGGGCAACTGGACATTCATTTTAGAACGTATCCTGCAGTTGCGCATGTTGGACTGGAACGCAGCTATCATAGTTGTCGGTTGGATGTTTGGAATGTTCCGGTGCACCCGACTGAACCTCTACATGTACTTCCGCAAAATTTCTCCTTCTTTCTGCGGGGGGAGCAGTAGGTCACTGGGCCACCCTGGTTCTTGATGGCTGGCCACGAAGGCGCCAACAAACTCATGGCACAGGTCATCCCACATCAAGGAGTTGTATGGCAAGTGCAGCAGCCATTACCTCACGTTTGGCTTAAGTGCCAAAGGGAAGTAGTTGGCGAATACCTTCTCGTCCCTTTCCCCCGGCAGCTTGAATAGCGATGGTGTAGAAGCTCAAGAACTCTACCGGGTTCAATCTTTCATCGTACTTTTCTGGTATTTCTGGCTTGAATGTGCGAGCCGGCGGCCAATAGACTTAGCGCAACTCACGAGTGAAGGCGGGGCACCCAACCTCGAATGGGAGTATCCGCCTTCACCGGGCATGGGCTCGTCGATGTTGGGGCTATTGTGCCTGTCAGACTGGGGGCAGGTGTCATGACGTCGTTCGATGGTAACGCACGCGTCTTCCCTCCTCCAGTCTTCCAGGGCTCATCACTGGTCACGACGTGCTCGAGGATCTGATGAAGCCATCGATACATCGTTGGGTTTTTGTTCGTTTGACTCTCGATGCAGCCCTTGTGCTAGCTGTTGCAGAGGGGATTGCACCGTGGGGGTGACCCCTTGGTACGGTTAGCGGCTCGGGCCATTGTCATCGCCTGTGGAGACCGTGACGGGCCTGGTCACTATGATCCTCCCGCCTCGATGAAACCAATCAAGCTCTAAATGGTGGCTCTCCACACATCCATCTGATTGGCTGCCGGCGAAAATCTTAACAGGAGCTGGGCCCCCGCCATGGCCTCCTAAGCGGTGCTCGGCATAGATGATGATGTAGATCATGACGTTGCCTGCCTTCTGACGGTGCCAGTTGTGGCAGCACCGTGCCATCGTCGCCGTGAGCTGTTTGCCAAGGTGGCATGGTGACGAAGGAGGTGTGCCTGGGGATGGGCGTCCCCATTCAGCGCATCATCTTGGTTACCTCGTGCCGGGGCGACGCATGCCCTGTAGCCACACCTGCCGCGGGGGCAGACAGTGGGTTGCGGTTCGCCCCAGAGCGAGCACCATTGCTGTGGTTACGTCCTTCGATGGGGTGGAGAGGCGGAGACTAAATAATTTCTCCACTCGCACCTTGCAGAGCATGGCTGCTGGAATGTTGTTGGTGTTGTCCTTCTCTGGTGCCTCCTGCTCCCGTTTTGGCCACAGGGGGAGTGGTGATGGCGCCCCTTGCATCGGACAAGTCCCCCATAGTGTCGACATCCCCGTGCATCCCAGTAGCCCCCGCGGCATCGGCGGCCACGTGCGAAGGGGCCTTCGAGGTGGATGGATAAGCCGCAGCACCAGACTTTTTCTTGGGCGCCATGGATGATGGAGCCATCGATGAAGAAAATGATGATGAAGATGACGCACTGCTTACACTCTCGGGTTCGCGCAAGTGCTTCCCCGTACCTAGCACTAAAAAGATGTCATGGGAAAACATGGCCACCTATGGGACCATCGCCTCCTTTTGGTTCGGCAGCGGGAAGAGCACATTGTGCAAAGAGCGGAGAGCATAGAGCAGTGCGGCTGTGATCGCATAGGCAGTTCTTACCTAGCTTTGGGCCGCCCGAGGCGTAAAACCCGACTCCTGCTTTGGTGGATTAACGAGGGGACCGTGGCAGAGACGCAACGCTCTTGCCCGACAAGGTTGCCTTGGAGCAAGAGCAGCTATGCATGTATGAGTGTACAGAGGTCAGAATCCATTCTAAGATAGCCACGGCCCTCGTTTTATAGGTCAAGGGTCACCACAATGGCAAGTTAGTCATTGTGTACTAATTACATAGCAAACTGCTCTATCATACCTAACTCTGCAGACATGACATGATGCATTAAATGCACCGCTTAGTGTCACATCGCAGCATAGCCCGGGAAGCCTTGTTGTGCTGTTCCGCCACCTTCTCACCTGCCTGCGTGACATGTCTCTAGACGGGTGTCATTTGGAGGTGATTTCCTTTGGAAGTGGCTGCCACCTACCAAATACAACCACTTAGTCACTGCTACCTCTTGAGCATGCGTTGGTTTTCCCTTGAAGAGGAAAGGGTGATGAAGCAAAGTAGCGTAAGTATGTCCTCAGTTTTTTAGAACCAAGGTATCAATCCAGTAGGATATAACACACAAGTCACCTAGTACCTGCACAAACAATCAAGTACATCGCAACCAACGCGATAAAGGGGTTGTCAATCCCTTCATGGTCACTTACAAAAGTAAGATTTGATAAAGATAATAAGATAAATATTTTTGGTATTTTTTTTGTATAGAGTGCAAAATAGTAAACGGGATGCGATAATAAAAGTAGATGCAATATAATAAGGAAGAGACCCCGGGGCCATAGGTTTCACTAGTGGCTTCTCTCATGATAGCAAGTATTATGGTGGGTGAACAAATTACTACCGAGCAATTGATAGAAGAGCGCATAGTTATGAGAATATCTAGGCAATGATTTTGAAATATAGGCATCACGTCTGTGTTAAGTAGACCGAAACGATTCTGCATCTACTATTATTACTCCACACGTTGACCACTATCCAGCATGCATCTAGAGTATTAAGTTCATAAGAACAGAGTAATGCTTTATGCAAGATGACATGATGTAGAGGGATAAACTCAAGCAATATGATATAAACCCCATATTTTTATACTCGATGGCAACAATACAATACGTGCCTTGCTGCCCCTACTCTCACTGGAAAAGGACACCGCAAGTTCGAACCCAAAGCTAAGCACTTCTCCCATTGCAAGAAAGATCAATCTAGTAGGCCAAAATAAACTGACAATTCGAAGAGACTTACAAAGATATCAAATCATGCATATAAGAATTTAGAGAAGAACCAAATATTGTTCATAGATAAACTTGATCATAAATCCACAATTCGTCGCGTCTCGGCAAACACACCACAAAAAGTATTACATCAAATAGATCTCCAAGAACATCAAGGAGAACTTTGTATTGAGAACCAAAGAGAGAGAAAAGAAGCCATCTAGATAATAACTATGGACCGGAAGGTGTGTGGTAAACTACTCACACATCATCCGAGAGGCTATGGTGTTGATGTAGAAGCCCTCCGTGATCGAATCCCCCTCCGACAGATCACCGGAAAAGGCCCCAAATGGGATCTCATGGGTACAGAAGGTTGCGGCGGTGGAAAAGTGGTTTCGTGGCTCCCCTGGATATTTTCAGGGTACAAGAGTATATATAGGCGAAACAAGTATGTCGGTGGAGCTACGAGGGGCCCACGAGGGTGAGGGGCACGCCTACCCCACTAGGCGCGCCCTCCTGCCTCGTGGCCGCCTCGTTGCGTCTCTGACTTCCACTCCAAGTCTCCTGGATTGCGTTTGTTCCAAGAAAGATCCTCGCGAAGGTTTCATTCCGTTTGGATTCTGTTTGATATTCCTTTTCTGCAAAACACTAAAATAGGGAAAAAACAGAAACTGACACTTGGCCTCCAGATAATAGGTTAGTCCCAATAATAATATAAAAGTGCATATTAAAGCCCATTAAACATCCAAAACAGATAATATAATAGCATGGAACAATCAAAAAATATAGATACGTTGGAGAAATCAGCATCCCCAAGCTTAATTCCTGCTCGTCCTTGAGTAGGTAAATCATAAAAACAGAATTTTTGATGTGGAATGCTTCCTAACATAATTTTCAATGTGATTTAATTTATTGTGGCATGAATATTCAGATCCGAAAGATTCAAGAAAAAAGTTTAATATTGACATAAAAATAATAATACTTCAAGCATACTAACCAAGCAATTATGTGTTCTCAAAATAACATAGCCAAAGAAAGCTCATCCCTACAAGATCATATAGTTTGTCCATGCTTATTTTTCGTCACACAAAATGCTCCCATCATGCACAACTCTGATGACAAGCCAAGTAATTGTTTCATACTTTAGTATTCTCAAACTTTTTTAACTTTCACGCAATGCATGAGCACGAGCCATGGACATAGCACTATAGGTGGAACAGAATATGATGATGGAGGTTGTGTGGAGAAGACAAAAAAGGAGAAAGTCTCACATCGACGCGGCTAATCAACGGGCTCTGGAGATGCCCATCAATTGATGTCAATGCGAGGAGTAGGGATTGCCATGCAACAAATGCACTAGAGTTATAAATGTATGAAAGCTCAACAAAAGAAACTAAGTGGGTGTGCATCCAACTTGCTTGCTCATGAAGACCTAGGGCATTTTGAGGAAGCCCGTTGTTGGAATATACAAGCCATGTTCTATAATGAAAATTCCCACTAGTATATGAAAGTGAAAAAATAAGAGACTCTCTATCATCAAGATCATGGTGCTACTTTGAAGCACAAGTGTGGAAGAAGGATAGTAACATTGTCCCTTCTCTCTTTTTGTCTGATTTTTTTGGGCCTTCTCTTTTTTTGGCCTTGCTCTATTTTTTTTATTTCCTCACATGGGACAATGCTCTAATAATGATGATGATCACACTTCTATTTATTTACAACTCAAAAATTACAACTCGATACTAGAACAAAATATGACTCTATATGAATGCTTCCGGCGGTGTACCGGGATGTGCAATGATTCAAGAGTGACATGTATAAAAAATTATGGGCAGTGGATTTGCCACAGATACGATGTCAACTACATGATCATGCAAGGCAATATGACAATGATGAAGCGTGTCATAATAAACGGAACGGCGGATAGTTGCATGGCAATATATCTCGGAATGGCTATGGAAATGCCATAATAGGTAGGTATGGTGGCTATTTTGAGGAAGATATAAGGAGGCCTATATGTGATAGAGCTTATCATATCACGGGGTTTGGATGCACCGGTGAAGTTTGCACCAACTCTCAAGGTGAAAAAGGGCAATGCGCGGTACCGAAGAGGCTAGCAATGATGGAAAGGTGAGAGTGCGTATAATCCATGGACTCAACATTAGTCATAAAGAACTCACATACTTATTGCAAAAATCTACAAGTCATCAAAACCAAGCACTACACGCAGGCTCCTAGGGGGATAGATTGGTAGGAAAAGACCATCGCTCATCCCCGACCGCCACTCATAAGGAGGACAATCAAAGGAACATCTCATGCTTCTAATTTGTTACACAACGGTTACCATACGTGCATGCTACGGGACTTGCAAACCTCAACAAAAGTATTTATCAATTTCACAAATACTCAACTAGCATGACTCTATTATCACCATCTTCATATCTCAAAACAATCATCTAGTATCAAACTTCTCATAGTATTCAATCCTCTCTATATGAAAGTTTTTTATTATACCCATCTTGGATGCCTATCATATTAGGACTAATTTTATAGCCAAAGAAAATTACCATGCTGTTCTAAAAGACTCTCAAAATAATATAAGTGAAGCATGAGATATTAATAATTTCTATTAAAAAAACCACCACCATGCTCTAAAAATATATAAGTGAAGCACTAGAGCAAAATCATCTAGCTCAAACGATATAAGTGAAGCACATAGAGTATTCTAATAAATTATGATTCATGTGTGTCTCTCCCAAAAGGTGTGTACAAAAATGATGTTTGTGGTAAACTAAAAAGCAAAGACTCAAATCATACAAGACGCTCCAAGCAAAACATATATCATGTGGTGAATAAAAATATAGCCTCAAGTAAAGTTACCGATAGACGAAGACGAACGAGGGGACGCCTTCCAGGTCATCCCCAATCTTAGGCTCTTGGTTGTCCTTGAATTTTACCTTGGGGTGCCTTGGTCATCCCCAAGATTAGGCTCTTGCCATACCTTGTTCCAAAATACATTAACTTTACACAAAAACTTGAAAACTTCACAACACAAAACTTAACAGAAAATCTCATGAGCTCCCTTAGTATAAGAAAACAAACCACCACTTTAATGTACTGTAATGAACTCATTATTTATTTATATTGGTGTTAAACCTACTGTATTCCAACTTATCTATGGTTCATAGCCCCCGATACTAGCCATAGATTCATCAAAATAAGAAAACAACACACGAAAAACAGAATCTGTCAAAAACAGAACATTCTGTAGAAATTTGGATAGTTCGAATACTTCAGCAACTCCAAAAATTCTGAAAACATTAGATGACCTAAAAAATTTGCATATTGATATACTTCAGTTGGAATTGGTATTTTATCGCTCTCTGGTAAAAACTGAGAATTATTTTCATGAGCGCATACTTTCTGTTTTTATCAGCAAGATCAAACAACAACGACCCAAGAAGATCCTAAAAGCTTTACTTGGCACAAATACTAATTAAAACATAAAAACACAATCATAGAAGAGGATATATATGATTTATTTATTACTAAACATGAAAAAAAGAAAGGAAGAAAAATAAAATTGGGTTGCCTCCCAACAAGCACTATCGTTTAACGCCCCTAGCTAGGCATAAAGGCAAGAATAGATCTAGGTATTGTCATCTTTGGTATGCAATCCATAAGTGGCTCTAATAATAGATTCATAATGTAATTTAATTTTCTTTCTAGGAAAGTGTTCCATGCCTTTCCTTAGCGGAAATTGGAATCTAATATTTCCTTATTTTATGTCAATAATTGCACCAATCGTTCTAAGGAAAGGTCTACAAAGAATAATAGGACATGTAGGATTGCAATCTATATCAAGAACAATGAAATCCATGGGCACATAATTCCTATTTGCAACAATAAGAACATCATTAATCCTTCCCATAGGTTTCCTAATGGTGGAATCCGCAAGGTGCAAATTTAAGGAACAATCATCAAATTCACGAAAACCTAACACATCACACAAACTTTTTGGAATCGTGGAAACACTAGAACTCAAATCACAGAAAGCATAGCAGTCATAAGCTTTAATCTTAACTTAATAGTAGGTTCCCACTAATCATAAAGTTTACTAGGAATAGAAACTTCTAGTTCAAGCTTTTCTTCATAAGATTGCATTAAAGCATCAACGATATGTTTAGTAAAAGCCTTATTTTGATCATAAGCATGAGGAGAATTCAACACATATTGCAACAAGGAAATACAATCTATCAAAGAGCAATTATCATAATTAAATTCCTTGAAATCCAAAATAGTGGGTTCAATGCTATGTAAAGTTTTGACCTCTTCAGTCCCACTTTTATTAATTTTAGCATCAAGATCTAAAAACTCCGAATCATTGGGACGCCTTTTAACTAAAGTTGACTCATCTCCAGTCCCATCTTTATCAAGATTCATATTGGAAAACAAAGATTTAATAGGAGACACATCAATCACTTTTAGATCTTCATCTTTATTATCATGTAGATCCTCCGGATTAGCGGCCATCTTATTAACTAAGGTGGCTTGCTTATCCGAAATTTGACCCACTAAATTTTCAAGATGAGCAAACTGAGGTTTCAAACCAGAAAATTCTTTAGACATATCATCGAGCTCTTTATTCATGTACTCCATAAAACCTTTTTGTTCTTTAAGCTTGATTCTGAAGAAATTATTATGCTGAAATTACAAAGACATAAAGCTTCTAACATTGTTTTCAATTTCTTCCAACCTTCTAAGGTGAGAATCAACGCTTTTAGGCAAGGCCATCATGGCAAACAGGCATGCAAGAGGCAAGCGAAAAGAGGCGAATGGAAAAGAAGGCAAATAAAATGACAAAGGTGAAGTGGGGGAGAGGGAAACGAGAGGCAAATGGAAAATATTGTAATGTGAGGAAGAAGAGTTTATGATGGGTACTTGGTATGTCTTTACTTGAGCGTAGATCTCCCCAGCAACGGCGCCAAAAATCCTTCTTGCTACCTCTTGAGCATGCATTGGTTTTCCATTGAAGAGGAAAGGGTAATGCAACAAAGTAGCGTAAGTATTTCCCTTGCTTTTTGAGAACCAAGGTATCAATCCAGTAGGAGATAACACGCGAGTCACCTAGTACCTCCACAAACAATCAAGAACCTCGCAACCAACGCGATAAAGGGGTTGTCAATCCCTTCACGGTCACTTATGAAAGTGAGATCTGATAAAGATAATCAGATAAATATTTTTGGTATTTTTTTGTATAGATTGCAAAATAGTAAACGAGATGCGATAATAAAAGGAGATGCAATATAATAAGGAAGAGACCCAGGGGCCATAGGTTTCACTAGTGGCTTCTCTCATGATAGCAAGTATTACGGTGGATGAACAAATTACTGCCGAGCAATTGATAGAAGAGCGCATAGTTACGAGAATATCTAGGCAATGATTATGAAATATATGCATCACGTCCGTGTTAAGTAGACCGAAACGATTCTGCATCTACTACTATTACTCCACACATCGACCACTATCCAGCATGCATCTAGAGTATTAAGTTCATAAGAACAGAGCAACGCTTTAGGCAAGATGAAATGATGTAGAGGGATAAACTCAAGCAATATGATATAAACCCCATCTTTTTATCCTCGATGGAAACAATGCAATACGTGCCTTGCTGCCCCTACTGTCACTGGGAAAGGACACCGCAAGATTGAACCCAAAGCTAAGAACTTCTCCCATTGCAAGAAAGATCAATCTAGTAGGCCAAACTAAACCGATAATTCGAAGAGACTTGCAAAGATATCATATCATGCATATAAGAATTCAGAGAAGAACCAAATATTGTTCATAGATAAACTTGATCATAAATCCACAATTCATCGGATCTCGGCAAACACACCGCAAAAAGTATTACATCAAATAGATCTCCAAGAACATCGAGGAGAACTTTGTATTGAGAACCAAAGAGAGAGAGAAGAAGCCATCTAGATAATAACTATGGACCCGAAGGTCTATGGTAAACTACTCACACATCATCGGAGAGGCTATGGTGTTGATGTAGAAGCCCTTCGTGATTGAATCCCCCTCCGGCAGATCGCCGGAAAAGGCCCCAGATGGGATCTCACGGGTACAGAAGGTTGCGGCGGTGGAAAAGTGTTTTCGTGGCCCCCCTGGATGTTTTTAGGGTATAAGAGTATATATAGGCAAAAGAAGTACGTCGACAGAGCTACAAGAGGGGCACGAGGGTGGGGGCGTGCCTACCCCCTGGGTGCGCCCTCCTGCCTCGTGGTCGCCTCGTTGTGTCTTTGACTTCCACTCCAAGTATCCCGGACTGCGTTTGCTCCAAGAAAGATCCTCGCGAAGGTTTTGTTCCGTTTGATATTCCTTTTCTGCGAAACACTGAAATAGGCAAAAAAACAGAAACTGGCACTGGGCCTTTGGTTAAGAGGTTAGTCCCAAAATTAACTTAAAAGTGCATATTAAAGCCCATTAAACATCCAAAACAGATAATATAATAGCATGGAACAATCAAAAATTATAGATACGTTGGACACGTATCAGTCACTTGGGGGCTCGACACAGCACTGATCGGTGACTTGCGTTGCTGTGAGGTGGAGCGGTGGAGACTTGGCGGGGTAATCCGCCCTCGGTGTCCCCGACAAGGGAGGTTTTTCCTTTAACTTAACTTGGTCTTCATGATCCGACCTTTGCTTCCTCAAAGAGCCATTTCTTCTGCTAAGCCTTGTCTTGGATGTTGTTACTTTGCTCTTGAGCCTGTGTACAGTCTGGGCAACACACGCCCAGGGTTTGTTGCACTGACAGTCATCCTAGAACGCAAGGAGGCAGACAAAGAGTATACAGTCCAGCGGCAGGTTTATTATGTCAGTGAAGTCTTGACGGAATCCAAGCCGAGATACCCACATTGGCAGAAGTTGGTGCTTGGCGTGTTCATGGCGAGCCGCAAGCTGAAGCAGTATTTCCTTGGGCATCCAACCACTATGGTTAGTTCAGCTCCTCTGATGGATATCGTTCAAAACAAAGAAGTCACTGGCCGAGTTGCTAAGTGGGCAATTGAGCTTGGGCCACATCATCTAAAATATGTTCCTAGGACCTCCATCAAGTCTCAGGTTCTACTGGATTTTATCAATGACTGGACGGAACTATAGATGCTCGAGGAAAATCCAGATCATACATATTGTACGATACACTTTGATTGATCAAGGCAACCAAAAGGCTCGGGGGCTTGAGTTTTTATATCTTCCCTGTGAGGTGACCATTTTTGTTATGTTTTGAGACTGATGTTTCCTTGTACTAACAATGCAGCTGAGTATGAGGCTTTGCTACATGGGCTCTGAATGGCAAGGATATGAACTTGAGCCTGGTTAGATGCCTTGGCAACTCAGTTCTCGTTGCACAACAAGTTTCAAGGAAGTGGGATTCTAAAGACCCGCTCATGGTGGCTTATCGGCAAGCAGTAACTAATATTGCTGGCCACTTCAAGGGTTATCAAGTGGATCACATTGACCAGCGGCATAATGAGGCGGATGATGCATTGTCCCAGCTCCGGTCTCTCCATAAGATGGCTCCCCCTAATGTGTTCCTTGATGTGTTGCATTATCATTCTTTGAAGTTACCCTCAGAGGAAGACCTAGCCATCCCTGACCCGGAGGGACAGTTGGTGGCAGCTCTACGTGCTATTCCAAATTGGATGATGTCTTATCTGGCTTACCTAACTCGGGGTGAGTTGCCGGAAGATGAATTTTTTGCACGACAAATCATAAGGTGGTCTAAGTCCATGAGAGTTGTCAATGGCGAGTTACATAGATGTAGTGTGACTGGCGTGTTTCAACACTGTGTTTCTCCTGATGAAGGCTAAGAAATTTTGCAAGAAATTCATGCAGGAGACTGTGGTCATCATGCTGGTTCAAGATCTGTCGTGGCTAAGGCTTTTTGACACGTTTTTTGGTTGACGGTTAACACTGATTCAGAGGATATTGTCCGTAAGTGTGACGGTTGCTAGAAATTTGCACGACAGGCTCATGTGCCGGCTCAGGAATTGCGGATGATCCCAATAACCCGTTCGTTTGCAGTCTAGGGCTTGATATGGTCAGCCCCTTCAAAAGTTCTAAGGACATTAAGACTCACCTTTTGGTTGCATTCGACAAGTTTACAAAGTGGGAGCCAGTCAGCAATTGTACGTCAGCGACTGCAGTTTAGTTTGTGAAGAATCTGTTCTTCCGCTTTGGTTATCCTCATGGTATCATCAATCATAATGGGATGAATCTGGCTAAGGGTGCTATGAAAGAGTTCTATCAAAGGTAACACATCCATCTTGATGTTTCATCTGTTGCTCATCCACAGTCCAATGGCCAAGCTGAGCGTACTAACCAGGAGATATTACGAGGGATCAAACCCTGGCTCATGGTTCCTTTGGAGCGCACTTCGGTTGTCGGGTGGAAGAGCTTCCTATAGTTCTTTGGAGTATAAGGACTACCCCCAATAGGTCAACAGGCTACACACTGTTCTTCATGGTTTATGGCGTAGAGGCGTTTCTCCCAAGTGACATCCATCATTACTCGCCTAGGATGGTGACTTATGTTGAAATAGACAACAAGACTACTCGTCAAGATGATTTGGTTGCCTTGGAAGAGGAACGTGTTCTCGCGGCGGCTCGATCCGTAATTTACCAGCAAGACATGTGTTGCTATCATAGTCGCAGGGTCTGCAGTCGCACTTTCCAGGAAGGCGACTTAGTGCTACGTTTTATTCAAGATCTAACAGACATGCATAAGCTTTCACCTCCTTTGGAAGGGCCCATTGTGGTTAGCAAAAACCTCAACAATGGGACATGTTATCTCATCTACATATGTGAACACAATAAGTCACCTACCTCTGACGAGGAGTCCAACAGGCCTTGGAACATTGCTCATCTTCAGCCTTACTATAGTTGAGCCACTAGATCCAATAATTGTACATACATATCATGTATATTTTTTTTATGATCAGGTATAATAAAGTTGGCATCCCGATACTCAGGGACTCTCTCGTTTCATCCCGTATATTGTGCATCAGTCTTGTATTTGTTGATCATAGGTCACTTAGGGGATTCCAACTCATCGAGTTTAGCTTTCTCACCATCTTGACCTGGCAAAAACGCCACAATATGGGTTAAACTTGCCCGTCTGCATGATGCTACTCTAAAAAGGTGAATCGCCGTACTCTTGATAGTCAATATTTATGACCTTGAATTTGTCAAGGTTAAAACAACGGCTTTGTAATCTGAGAACTGGCTTTTAGAAAGCGGGGATAAACCAAGGCTATCAAGCTAGCTCCACTGAAGCAAGACTTGAGCTCCGAAAGCCAGTCTTTTTGTCGAGCCTTGAAAGCTAACTTATAATTCATTCAATGTATATATATATATATATATATATATATATATATATATATATATATATATATATATATATATATATCAATATTGGTTATGTATCTCCAGGATTCTTTTGCTCTTAATCACATTATGGCAATGACTATATGTTCCCGGGTCAAAAGAACTCCGGGTTGCTTGTGATGGCTATTGAGCCTTTGTTGACCATGAGTCGCTGGGTTATCACCTCACCGTTGCTTTTCAGCAACGAATTCTTACAACTACAAGTCACCGGTGGACAAATCGTTGGATTAGTTTCACGGTAATTATAACTTGGTGGATTTTTTTGCAGAAGTCAGAAGTCTCTACATGAACAGGTTGCTACAGGAGACTTATGAAATATATGTACAAGCAATGGCTGTTTAATATTCAAAAACAAGACATCCAAGGTCGATCAATAACATGTATTCATCCAAAAAAATTCAAACAGTAGACAGGTAAGTGTTTGAGCAATAGTTGAACGTGCACAAAGGCACGACAGAGTAACCAGAGTATTTTAACAAAGCCTATTACAAGGCTCCAACAGACCTCAACATATTCAATCAAGTTTTTTATGGAGTATCAATTACTCGTGTAAGACGGCCCCTATGTCATTCGGGTTAGTATCTTGGTGACCTCCAGTAGTTGAGGCCTCTAGGTTATCCTACAATGACTCTTCTTCTTCTTGGATCTAAAGGTTGTCCAAATTCCAGTTGACATCTGTTAAGGCTTGGAAGATGGCTTTGTCATGCAAGATTGGAGACCGGTCAACATCAGGTACAAAGAGATGCTTATGCTTTTGTGGAGTCAAGTCACAAGATCTCAGTGTTGGAGGCGGAATTCTTGTATTGTTGCCATCATAAGCGAGCTGATATTTCTTCAAATCCATTTTTGCGACAAGCTGAATCGCCTGTGGTCGGGTCTCCTTCGCACAACACTCGTAATCACCTGGAGAAAAGTCAGTCCCATCTTCTTTGTACTGTGGGAACCCGCCGACCATTTCCACCAAGTCTAATTCTGGGGCATAGGCCATAGCCCGACTCAGCGTGGTCATAGCTCTGGCACGGGCGGCTAATCTCTTCATTTCAACATGCATTAATATGATATTTTATATGATTTTCGGGACTAACCTATTAATCGAGAGCCCAGTGCCAGTTCCTGTGTTTTCCTTGTTTTAGAGTTTCGCAGAAAAGGAATACCAAATGGAGTCCAAGCGGAATGAAACTTTCGCGATGATTTTTGTTAGACTAGAAGACATCCAAAGGAGTTGAGGTACACATCAGGGAAGCCACGAGTCACCCACAAGGACGAAGGGCGCGCCCAGGGGGGTAGAGCGCACCCCCCACCCTTGTGGGCCCCTCGTGACTCCACCGACCTAGTTTTCCGCCTATATATTCTCAAATATCCCCAAACCTTCCAAGGAAGCCACGAAACCACTTTTCCACCGTCGCAACCTTCTGTACCCGTGAGATCCCATCTAGGGGCCTTTTCCGGTGTCTTGCCGGAGGGGGATTCGATCACGGAGGGCTTCATCATCAACACCATTGCCTCTCCGATGAAGCATGGGTAGTGTACCACATACATACGGGTCCATAGCTAGTAGCTAGATGGCTTCTTCTCTCTCTTTGATTCTCAATATTATGTTCTCCTCGATGTTCTTGGAGATCTATTCGATGTAATACTATTTTGTGGTGTGTTTGTCGAGATCCGATAAATTATGGATTTTTGATTAGCTTATCTATAAATATTTTTTGAATCTCCTCTGAATTATTTGTTTGATATCTTTGCAAGTCTCTTTGAACTATCGTTTTGGTTTGGCCAACTAAATTGGTTTTTCTTGCAACTGGAGAAGTGCTTAACTTTGGGTTCAATCTTGTGGTGCTCGATCCTAGTGACGGAAGGGGAATCGACATGTATTGTATTGTTTCCATCGAGGATAACAAGATGGGGGTTTTCGTCATATTTCTTGAGTTTATCCCGCTACATCATGTCATCTTACCTAATGCGTTACTCTGTTCTTATGAACTTAATACTCTAAATGCAGGCAGGAGTCGATCGATGTGTGGAGTAACAGTAGTAGATGCAGAATCGTTTCGGTCTACTTGATACGGACGTGATGCCTATATTCATGATCATTGCCTTAGATATCGTCATAACTTTATGCTTTTCTATCAATTGCTCGGCAGTAATTTGTTCACCCACCATAATATTTTCTATCTTTAGAGAATCATCTACTGAAACCTATGGCCCCCGTGTCTATTTTCCATCATATGATCTTCTACTTTCCAACATATAAGTTTCCGATCTATAATTTTAGTTTCCTATTTACTTTCTTTGCAATCTTTTACTTTCCAATCTATAAACCAAAAATACCAAAAATATTACTTTACCATTTATCCATCTATATCAGATCTCACTTTGCAAATAACTGTGAAGGGATTGACAACCCCTTTGTCGTGTTGGGTGCAAGTTGGTGTCTGTTTGTGCATATATTCGGTGGCTTGTGTGTTGTCTCCTACTGGATTGATACCTTGGTTCTCAAAAGCTGGTGGAAATACTTACTCTATTTTGCTGCATCACCCTTACCTCTTCAAGGAAAAAACGAACTCAAGCTCAAGAGGTAACAGTGTCGGCTCAAGTTTTTGAAGAGTTGTTGTCTTCACCGAGCAAGATCTTCAGCAACCAAGAGTCATTGTGGTCGCGAAGAGGTCTGTCGAAGGTTTGGAGATCGCCGACAAGTATCTACCACGAGTGAAATCAATTGGATTATGATCAGCTCCAAGTTGAAGGAGAATAGGGCGAGGAGAGTTTATCTTCTGTGTTAAATCACAACCCCTCCAACCAGACGTAGTCCTTTGGCAGAAGGGACTGGTCTACCAAAATCATCTGTCACCATCGAGCACCGCTGGTTCACTATACTTTACTGCACTTGATGCCGAACATCCGATGATCATCCCCATGGACCTACCTATGTCTCCCACGACACCACTTCGACCAATGACGAGAGCTTGAGCAAAGGCTATCGAAACTAAGGTGAACTCGCTCCTCTTCGAACTATCATCTTCTACATATGAGACATGGCTACTACCTCAAGTGGAGACCCTATGTGTGATTAGGTACATGGAGGAAAGGCACGGGACAACTACACCCAATGGACAGGATGGCAAGGACATCAAGTACGACGACCAAGAGGAAGCGCTACCAGGTAGCTACAGCCCTCGGACGACCGGCACCTACCGGATGTCCGACGCCTGAAGGCACTAGTCGGCTAGCTGAGTCACAGCCTGCGCATGCTCCAGAAGCCCGACGACCGACCGCGACCGGACATCCGACACCTCCCAGCGCCCGGACGATCGAGCCCCACCGGACAACCGGCGCCACCATCACAGAACCAAAATGTCAGAAGTATGGAGACCACCAGACGACCGACGGACCGGACGTCCGACCCCGACCGGATGTATGACGCCACCTGATCAGAGGTGAAACGTCGGAAATCCAACACTCACTAGACGTCCAAGCACCCGTGAGACACCGGACGACCGGTAACTATCGGACATCCGATGCTTGTGTGTTGACAGCGTGTTGGGCCGAAGCCCATGAACCCTTTCGTGACCCTAGACTATATATACTCCACCTCCTCCCTCTTATTAGGGTTATCAAAGGATTAGCTCATTTGAGAGATAGAGCTTTGCTCATCCACTTGATCCCTTCTCCGTCGGAGTTCACGACCTCTATGGAGAAGATCCCCCAAGTGGGTTCAAGGCCCCTAACGGGAAGCCTCCTCGAGACCTCCTCACGGAGAAGAACTACCACCTCTTGTATCATCCTTGTTGCGTTTGGATCTTTTATCACTCTTTATGTTCGTGGATCTAGCACATGCGTGATTATTCTCCTCCATTTTAGTGTCTTTCTATTGTGTTTTCCCCTCGTGTTCTTTGTAGGATCCTCTCCATTTCATGAAAGATCAACCCTAGGGTTTCCACCCTACATCATCTTGGTATCATGAGCCTTGGTTGATCACGAATTTGGAGCCCCAGATTCGAAAATCCCCCACCAAAAATAGACCCATTTTTTTGTGATTTGTTTGTATGATGAAGTTTTGTTGGATTTGATCCATGGATTTCGCGTGTAGCGGGTAGATCTAGCTTCTCCCCATCTTTCCCCCTTTCAATCCACAAATTCGCCCAATTTTGCCCAAATTTTGACCCTCCACCACAAACCTTAGAGGTTCATCCCCTGCCTGAAATCGCCCAAGCACCGAATGTCTGACACTCTCCAGACGTCCGACAACCTCCAGTCATCCAAGCACCACTGAACGTCCGATGAATCCTGACAGAACTGAACTCCATTCAGTCCCACTGACTCATTACCACTTCTACATACACATTTCCATACCACCGCCGCTTTCCGCAACCACGACCACTTCCCGCTACGAACTCCGAAAGTTTTGACACATTTTTTCTTTGAGAATTTGAGTGGCGGTTTCCGTTTCCTAACATGTTTCGGGAACTTAGAGACGGTTCGACATTGACATACCACCGCTCATCTTCGCCAGACTGCTCATCGACAATGACCACTCCACCATTTTTACACCCTCAACCATAAGCAAGGATGGTAACCTCGACAACACCTTTGTGTACTCCCTTGGCATTGCATTGATAACCCCATAGCCCCATTTTGCGTACCTTTCCTATCGATTCTAGCCTTTGAGTATTGCTGGCAACATTACTTGTGCACACTAGTGATCATAGTTCCCATAGCATACATGCCACATTACATAAGTATACATATCTTGGTATCATCACTTGTGTCACAAGGTTGTCATCGCATATACACAATTGCTATCTTGGCTTTGAAGTTTTGCATAAGCGGCCAAATAAAGAGCTTAAAAGAGAAAGATCCAAACAAGCTTTTAAGAAAAAGGAAAAGGTATGCAAAGATCTTTTAAGCAAGAGGCATAGCACCATACTCGATCATCTTGGATCATATCATCGAAAGACCATACATATAGCATACTTGGGATAGAAGTCGCTACATTTTTGCTTAGTAGGTTGTGCACAGGTCTCGTATCCGCCTATTGTGCAATCGAGCTAGCGTCTCTCTAGCATTATGTAACAAGAGAATTTTCGTGGATTCCACATTTTGGCTCAGTCCTTTGTTGCACGACCCCATCTATCTACCCTTGTGTGTGTTTCCGTGTGCCTTGTTTTGTTATTGGTCTACTTGTTGCATTTGCGAATTTGCGAATATTTTCCAACATTATTGAATCTTGCTCACATCCGCATCAAATTTTATGCCACCATCCTAACCAAGCTCCACAAAAGGCTTTATTTGTGTAGGTGTGAGAGATTGACGAAATACAATACCAATTGTGTTGTTTCCATTGAGTGATCTTTGATCCATTCTCAACATCGGTCAATGTACAATTGGTATTGTTCTTCTTCTTCTTCCACTCACACACTTACTGACAATGATGGATAGGCCAACTACTTCTACCAAACCACTCTTCATCGAGCAAGATGAGGACCCGAACACCTATGTCACCAAAAACCACCTCTTCGGTGCACAAAGAGAATTGCATCAAGAACAACAAGCATTGAGAGACCACATCGACAATCTTGCCACCGACTTGCGACATTCCAAGAAACATACAAGAGACAACTTCGACAACAAGCTCGACGATCAAAAACAAGAGAACAATGCAAGAATGGACGAGATTCGTGCCCTGTTGCTCAACTGCTCTTCTACCTCTTTGTCATACTCAAGACGGAGCCACTCAAGTCGACACTCCTCTGACACCATCTCCGTCCCATGTACTCCGACATCAAACACTCTTCGACGAGCCGCGCGCCAAGATCGTCAAGCAAACCACAATCCTATACATGGCACCGATCGTCAAGAGCAACTTCTAGCACAAGAACATCAACATCGCCAAAGTCAAGCTACCTTTGCGCAAGCACAAGAACGGCAATGCAGACAACAACAAGAGGAAGAGCGAGCACACCAACAGCAAGACGATCAAGACACCGAAGCTCTCTGTCAACAACAACAACAACAACAACAACAACAACAGCGAGAAGCTCTAGCACTTGAGGCGCAACGTGCCCTCCAAGACACAAGTTGTTCCGTTGCCGCACACAACCGGCATACAAGTGAGCAAGAAGAAGCACTTTGAGATGAATATCAAGAGAGGAACTATCAAGCACGGTTGCACATACAAGGTCCACAAGCTCCTCCACAAGCTAGACAAGAACCACAAGTTTGCCAAGAGCAACAAGACAATTGGAATCCCCCACACCAAGAGCAAGTTCAGGACGACAATCCTCCTCATCAAGTACGTCATCACTCTCGACCCCAACAAAATGAAGAACAATGCTACAACAAACTCAAGTTCACCATGCCCAAGTTTTCCAGAAGAAATGATCCCGAAGAGTATCTTTCATGGGCATTGAAGGTTGATAAGTTCTTTCGTTTGCACAACAATGAGGAAGAGAAGAAAATCGCCATGGCATCCCTTGAGTTCCAAGACTATGTCCTCATTTGTTGGGAGCAAGTCATTGAGCATCAAGAAGCAAGAGGTGAACCACCTATGACAACTAGGGATCAAATGAAGGATGTCATGAGAGCATGCTTTGTGCCAACATACTATAAATGCAACCTCTTCAAGCGACTACAACTCCTCAAGCAAGGAACAAAGACCGTTGAAGAGTACTACAATGAAATTGAGATTGCCATGATACGAGCTAATGTAACTGAATATCATGAGCAAACTATGGCACATTTCTTGAATGGACTCAATCATCCTATCAAGAAGATCGCCGACTTCCAACCATACCCAAACCTCATCAAGCTAGTGCACTGTAGCGACCCGACCCGGATGGGTCAAGTCTCTATGCTTAAGTGTCATCCCTGGATCGGTATGCTGACACACACAGTACTCGAGGATTTATAACAGAGGTAAATCACATGTAAAAGTAATGTAAATACTATTACCTCAAATCCAAAATAGCGGAAGTAACAAGGTTGTGGATTCCCATCAACACCAACGGCAAAGTTGAGTGTAGAAATCGTAACCCTAACGTATCACTTACTCGTCGTAAGATAATCCTGCAACATGAGACGTTGCAGCCACAGAGGGTCAGTACATTGAATGTACTGGCAAATTCACACCATAGAGAATGATGAATAAAGGCTATCACTACATGCATATTTGGCTGGTGGAAAAGCTCTATGGTTATAAGGTTTTTGCGAAAAGCCAATTTTTCCCTACTACAAAGGAATAAATTTAATTACTATCATGGTGGTTGTTAAACATTGAGAATGGTTGACAGCATTCTCAATCCTAATTAAGCATCATCATTAACCCAACAACATTAATTTTAGAGTAACATGTTGAGATTCACATGATAATCCAGATACTAGATACTCAAGATGTCCATAACCGGGGACACGGCTAATCATGATTAGTTTGTTACACTCTGCAGAGGTTTGCGCACTTTTCCCCACAAGACTCGATCGCCTCCGTTGGATTTCTCGCACTACATGGTGTTTGAGAAACGGATGACCGAGACACAGTCTTTCAGAAGCGCTAGCACCTTACGAAGGATAGACCGGTACACCTACTTTCCCCTACATCTACTAGTCTACCTTGTAAGAGTTCGCACGACTTAATCAACTATGCCAGAGCCCATAATGGCTTGTGGCTGCACACGGAAGTTTCTAGTTTGAAAAATCTCATGATCCCTTTGAGCCTGGATGGCGGTCCAAAAGAAAACAGGCAAGTCCTGGATTACCCAGGTGCCTAGACAGGCAATCCTAGAATAACCAGGTGCCTCAATCCACCCAGATGTGTGTTTAAGTTGCCACCTTAAGTAAACCATTAATTAACAATCTCACATCTGTCATGGATACTCTCAAAACCCAATCCACATCTACGAGCATAGCATGGCCAGGTAAGCATAACGTAAAAGTAACTCCCAAGGTTTGAATGCAGGGCAATAGGTTCCTACATCATCAACTACTTCCCAATACCCCCAATTTAATTAGATCCTAATCATGCAATGTTTGAGGTTTGATCTAATGCAACAAAAACTGGGTATGAAAGAGGTATGATCAAGGTGTGAACTTGCCTGCAATGTTGATGAAGATGATTCACACTCATAACTCTTGATAGTTCTACTCGTCACACTCTGGTCAATCTATCGTAAGCAAGTAATAGTAACCACACATGAGCAATCACTCAAAAGATCAGAAAGAACAAAGAAGACGATTCGGAAAACATCAAAACCAAGAAAATAATACTTGCAACGTAAAACAATTTCTAACAGTACCAAAATTATGTGAATTTGGCCTTATCATAAAGTTTAGGTCAAGAGCTTCGATCTGCAAAAAGAATCAACTCAAACGGAGTTACGAAACTCAAGTTATGATCAAACGAAGTTTGAATTCAAATCTGGTCTAATTCAAATTTTAAAACTTTCAAAACATGTTTGAGTTGGATTCATGGATAGAGGGGTTGATAACGAAGAAGTGGGCGTTTGTTTCGTTGGATTTGGACTAACGAGTAAAAAGTTATAGTCATTTGAAAATCAGGGACTAATCTGTAAATAAAATCTTCACGGATGGGTCCCTGGCCGAAATTTAAAAAGAAAAAGAAAAAGAGAAACGCTACCGAATGAACGTTCGCTGCCGAACGCCAACTAATGAATCTGTTCACTAGAACTACCTAAACAAAAAGCGTTCGTTAAATAAACTAACAAAATAATAAACCACTCTAACCTAAAAACCAAAAAAACCGTAGGAAACCGAGTGGTTTTGTACCGGTTCTCGCGGAGTCAACCGTGGCAAGAAAACCAACGGCGGTGGCGTTCTCCGGTGAGACCGGACGGCGGCGGCGGCTCGGGTCCGGCCGGGGCGGCGGCTCCGGTCGTCCAGGAGGGCAGCGAAGGGGTTGGGGAAGGGCGGCGCGGCGAGGCGAGGCGGATGGCGGCTTCGGCGGTGGTCCGCGGGGCAGGACGGAGCGGGGCGGCGGCGGTGGATCTCGCCGGCAGCGGCGGGATGCGGCGCAAGAGAGGCGGTGCGGGGGAAAAGAGGGAGAGACGGGCGGCGGGCGCGGCTTTAAAGGAGGGGGGGCTGCGTGAGGCTTGGAGAAGGGGCAGAGGAGGAGGCCGGACAGCGCACGACGGCCATGGCGGTGCGGCGGCGTGCCCGAGCGGGACTCCCGCTCGGGAAGGAGAGGAGCGGCGCGCTGGGCTGGGCTTGGCCTATTGGGCCGGCCCAGTTCGGCGGAGGGGAGCTCCTTTTATTTTTTATTTTTTAATAAACCTTTTTTTAGAGAACTTAAAATAATAAAAACAAAATAACTAAAAATATTATATAGGCATATAATATATCCACATTTTCAGAAAAAGATTTTCTACGACATGAATATTTTTATAACTTCAAATAAAATCCACACAAATTCAGATAAATCAAAGAGTGCTACTGGTCTAATAAAAACTCAATAAAAATCATTTTAAAAAATACGAAAATGATTTCAAATTAATTCTTCTCCAATTTTTTTATTGTAGGGAATCCTGTTACCCTAATTTCCATATATTTTATTTTTGGAGAAAAATAATTTGAATAAAACTCAAATATCTCCAAATTGAAAATTAATTCAAATGAACTTTGAATTTAATTCTTTGAACTCCCAACTCATATTTCATATAATTTGAAGAAGTCATTTTATCTTCGCTCGTGAAAATCATTGAGTTGCATAAAGTTGCAGAATTGGAAATATTTTCCAAATGAAATTCAAATATTTTCAAACACCCCATTTCATTTAAATAAATGGAAGAAGTCATGTCATCTTCTCTCCAGGGTTTTGTGATGAAAAGAATTTGAATTCACGAAGATCAAAAAGCAAATATGAATGTTTGCGGAACTCCTTTTATTCCCTCTCTTTTAACTTTCAAAAAGTTTCGAATTCACTCACTTTCAGACAATCAATCAAAAAATCAACCAAATCTATCTAATTATTATAACATTCCAAAATTTAGAATTTTGGGATGTTACAAACCTACCACCCTTAAAAGGAATCTCGTCCTCGAGATTCGGAGAGGCTAGAAAGAAATAGGTTAGGGTTTGGGGTCTTCTCAAAATCCATCGATCATCCCAGGGGTCTGGGGTGCTACCACCCTTAGAAGCATGGTTACTATTCCATCAAAACTCATATACTCCATCCTTATTCTTGACAGTGTCGGTCTTCTCAGATCCTCGGGAAAATTCCTTCTCTGAGCTCTTCCGGTAGTGGCATAACCTTTTCCTCAATTCTTCTGTCTTTCATCTAGGTAAGGTTATTCCGAGACTGGGTCTTCTTAGCGGATGGTTCTGGCGCCAATACTAATCAACTATCGACATCTCATGGTGGTCAACAATTTATGGTTTCTCCTGCAGGAAATGGGTCTGGGTTGATCCTCACCGTATAACCTACGGTTGGCAAAAAGCTGCCGTGTACAAGGGAAAAATTCTTATACCATTCTAAGGTTTAACAAGGTTTAATATCGTCGTCTCTCTACTATAGGCAAGTCACTCAGATTTACCATCCCATATAGCAAGGCGAATAATAAGAGTAAGTCGGTATGGTGATCAATCCATCCCGCACCCAAATCATTACCCTGTATATGCTTTAGTGAATCTCGCATTCTAACACTCGGTCATCCTCACAAGCATTGCAGAATTTCTCTTGTCAATGAACTAAGTTCGGAAAATTCCATGGATTCTGCAAGCCAAACAAACATCTATCGTTCCTTCACAACCCTCAGGTTTTGCGTTACTCCTATAAGATTGTCTGTCGACAAAGGTATATCCTCTTCTAGGGTTCTTCCTTCAGCAAGAATGTGCTTGCTTCTTGGCAGGTCCTGGGGCCTGTGGGTTATGGCACACCTCATCACTTGTAGTCCTTGAACTTATCATTGGGCAACTGATCATTATTCCAACTTCCAACTTCCTAGTATTCTTAAATCCATCCAATTGTACTATCTTCCTTCCTTCTATTGGCACCAAACTAGGACATGATTACTCGGACTCATCATGGAGTTTCCATTGATCCATATTTCCGACATCATACCTCCTTTATATCCAATAGTAATTCATCTCTTCATCCTTGTGGGATATCCCTCATACCAAGATAAAACTTATACTTATGAAGTCCATATTCCACTTCGTGGAACATCATTATCCTTTCCGCGGTCAAGCATCCTTACAGGGGAATATTGGCCATCTCTGCATGGCACTTCTTCAACTGGGAAACGTGAAACACATCTTGAACTCCTGACAGTCCTTTGGGTAACTCAAACTTGTAGGCCACTTCTCTCATACGCTCCAAAACTCGGTATGGTCCTACAAATCTCGGGGCTAACTGTCCCTTAACTCCAAATTGTTTAACTCCTCACAGAGGGGTCACACGAAGACATGCTCTGTCTCCAATTTCATAGACTACCTCCTTGTGTTTTTAAGTCTGCATAACTCTTCTACCTGGATTGAGCTACTTTCAGTCTATCTTGAATCAACTTAACATTCTCTTCCGACTCCTTGATCACATTTGGCCCAAACAACTGACGGTCTCCAACTTCATCCCACATACTCTTGGGGTATCACACATATCGAGACAAAACTCGTATTCATTTTGTCCGAAATCCACTCAGTGGAGTATCCTTATCTTTTCCAGGGGTCAACGGTTCTTACAGGGTACTACCAACCTTAAAATGCACAAATCTTCCATAGACCATATTTCTCATATCCTCAGAATGGCCAAAATTCTTCTTCATAGAGTAACAACTCATAAAACCCAAATCTTTACCAATGATGCTAACTTTATTGATTCTCCAATGATTACAATCTTTTGCTTTTCCATTACATGTCTCAACTCAACACCTCAATATAAAAGAAAATGTTCTCACTTCTACTACTCCATTTCTTTTGTTGCAAACTCAACTATCTAGCACAAGTCTCCTTCTCCTTGGGGCATTCTCTTGCAAAGTGCCCTGCTCCATTACAACTAAAACATATTACTTCTGACAAGTATCGAGGTTTCCTTTTTGGGCAATTGTTGAGGTAGTGTCCTGACTCCTTGCACCTATAACAGGTGATATGACTCAGATTCTTCCTGGAATCCAATCTGCTTCTCTTCCTGGACCTTACCATGCCAATCATGGCTTCTATTTCTCTGGGTCATATTCTACTTCCTCTGTTGGGAATTCTACTAGATCCCCATTCAAACAATTTTGGGAGATGTGTCCTTCTTCTCCACATGAATAGCAAGACTTAGTGCAGGGTTTACTCGGGTCTTCTTTAGGTGTGTCCTCCATCACAACTTCTTCTAAAATTTCCATGAGGCTCCTTTCATTTCTTCTTTCTTCTGCTGGATGGTTCGTTGTACCATGGGGTAGATGTGGCACTGAGCAAGATAGTGGGTAGTCCCTTCACACAAGAAACAAGTAATTTTCCTAGTTGGGCATTCTTCAACTGGGTGACTTCCTTCACAATTAGGGCATTCATCCTTGTGTTCTTTATGGGTGTGTCCTATTTCTCCACAAATCTTGCATGCACAAGGTTTCCTCATATCCTTTCCATAAGGCTTCAACTTCTGGGACACAAGCCGAGACTTTGTCAAAGTCAACTTTAATTCTCTCCAAGTGGTTACTCCTTGCCATCCATTCATGGTTTGGTACATTCTCCACCAAGTAGCAGCACCTCCTTCAAAGCACTGAAGAGCATGCTGGGTCATATCATTTCCAACTATAGGGTTATTCTACATGTGATCTTCCATGTTCTAAAATCCATCGGTCTGTCTCCAAGTGACTCATCGGTCCAGAAAATACAAGCTCATCTCCATTCATCCTCTATTGGGTCCATGTGGGTTTGGGGTAAGATAAGAGAGAGGGAGAGGGATACACACAATACAAACAAAAGTTTTGAAAAGACAGATTTTATTTGTGGCTGTCGGGAAAACATCAAACAAATGACACCTCACAAACGTCTCATCTAATGTAGGTATATAACAGGGGTTTGGTCTTCTAAAGGTCAATAAATCTTCAACGTCTCCAAATTCTTCAAGCCTTCTTCATGCCTCCAATGGCTTCTTCCGATCATGCTTGTCTTTCTCAAGTTCTTTTGCCAGATCAATCTCTGTTGACGTGAAATCTCTTGTGACATCCTTTAATATTCCGGAGTTGCATTTCAAACTTCTGGTTTCAACATCCTTCACATGAACCATGGTCCTACTGTCCTTCAGTTCCTGACAAATCTCCGGTATCTCGAGGTTGTAGCTCCTCCAGCTTGGCTACTTTTAGCTTTTGGTTCCTGAGTTCTTCATGAAATGATTCCTTGTCTAATACGGCTTCATGGAGCTCCACCTTAAACTTCTTGATGTACTACTCCAGATCTTGGTGATACACCAGCTAAGTTTAAAATTGCATCCTTTGCTGATAGATGCTCCATCAACTTTCTACCATCCAATCCTTCCGAAGGAATGCATGCTTAGCTCAGCTCGGTGACCACAATATCAATGGTGATGCCAATCATGGATAACCGTGTTTCTGCCCTTGTCATTGCCATGAGCTATCTTGCCAGTTGATATCTCCTGCCTTAGGGTTTTCTTGACAAAACTTTGAGTTCTCAACTCTCCATGTTTTGGTCTTTCTCCAATACACCTTGATCTTGGGTATTGACAACTTCCATAGTCTGCCAAGTTCCATAAGGGTAGCCTTCCTAGGTCATATAAATCTGGGAATTCTTCAGAGCCTTCAAATTCTACTTGTCTTCGGCCTTCAACCGTTGTAGTTTCCATTATTCAGATGCACGGAAAATACTCTTCATTCCGAGGTGGTCTTAGTTGTCCGATATCTTGTACTTCTTGGAGTGGTCTCATCAGTGGAATCTTCGAGTGGTCAAAAGGGAAAGGGGTATGGTTTCACTAAAGGGAAATTTGAATAAACTCAGAAGAGAAGAGAGGTAAAAGATCTTTTTGAAAGGGAAAGTTGTAGAGAAAAGTCTTTGCTATGGGCTTGCCAGTTTCTAGGGTCACGTCCTACAGTCAACATGTGCTCTGATACCATCTTGTAGCGACCCGACCCGAATGGGTCAAGTCTCTGTGCTTAAGTGTCATCCCTGGATCGGTATGCTGACACACATAGTACTCGAGAATATATAACAAAGGTAAATCACATGTAAAAGTAACGTAAATACTATTACCTCAAATCCAAAATAGCGGAAGTAACAAGGTTGTGGATTCCCATCAACACCAACGGCAAAGTTGAGTGTAGAAATCGTAACCCTAACGTATCCCTTACTCGTCGTAAGATAATCCTGCAACATGAGACGTTGCAGCCACAGAGGGTCAGTACATTGAATGTACTGGCAAATTCACACCATAGAGAATGATGAATAAAGGCTATCACTACATGCATATTTGGCTGGTGGAAAAGCTCTATGGTTATAAGGTTTTTGCGAAAAGCCAATTTTTCCCTACTGCAAAGGAATAAATTTAATTACTATCATGGTGGTTGTTAAACATTGAGAATGGTTGACAGCATTCTCAATCCTAATTAAGCATCATCATTAACCCAACAACATTAATTTTAGAGTAACATGTTGAGATTCACATGATAATCCAGATACTAGATACTCAAGATGTCCATAACCGGGGACACGGCTAATCATGATTAGTTTGTTACACTCTGCAGAGGTTTGCGCACTTTTCCCCACAAGACTCGATCGCCTCCTTTGGATTTCTCGCACTACATGGTGTTTGAGAAACGGATGACCGAGACACAGTCTTTCAGAAGCGCTAGCACCTTATGATGGATAGACCGGTACACCTACTTTCCCCTACATCTACTAGTCTACCTTGTAAGAGTTCGCACGACTTAATCAACTATGCCAGAGCCCATAATGGCTTGTGGCTGCACACGGAAGTTTCTAGTTTGAAAAATCTCATGATCCCTTTGAGCCTGGATGGCGGTCCAAAAGAAAATAGGCAAGTCCTGGATTACCCAGGTGCCTAGACAGGCAATCCTAGAATAACCAGGTGCCTCAATCCACCCAGATGTGTGTTTAAGTTGCCACCTTAAGTAAACCATTAATTAACAATCTCGCATCTGTCATGGATACTCTCAAAACCCAATCCACGTCTACGAGCATAGCATGGCGAGGTAAGCATAACGTAAAAGTAACTCCCAAGGTTTGAATGCAGGGCAATAGGTTCCTACCTCATCAACTACTTCCCAATACCCCCAATTTAATTAGATCCTAATCATGCAATGTTTGAGGTTTGATCTAATGCAACAAAAACTGGGTATGAAAGAGGTATGATCAAGGTGTGAACTTGCCTGCAATGTTGATGAAGATGATTCACACTCATAATTCTTGATAGTTCTACTCGTCACACTCCGGTCAATCTATCGTAAGCAAGTAATAGTAACCACACATGAGCAATCACTCAAAAGATCAGAAAGAATAAAGAAGACGATTCGGAAAACATCAAAACCAAGCAAATAACTCTTGCAATGTAAAACAATTTCTAACAGTACCAAAATTATTTGAATTTGGCCTTATCAGAAAGTTTAGGTCAAGAGCTTTGATTTGCAAAAAGAATCAACTCAAACGGAGTTACGAAACTCAAGTTATGATCAAACGAAGTTTGAATTCAAATCTGGTCTAATTCAAATTTTAAAACTTTCAAAACATGTTTGAGTTGGATTAATGGATAGAGGGGTTCATAACGAAGAAGTGGGCGTTTGTTTCGTTGGATTTGGACTAACGAGTAAAAAGTTATAGTCATTTGAAAATCAGGGACTAATCTGTAAATAAAATCTTCACGAATGGGTCCCTAGCCGAAATTTAAAAATAAAAAGAAAAAGAGAAACGCTACCGAACGAATGTTCGCTGCCGAACGCCAACTAATGAATCTGTTCACTAGAACTACCTAAACAGAAAGTGTTCGTTAAATAAACTAACAAAATAATAAACCGCTCTAACCTAAAAACCAAAAAAAACCGTAGGAAACCGAGGGGTTTTGTACCGGTTCTCGCGGAGTCAACCGTGGCAAGAAAACCAACGGCGGTGGCGTTCTCTGGCGACACCGGACGGCGGCGGCGGCTCGGGTCCGGCCGGGGCGGTGGCTCCGGTCGTCCAGGAGGGCGGCGAAGGGGTTGGGGAAGGGCGGCGCGGCGAGGCGAGGTGGATGGCGGCGTCGGCGGTGGTCCGCTGGGCAGGACGGAGCGGGGCGGCAGCGGTGGATCTCGCCGGCAGCGGCGGGATGCGGCACAAGGGCGGCGGTGCGGGGGAAAAGAGGGAGAGACGGGCCGCGGGCGCGGGTTTAAAGGAGGGGGGCTGGGTGAGGCTTGGAGAAGGGGCAGAGGAGGAGGCCGGACAGCGCACGGCGGCCATGGCGGTGCGGCGGCCTGCCCGAGCGGGACTCCCGCTCGGGAAGGAGAGGAGCGGCGCGCTGGGCTGGGCTTGGCCTGTTGGGCCGGCCCAGTTCGGCTGAGGGGAGCTCCTTTTATTTTTTATTTTTTAATAAACCTTTTTTTTCAGAGAACTTAAAATAATAAAAACAAAATAACTAAAAATATTATATAGGCATATAATATATCAAAATTTTCAAAAAAAGATTTTCTACGACATGAACATTTTTATAACTTCAAATAAAATCCACACAAATTCAGATAAATCAAAGAGTGCTACTGGTCTAATAAAAACTCAATAAAAATCATTTTAAAAAATACCAAAATTATTTCAAATTAATTCTTCTCCAATTTTTTTATTGTAGGGAATCATGTTACCCTAATTTCCATATATTTTATTTTTGGAGAAAAATAGTTTGAATGAAACTCAAATATCTCCAAATTGAAAATTAATTCAAATGAACTTTGAATTTAATTCTTTGAACTCCCAACTCATATTTCATATAATTTGAAGAAGTCATTTTATCTTCGCTCGTGAAAATCATTGAGTTGCATAAAGTTGCAGAATTGGAAATATTTTCCAAATGAAATTCAAATATTTTCAAACACCCCATTTCATTTAAATAAATGGAAGAAGTCATGTCATCTTCTCTCCAGGGTTTTGTGATGAAAAGAATTTGAATTCACGGAGATCAAAAAGCAAATATGAAAGTTTGGGAAAGTCCTTTTATTCCCTCTCTTTTAACTTTCAAAAAGTTTTGAATTCACGCACTTTCAGACAATCAACCAAATCTATCTAATTATTATAACATTCCAAAATTTAGAATTTTGGGATGTTACATGCACCAAGCTATAAAAGCGGACCGACAAGTGCAATATGACTTCAAATATGCCAAGTACTCTTCCAAGACATATGGCTCATACAATCAAGCTTCAGCGACTACACCGACTTCTACCTCAAACAAACCTTCTCCAAGCATCGGCGACAAGTCAAGTTACAAGAAAACATCGACAACCTCAAGTCGTCCTCCTACTACAAGCAACTTCAAGCTGAGAGCTCCATCATCTATAACTCCACGGGATGAGACCATCAAGACAAGTTCCATCAAATACATCACATGCAGAGGCCGAGGCCACAAGTCCTTCCAGTGTACCAATAAGCGCACCATGATCCTCAACGATGACGGTACATAGGACTCCATGAGTGAAGGAGAAGTGGAAGCCCTTGAACATGTGGCAATGCACCGGCAAGTGAATGAAGATGAGGATGACCATGTTTTTTGTGACGAAGATTCAAGCCCCACTCTAGTTGTCTCCAAGGTCTTGACTCTTCAACATCAACAAGACAAAGACCAAAGATGTCATGTTTTCCACACCAAAGCGGGCATCAATGGAAGGTCCGTGAAGGTCATCATAGACGGAGGAAGTTGCCATAACTTGGCTAGCGAAGAACTAATGTCCAAGCTACAATTGGTCAACATGAAGCACCCTCATCCCTATAAGGTCCAATGGCTTAGCGACTCCGGTACAATTGAAGTGGAACACATGGTTCAAGTCTCCTTGAAGATTGGAGCATATGAAGACACTTTGGAGTGTAATGTCGTTCGTATGTCCGTTTACCACCTCCTACTTCGACGACCTTGGCAATTTGACTGTGGCGTCATCCACAACGGGCGAGCAAATCACTATAGCTTCAAGATGAAAGGAAAGGATTAGATGCAATGACCTATGTCACCAAGCCAAGTGTTCACCGACAAGCAAGCAACCAGCTATCATGGAGAGAATAGTGAGAGAGCTTTTCTCATCCACGTGATCCCTTCTCCGTCGAGTTCACGACCTCTACGGAGAAGATCCCCCAAGTGGATTCAAGACCCCTAACACGAAGACCCCTCAAGACCTCCTCATAGAGAAGAACTACCGCCTCTTATATCGTCCCTTGTTACGTTTGGATCTTGTATCACTCCTTATGTTCGTGGATCTAGTACATGTGTGATTGTTCTCATTGATTTGAGTGTCTTTCTCTTGTCTTTTCCCCTCGTGTTATTCTTGTTCTTCGTAGGATCCTCTCCATTTCGAGAAAGAGTGGCCCTAGGGTTTCCACCCTACATCAGTGATGACCCACAAGTATAGGGGATCAATTGTAGCTCTTTTTGATAAGTAAGAGTGTCGAACCCAACGAGGAGCAGAAGGAAAATACAAGTGGTTTTCAGCAAGGTAATGTCTGTAAGTAACAGAGTAGTTTGATAGGAAGGTAATTTGTAACGAGCAAGTAACGATAATAGTAACAAAAGTGCAGCAAGGTAGCCCAATCCTTTTGAGGCAAATGACAGGCCAAAACGGTCTCTTATGATAAGCAAAGCGTTCTTGAGGGTACACAGGATTTCCATCTAGTAACATTCATCATGTTGGCTTAATTCGTGTTTGGTACTTTGATAATGTGATATGTGGGTGGACCGGTTCTTAGGTGCTGTTCTTACTTGAACAAACCTCCTATTTATGATTAACCCCCTGCAAGCATCCGCAACTACAAGGAAAGTATTGAGAATAAATTCTAACCATAGCATTAAACTTTTGGATCAAATCGATCCCTTACGGAATAGCGCATAAACTGGGATTTAAGATTCTGTCACTCTCACAACCCACCATCTAATTGCTACTCCACAATTCATTCCCTTAGGCCTAAATATGGTGAAGTGTCATGTAGTTGACGTTCACATGACACCACTAAGGGAATCACAACATACATACTATTAACATATCAAACACATATCAAGTTCCCATGATTACATGCAACATGATTTCTCCCGTGACCTCAAGAACAAAAGTAATTACTCACAAATGATAATCATGCTCAAGATTAGAGGGGTATTAAATAGCATATTGGATCTGAACATATAATATTCCACCAAATAAACCATATAGTAATCTACTACAACATGTAATCAACACTACTAGTCACCCACAAGCACCAATCTATAGTTCTGGTAACAATATTGAACATAAGAGATGAACTAGGGTTTGATAGGAGATGGTGTTGTTGAAGATGTTGATGGAGATTGCCCTCCCCAAGATGGGAGAGTTGTTGGTGATGATGATGACGATGATTTCCCCCTCCAAGAGGGAAGTTCCCCCGGCGCAATCGCTCCGCCGGTGGGAAAAAGTGCTCCTGCCCAAGTTCCGCCTCGAGACGGCGACGCTCCATCCCGAAAGTCCTCGCATGATTTTTTTCTAGGTCAAAATGACTTATATACCAGAAGATGGGCACCTGAGGTGGGCCTAGGTGAGCACAACCAACCAGGGCGCGTCTGGGCTCCCTAGCACACCCAGGTGGGTTGTGCCCACTTGGTGGGCCACCTCTGGTAGTTATTTGCTCCAATATTATTCATATATTTGATACAAAATCTCTGTGAAGTTTTAGCTTGTTTGGATGTGGAGAATAGGTGGCATGACGTAGCTTTTACAGGTCCAGATTTCAAGCTGCCAGAATTCTCCTTCTTTGTGTATACCCATTGGTGCGCGTCGGTGCTATAGAAACGGTTTTTAACCCCTTTCCACGATGGCATTTGGGACCGTTGCCAAGTGAGTGTGGGCGATAGGGTGTCCTTCCCACACGACCCAGAAACCGTCAGGGATATGGAGTAGTGATCCAAAGGCCTTCCAAAATGTAATCGTGTGCGATGCAGCACACACTAAATTCTTTCGCATGTGTGGTATCAGTGATTAAACGTTTCTAATGACGCAGTGAGACCATATGGTCTGTCGTAATGAACCATTTGGAAAATTGTATGTAGGTCACGTAGGCCAATATATGAACTGTGTGTGATTCGTGCCCCATCGCACACGAGTTTTCTGTGTAACCCGTCTGCCATGCAAGACTCCATCGCACACGTTTCCCAACAATTACCATTTGCAATAATTTTCTATCACAAAAGGTTCAGGAGCCCCTTTGCACACATACAAGTGCTGCAGACCGTTTGTGATTTGTTGGGTATCACTGACGGTTGCCGCAAGAGTGACATGTGCTTTCCATTTGGGATCCCACAAGTTTCCTGAAAAACTTATGACTGGGATTGTATTTTACATTGGGCACGGTTTACTCCGAGTTCTCGTGTCCAATAACGCGACATCACAAACGGTTCCGGAGACCCTACGCACACGTAGCACTGCAAATCATTTGCGATCTTCTGTGTATCACCGACGGTTCCTGTCGGGGATATACCCCGCGGCGTAAACTGGACGGAAGTATAACTCGGTCGGACTTGGCGGTTTACTTGAGGCCCGGCTGAGACTTGACAATTCACTAGTGACCCGTTTGGACCTGGCGGTTTATGATTCATTGGTAATCTGGTAGGCGGGTCAGAGGAGCGACAAGACCCGGTGGCCCAACGGGCGGTTCATGAAAGCCGGTTCATACTATGGTGGGCTGGTTTAAGAGGAAAGGCATGAGGAATATTTGTCTTACAAGGAGTAAGACCTGGACTTATATCCGGTTTGTATTAGAGATAGACTAGTCCTAATCCTAATAGGACTCCACATGTAAACCGCCCCTTCAACATATATAAGGAGGGGCAGGGCTCCCCAAAGAGGGACAAGCTACAAGCTACAAGAAAGAAGAAACAATCTTAGGGATAGACACAAAGAGGAGAGCCGGTTTACGGTGACTCCCTCGTGATGATAATGAGACCTAGCCTCAAACAACATGTAGGGTTGTTACCGGATGATGTTTCTCGGGGCCCGAAGCTGTCTAAATCCCTGTCTTGTGTTGTGTCTTTTGATTCCTCTCAAGCTACCACATAGATGCGTTGGCCTCATGACTAAGTCCTCACACTAGGACATCTGCCGTGACAAAACCATGACATTTGGCGCCCACCGTGGGGCCTGCACACAGTGGTATTGAGTTCTTGAAGGGACTTTTCTTAGGGTTCGAGGAGATCACGGTTGGTAGATGAAGAGAAGCCGGCACAGAGCAATCTCGCAGGATAACCCGGCATTGGAAACCCTTGAGTAGAACCGGCAAAATTCATCGTTTTGTGATTAACTCTGGAGCTGACAGTACAAGAGAAATTTAGTTTTGCGTCATTGCGTGTTGCGCGGCAGACGGATGTAACCTGATGATCCGTCGAATCCAAAGACTGGCTAATATCTGCTGCGACGGCTGCCGTGCAAACCGAGACGACATCTACTTGTGACTTGATCGGATTCTTTGTTAAGCTGCTACCGAAGAGGATTGAATCATTGCGGCTGGCGTCATCACATGAAGACACAGGAAATATCAAGTGGAGATTCCATCATAAACAGTATTGAACAAACCGGCCTAAAAAGAAACGGGCGTGGACTCGGAGTCAACCCCCGGTTCGTCTCCACCATGGGTCGCCCGCGCCTCGCCAATTTTTGCCTCCGCGTCAAAATCACCTCCGAGCGGCCTACCTCGGATCGACCTCCCTTCGTTGGCGCTCCGCCACTGTCTCTGCAGTCGGCATCAACCACCGTCGTCGTGCCGCCCCGGACTCTTCTGCCACCACGACCGTCGTGCCGTCACTCCTCCATGGCTGCCTCTGCTCGGTCTCATGCTATTACTCTGCCGAGAGCCACCGTACTAGGCTCCCACGTGCCGTCGCGATGCGTTTCCACCTGAGCCGCTTGATGCTTCGAAAGCGCCCGCCTCAACGCACCGCCTTGCCGGTGTATCTTCATCGTTCGACCACAAGTCGCCGTCGCTGAGTGCATTGACATCACCGCCGCGGAGAGCCGCCGCTCTATACGGGCCGCCCGCCTCTGCTAGCCAGGGATGCCTCAAGCTGGCCACGGCCATCTCCGCTCCATCTCCAGGCCATCATGCTTTGCGTCAAGCTGTCTGGCGTATACCTCTGACTTCCTCGTGCGTGGCCGTGCCTCGACAAGTTGCCGGCTGCGCCGCCCGAAGCGCTGTTGCGTCTGTGTTGATCCGCCCCGCTGCTCCTAACGCCGCCACTATGGCCCTACCCGCAAGCGCCCCCATGGCTGCATGTTGAATCGCCCAAGCCAGGCCACTCCTTTTCCTTGATACAGTATATGCAAAACTGAATAAAGCAATGGAAGTTATCGACTGCTTCTTCAGTTAATGGAGAAAATGGATTAGAGGATGAAGTACTATTGGGGTTCTCTGACAGTCATCATGCATGGACTTTCTTACTGAAGCATTTGGGAAGGCAATTGGACAATGCATGAACTGAAGAGACAAAGGATGCTATGCTTTTGGAGATCAAACCTGGGCGAGGGTCAAACCACCGCTCACATCCAGTGATTCGGAGTCAGATCAATCAAATCATGAAGACTGACGGGAGTGCGGCGTACTGTGTGCCTCGTGGACCGTCAGATCACGAGTTGCCGAAGAAGCCATACTCCACCGGAGTGGTGCTGTATATGAGTGCAGCAGTTGTACCCAATTTTACACTGCTCCACGTCTCCGCCCTGCTGCCACTGTTGTGACCATGGATGCAACCCGGGGTACCCGCGACAAGCCCGCCTACCGGCACTGCACAATACTACGAGGTGTTATCCTTCTACATATTTTATCAGCACAAATAATGTTTTTTCCAAGAACAATTACTCCAGTCTTTGCTATTTTTGGGCAGGACCATTATTTGTTATAAAGGTGTCGCAAAGGGGCGCGCGCCAAGATTATTGCACTAGGGTTGGTCCGTGCCATGCTGCTGGACGGCTACATGGGTAAGTCACCGTCCCCCACTTCATCAACGTCGGGGCCAACTCGTCCGTCCGCACCGGCTTACAACGCCACGGCCAACTCGCCCATCCGCACCGGCTTACAACGCCGCGGCCGGTTCATCCGTTTGCTCCTGCGGGTGACTTATCCGTGGTTGATTTTAGCTTCATAGCGGCGGATAAATTCCGGCCTAACGTATCAGGTGACATCTATCTAAGTCCATTTATGAAATGTATTGTTTTTTGTCAAAATAACAATTACTTTGGGCTGTATTTTTTTGATATACAGGACAATTATTCATTGTAAACATGGTCTATACCGTGGGTACGGAGCACGCGTTAGCAACGTTCTTCACTGACGTTTCATCCGTGTCATACCACCCGGTGAATGAACGTGAGCAAGTCGCCGTCCCTGTGGCCAGGTTTACATCAGCTTGCCGGGACCACGCCTCCAATTAACTCGCCCATCCGTGCCGGTTTACGACACCGGTGCCGATCTTCCCCGTCCACATCGGTTTACAATGCCGCGGCCGATTCAACTATCCGAGCTGCCTCTGATGTTGCGGTCGCTTTTGTCGTCCATCTCTCACGGCCTGGTCTACATCAACATACCGAGCCGCACCTGTCTGCATGAGCTATTAATTGAGTATGAGCAAGTCAGCTTGGGTAGCCCGGTTTTCTTTCAGCAAAATGGAGGCAAGTTCATATACTATCAACCGCCGTCTGCACTGGTTGGCTCAATGGGCAGGCGCACAAGTCACCTCCACTACAGTTTGGTTAACTTCAAATCGCCAGTTGGAAGGAACCATTGACCGAGTTACTGACACGGTTCATACGAGATTATTTATAACCGCCATAGTAACCTCAACCTTCTATGGATTCACATTGTGCTCTCAACATCAATTGTATACAAGTTATGCCGGGTTATATCACGGTCAAATATGGAGACTCTCAAGCCAACTCCTCGAGTCACCTTTGAGACTCGGGGGCTACGATGACATGACTCAGCAAATCTTGCCAGTTTCAGCCGGTTTAAGAACCCCGGGACGATGGAGGGAAAGATAACCCTGTCCCGGAGGCTACTGTTATATTGATGAAAATTTAAAGGCTGTCAGAAAATTTCTGGCTTAGAAAGTATATGACAGTTACAAAATCCCGGCTCAATGAAGAAGATCCGGGTCATCAGAAAGGATTCCGGTTTAAAATCTGGCTCAAGGGAAGTCAGTCTCACTGAAGCTCTCAAATATCCGGTTTACAATCCGGTTCAAGGGAAACCTGTTCTCCCACAAAGCTCTGAAGCGCTCAAATCTGGTTTAACAATGTCCGGTTCAAAAGGGAATTAACTTCTCGCAAGTTCGAGTTTAAAGGCCGTCAGAAAATTTCCGGCTGAAAATGAAGATTCCGGTTTAAAATCCGGTTCAAGGGAAAGATGTCTCCGACAAAGCTTTGAAGCTCTTAATATCTGGTTTGCCATCCGGTTCAAGGAGGATTTATCTCTTGCAAATAGTTAAAGGGTGCCAAAGAGGACCTGCTGCCATGATGTGCGGTTCAAACATGGGTATCCTGCCTTATTGGCTTATCATATTATTGATCACTTGGGGGCTTGGTCATGTCTGAACCATAGTCACACCTCTTGATCGGCTCAATGTCATAGCGTCACTTGGGGACTTGTGGTCACGTCTGAACCATAGTCACACCTCTTGATCGGCCTAGTGCCACAACATCACTTGCTGGCTTGGTCGAACCCGAACCATAGCTACACCTCTTGATCGGCGTAATGCCAAAGCATCACTTGGGGACTTGTGGTCACGTCTGAACCACAGTCAAGCCTCTTGATCGGCCTAGTGCCACAGCATCACTTGGGGGCTTGGTTGAACCCGAACCATAGCTACACCTCTTGATCGGCGTAATGCCAAAGCATCATTTGGGGACCTGGCTGATTCGAACCATAGCTACGCCTTTTGGGGGGCTTGGTCGTGTTCGACCATGGTAATGCCTCTTGATTAGCTCGAAGCCTCATTTGCAATGGTTTTATTTTTTTGCCTTTGCTTGAATTCTGTTCTTTTTTGCTAAAGACTTTTTACTTCTGTTGCGTTTTTAAACCGACATTGTTAATCCGGTTCGACTGTCAAAATTACAAATTGGCGGAACACGGTCAAATCTTAATCCGGCGACTATCTGCCCGGTTTGATTTTATGTTACCATCCTATCATGGAGTAATCTGGTGTTCGTTAACCCGGCTTGACTTTCAACTACAAGTTGTCAGTACATGACTAATTATAATCCGGCGATTATTAACCCGGTCTGGTTTCGACTATAAGTCGCCAGTATTATATATGGTTAATCCGGTGTTTATCACAACCCGGTACGGTTTTATCATAAACCGGCACAATATGGAAGGAGTTATCAGTACTCAAAATTTGGGTTATTACCTTTACTACAAAAAAGTTGGTAAACCAACGATGTGATTCAATGTCACAGGTATGATATATTTCATATTTGATTATTCTTAAGTGTAGCCTTGGTTATCAACCCAGGTTATATGTTGGGCATTAGGACCCGTCCGGCGGTAAACCGCCAGGACACTTTAAACTTGTTGTATGCAGAAACAGGTTGAATAAAGTATGATGATAAATTATCCGGTGTTTATTAAACCGGCCTGGCTTTCGACTATATGTCGTCAGTATGATGATAAATTATCCGGTGTTTATTAAAATGGCCTGGCTTTAAGACGATAAGTCGCCAGTATATGATGAGAAATTATCCGGTGTTTATTAAACCGACCTGGCTTTGGACTTTAAGTTGCCAGCATATATTTGGATTGCGCCATTGGAATCATGCGCTTATAAATCATTGGATTATATTATTCAAATAACCAACATGGCTGGATTTTTATTATGGTTATTAATATTATGATTGAGGTTTTCAAAGTCGCTTTAGTGCAATGGATATGAATATGAGTTATTCTGCAATGGAAGGAATAAATTCCCAAGTCACTGCAGGCTTACGACCCGGCACTTGGGGGGCTACATTATTCAAAGTTGAGATTATATCAAATATGCAAGTCTCATGTCGCTGCGAGCATGCACCATGACACTTGGGGGCTAATGCAAAGTCATTTTTTGCTCATCTTATTGAAGACCCGACTCATCATATCATAATGAGCCGGCCCTTGAGGGCTACCAATTGCTCCTGTCAACAATTCAAGTCTACATGATCATATCTACAAAGTCCCTGCTCATTATTGCATAATGACCCGGCCCTTGGGGGCTACACATTGCTGTTCAAATCTATATGATCATATTTACAAAGTCCCTACTCATTATTGCATAATGACCTGGCCCTTGGGGGCTACATTGGTTGAAGGTTGCAACATTTATATTGACACAAGTCTTAAGATATCATTATGTTCTCCTCTTAAGACTTGGGGGCTACAGGTAATATGCATATAAAGGAGGAACATATTCAAATTCTCAGTTTTTGGCAAATCAGGAAGATTAATTGTGTGATCCGGCGTTGGCAACAATCATAACCCGGCGTCTATAAACGGTCATAATCCTGGATCATCAAGTTTTTATAACCCGGCCATTTTGGTAATGTTAAACCGGCAAGTTTTTACATCTTCAAACCGGCTGAATATCAGATGAATATTTCAAGACCAATATTTCTAAACCGGTGCTTTGGAAGCCGACTCAAGTGGATTATTCTTCACAATATTTTTCTATGAGAAACCAACGTCAGCAATTTGAGTATGAAGCTGGTTATTGACCCGGATTTGCTAGACGGAGGAAATGACAAGGATTTAAGGATGATCAGGTGCCGGTCTACAAGAATTCTTAATCTGGAGCACAACCTGTCAAATTGGTTCTTGTGTTTATTTTGCAGCATAAGTTTACCATGGATAAATCCAAGCTAAACTTGGGGGCTAATGTCAGGGATATACCCCACGGCGTAAACCGGCCGGAAGTATAACCCGGCCAGACTTGGCGGTTTACTTGAGGCCCGGCTGAGACTTGACGATTCACTGGTGACCCGTTTGGACCTGGCGGTTTATGATTCATTGGTAATCCGGCAGGAGGGTCAGAGGAGCAACAAGACCCAGTGGCCCAACGGGCGGTTCATGAAAGCCGGTTCATACTATGGTGGGCCGATTTAAGAGGAAAGGCATGAGGATTATTTGTCTTACATGGAGTAAGACCTGGACTTATATTCGGTTTGTATTAGAGACAGATTAGTCCTAATCCTAATAGGACTCCACATGTAAACCGCCCCTCCAACATATATAAGGAGGGGCAGGGCTCCCCAAAGAGGGACAAGCTACAAGCTACAAGCAAGAAGAAACAATCTTAGGGATAGACACAAAGAGGAGAGCCGGTTTACGACGACTCCCTCGTGATGATAATGAGACCTAGCCTCAAACAACATGTAGGGTTGTTACCGGATGATGTTTCCCGGGGCCCGAAGCTGTCTAAATCCCTGTCTTGTGTTGTGTCTCTCGATTCCTCTCAAGCTACCACATAGATGCGTTGGCCTCACAACTAAGTCCTCACGCTAGGACATCTGCCGTGACAAAACCATGACAGTTCTACTACGATTGACGTATGCTTTCTGATGTGGATCGCACACACTCATTTAGTTGAACCGTGTGCAGATCAATTGCTAGGTTAATACAAAAAAAATCCCATTTTGAATCGGCATGCAAAAACGAAATTTGCCACCATATTCAATTGAACAAATAAACACAAATATCACATTTTGAATTGTCACAAAAAAGCAAATTCGCCACAGTATTCAATTGAACAAATAAAGAGAAATATCTCATTTTGAATCGGCACACAAAAAGCAAATTCGCCACAATATTCAATTGAAAAGATAGTATCCATAGGAAGAACTTTCATCAGATTACGCGATAATTGCAATTGAACATATGGTAGCTAAATTCCAATGATTTGTGCACACATATATGCATTACATAATTAATCATAGTGTACGAAATACGAAGACCTCAGCAGATGGAAAACAATAGATCCATGCGTATATGTTTAGCGGCTAACTCTTACTCAATGTTTTAGGAGAAGGCATGCTGAAATCTTCATTATCACCAGTGGGATTGCTGTAGTGATCCAAGAAGAAGTCACCGATAAATCTCCGAACCATCAGCAATTCACTAGCCGGGAGCAGTTTAGGGGTCCTCGGTTTTAAGATGAGCTGCAATATTTTTAAGATCAAAATGTGCCATATGAGTGGAGTAGAAGATATTAATTAAGTGGGACTAAGGGGCAACATCGGAAGCGCACTGGAGGGGTCGTGCACACGGGGTCTGCGAAGCCCGTGTGCATGGGGCGGGGGGCGTGTGCACGAGGTGCCGATGGCCCGTGTGCACGGGGTGCTATGCGAGCGGACGAACTGCTCCGGATCCGTGGGTAATCTCGAATCTGAGGTCAAAATCGAAGGATGGAAGGTAGGGGAAGGTGGAGGAAAGCTAGATCCACTTGAAACCAAGCAAATCCATGGATCAAATCCAATAAAACCTCATCAAACCAACAAATCACTAAAAAAATTGGGGCTATTTTTGGTGGGGAATTTTTGAAATTGGGACAAAATCAACAAAACTAGGCTAGAAAACGAAGAGGGGGGCTCCAATTTCGTGATCAACCTTGCTCATGATACCAAGATGTTGTAGGGTGAATCCCTAAGTGTGGATCTTTCACGAATTGGAGTGGGAATCCCCAAGAACAAGAAGAACACAAGAGAGAAAACAAGAGGAAACACACAATTGACTAGATCCAATCACACATATGCTAGATCCAAGAACACACAAGAGGTCACAATGATTTAGGAACAACAAAGGAAAGATACAAGATACTAGTTCATCCCAATCCTACAAGGAGGGAGGTCTTGATGATCCTATGATGGGGATCCTTCTCACATGTGGGGTCTCGATATCCACAAGTGGATCTTCTCCCTTAGGAGGTCATGATCTCCTAGAGGAGTGGGTACAAGGAGCAAAGCTCACATAATCATCTCATATAATTTGCTATCCCTAACAAATTGTCTAGGTACAGAATATATAGGTGGCTAGAGGTGAGGGAGGAGGTGGATGAAGAGGAGGCCCAAACAGCAATCATAGCCGTCCATCCTGTAGGGCCCGTGCGCACGGGGTAAGTTGGGCCTGTGCGCACGGGGGTCCCACGGGCATGATACAAGCCCGTGCGCGCGGGGTGCTCCAGTGCCAGCTTCCTGTGTAGTCTGTGCGCACGGGGTCATAGAGGCCCGTAGGCATGGGGTCGCCTAGGAGGTGCAGAGTTGATCTTGTTGCACTCCTTCTTCCTCCTTGTGGCCTTGGGGTCCTTCTCCTTGGCCTGCGGGATGCTCCCCAACTGGTTGGTGGTGTTCGTCCTCGTACCTAGTGATGCACAATGATCCATGGTGAGGTAGCAACCAAGTCCTAGGGATATTCATGTAAATCTTGAAGAGGAGCGAGTTCACCTTAAGTCCGGTAGGTCCACTTGGGGCTTGAGGTGCAATGAAGGTGAACATGGTGATGTCCATAGGATGCTCCGCATCATCCCCTCCCCCTTGGGAAAGATCCGACCTCGGATCATAAACCATATCACCATGGGAAAGAGATGATGCCTCCGTGTATAAGTTGACGATCACCAAGCATTCGTCCTCTTGTAGCTTGAAATGGGCACTCTCCAATGTCGCACCCTCTTGAAATTCCTTCAAAAGGAGCAAAGACAACAAGCATATGGAAAAGCAAATGTGGTTGGCATTAGAGCAAAACCAAGCATTCGAGAGGTGATTCACCCAACAAGTGTTGTCATCACGCATGGCATATGGTGTAACAAAGGATTGTGACATGACATGAAAGCACATAAATTGAGTGAAATCAAGGACATCATGGAAACAAGCATGTAAATGTGAGGTAGCGATGCAAATATGTGTGTCAAGAGAATAAGCATCTACCTCAAACTCATAGAAAGCATGCATAAGGCGCTCAACAAATGGTCTATGGTATGCATATGAAGCATTCACAACACCAAAAATAATGAGACGTCTAAACACATGGGGCAAGTGCAAGACAATCCAAGCATAATGTGCGTGGGGTGTAGTGAATATAGAGTGGCACTCAACACAATAGAGAGAGCAATTGTTCATCATGTGCGAGGCAATCATAGTGATCAAGTAGTGCAAGCTAGTAGTGCGAAGATGCAACATACTAGAAGGAATCATGGAAAGCATGTCATGTGTACAAATAGTGGGCATTAATAATTCACATGACATAGCACAAGCATGATAGCAAGATATGAGGAGGGTATCATCATTGTATTGGCAAGAAGTCCTAGGTAAATAGCAATGGAACATCATGACTCTCCCAACACAAGAATCACCAATAGCATGAGGCACATGATAAACATGGCAATAGCAACAAGGATCAATCATGGGTCGATGCAAGCAAGGGTCACGATTGCATGGCAAAATTATGTAAAGAGGCATAGCATGCAAAGTGAACAAGATACAATGGTCATAAAGTAACAAGTGATATATAGCCCATAGCCTTGTGAGAGCGAAGTAGAAGAGATGCGCGTAGTCGCTGCGCGAAGAGAATGGTAGGAAGGACAATCCACGAGATCCCAAATCATCGTTGCTCTCAAGAGCTCGTTTCGTCAACTCTTGGGATTGAGATGTTGACGAGTATACATGAGTACCTACACACAGCAAAAACAAAGGGAAAATTGTGTGTGCGTGGTAGATGTACACATCATCCATCATGATGCACACGTGCTTGTGTTGGTTAGCGCAAAATATCCAATGCTCAAATAAATGAGTTGCATGATATAGAAACATGTCATCCATCATGAGAGGTTTGTTGTTATGCATAGCATAATGGATACTCAAAGGATGTAATTCATCATTCGCAATATCTAGAGCATTGTGAGGAATGGTATGCATGTGGTGCACACAAGGGATGTAATCGTGTGAAACACAATAATTTTCATGGCATGGCATATGAGATGAATTGCAGAAATTTTGCAAAGGAAGCATAACAATACCATCGCAAGAGAAACAAAAGCCAATGACCATCATCTCGTCATCTATGCCATATGTGCAAATAGGATTTATTTTAATTGGGCAAGCATAGTTACCATGTTGAGATTGAAATGATGCAATATGGGATATCTCACTCATAGCATATGACAAGTTCAAAGGATTGTCAAACATGATGTGACCAAAAGAATTTTCACATGGTATCCTATGGAGCATAGCATCACAAGTAGGCAATTCAACATGCTCATCATCATATTCATCATAAATGGGTGGCATATCGAAACAAGACATAGTATGTGATGAATCCATAGGGTAATCATCATCATCAAGCAATCATTTGCAAGATAGTCCACTAGTGGGACAAGAGAAGCACCATTACCTATGTTACCTTTAGAGCTCCGATCATGTGGTGTAGGTGAGGTGTCGAAGACCGAGTCATGGTCATCTTCATCATGATGGAACCATGTGGGGGTGCATCGTATTCCACCATGGCCATCATCTTGTCCATAGGAAGGACGAAGTCATCGAGGATCGGCGCATCAACATAAATGGGACCTAGCACCAAATGAGAAGACATAATAGAGGTAGACGTCAAGTCGTTAGAGTTGAAAGTGGCCTCACATGACCTATCAACTATCTCACTCTCTCTATGTGGTGGTTCACTCACTCCCTCAAGGTAGGTGCACTCAAACTCACATATGGTGGAGTCACTCATCTCACTCAAGTGGTGGGGGTTGTGGCTCTCCTCACATGGGAGTTGTGGCAACTCGTCATATATGGGGCTAGTGGTGAAGTCACTCTCACTCTCCATATGGTGGCACAAGTCACTCAAGTCATCATTTGTCGCCGTGGTCGAAGGGAAAATCCCATGCTCAACAATCTCCATTGAGGGGCTTCCGAAAAAAGAAGTGTCGCCCTCGCTCGTAGGTGATCTCTTGGATGTGATGATGTCGAAGTAGGCGTACTCGTGGGAAGTAGGCGAAGATGTCGTATGTCCAAAGGCGAAGATGCCTGGACGTCACCTGGTGAAGATGCCAAAGTTGTTGTCGAAGCCGCAACCTTGGGGTCGATGGTGCTGTTCTGTAGAGCCCGTGCGCACGGGGGTGCAGGAGGCCGTGGGCACGGGGTCCCGTGTGCACGGGGGTGGCAGAGAAGCCAACTCTCATCCCGAAGGTCGCTCTTCATTGTTTTGGCGGTCGCCTCGAAGATGATGACGGTGCCGCGTGGTACTTGCATCGCATGGCCGTAACGAAGACTTGCGACTTGAGCATCTCCGCCGTGAAGATGACGAAGAGGAATAATACTTGTAGTTGTCCCACACGTGTTGGATGTCATCCAATCGTGCACCCAACTTGGTGTCGATATAGTCCGTTGTTCATGCTTCGCGTTGGTGAATGTCTACGGTGAGTCACTCAATGCTTCGCATTGCTCGTTGTAGTCCGAAGATGGGCATTTTTGTGATGTAGTTGTTCGCGCCGTCATTGTCGTGGAAGACCGGAGATGAAATGCCTTTCCTATCCATCACAAGACTCGAGCAAATGTGAGTGGAAGAAAGGAAAGAACTAGACCAATGTACCTTATCCAATGTTGAAGATGGATCAATGATCACTCAATAATGTAACAGGGAAATAGCACAATTGGTACCGGATCATGTCAATTCTCACACCTACACAAGTAAGGCTTATGGTGGGGCTCGGTGAGGATAGTGGCACAAAAATTTGATGCAAAAATGTTAGCAAGAGTCAATAATGTTGGAAAATATTCACAAATTCGCAAGTGAAACAAGTAGACCAATAGCAATATGTGGCACACAGAAACACACACACGGATACATAAATGGGGTCGTGCAACCAAGGAATGAGCACAAAATGTGGAATCCACGGAAAACGCTCGTGTTGCACAAATCAAGAGAGACGCTAGCATGATTGCTCAACAGGCGGATACGACACTTGTGCACAACCTATAAAAAGCAGAATGTATGAGCTTTCTATCCCAAGTACGTTATGTGTTTGATGTTCCGGTGTTTCGCATACGATGATCCAAGATGATCAATATGGTAGTATGGTATGCAATGTGGCGATGCTATGGCTCTTGCTTACAAGCTTCTTTGCTCTCTTTTTTCTTAAAAGCTTATTCTATTTTTATTGATAAGGCCACTATGTGAAATGCACAAACCAAGATAGCGATTTTGTGTATGCGAGAACAATCTTGTGACACAAGAGATGATATGATGCCAAGATGATACCAATATGATATGGTATGTATGCAATGGAAGGTATGGATCACTAATGTGCACAAGTAACGTTGCCGGCAATACTCAAATGGCTAGTCTCGATAGGCAAGTGACGCAAAATGGGCTAAGGGGTTAACAATGTAATGGCAAGAATGTACAATGATGGGATACCACAATACCAAGATGATATAGAGGTTACCATTCTTGCTTATGGTTAGGTTGTCAAAATGGTGAAGTGGTCGATTTCGATGACGACCTCATGGCGATGATGAGTGGCAGTGGTCTTGATGTAGATACGAAGATGATGTAGCCGAAACACCTAAGGAAGCGGTAAAAACTGCAAACTCAAAATCTCATACGGAAAATGTCAAATGGTGGAAGCGGAGATGGCAATGCGGAAGTGGTGGTGGTGGTTGACAAAGAAGCAACCGTCCCTAAGTAGCCGAAACACCTTAGGAGACTCAAGTCAGCACTCAAACAACCACAAAAGCTATAAGGAGCAAAAAGGGTTAGGTTGCAGAAGGCTATGGTGGTTTTGCGGATGATATGGTGGAGGGCCTAGGCAAATATGCCAAAATGTCGAAAATTTGATGGAGTAAAATGGTGATGGATATCTAGGTGGATGGGGGATGTCAATAGCTACTCAACGAGCTAAAGAATGCGAAAATCGGACTCCGGATGTGGAAGTTATGGCCGAAGCAGTGAAGTGCACGCGACTGCTGTAGGGGGGTCGTGCGCACGGGGTCTAGGGCCCGTGGGCACGGTACACACACCGAGGGCACGGGGTCACCAGGGACACGCGGGTTTGGCGGATTTCTTCTTGATCTGGGATCCAAATGGATGGATTTCATTGCTAGGGTTTAGCTGGGGGTATGGGGGTGGTATGGGAGGATGGGGGACGAAGGGGCTGCGGCGGAAGCACACTGGAGGGATCGTGCGCACGGGGTCTGCGAAGCCCGTGTGCATGGGGGGCCATGTGCACGGGGTCCCGATGGCCCGTGTACACGGGGTGCTCTGCGAGCGGACGAACTGCTCCGGATCCGTGGGTAATCTCGAATCTGAGGTCAAAATCGAAGGATGGAAGGTAGGGGAAGGTGGAGGAAAGCTAGATCCAATTGAAACCAAGCAAATCCATGGATCAAATCCAATAAAACCTCATCAAACCAACAAATCACAAAAAAATTTGGGGCTATTTTTGGTGGAGAATTTTCGAAATTGGGACAAAATCAACAAAACTAGGCTAGAAAATAAAGAGGGGGGGGCTCCAATTTCGTTATCAACCTTGCTCATGATACCAAGATGTTGTAGGGTGAATCCCTAAGTGGGAATCTTTCACGAATTGGAGGGGGAATCCCCAAGAACAAGAAGAACACAAGAGAGAAAACAAGAGGAAGCACTCAATTGACTAGATCCAATCACACATATGCTAGATCCAAGAACATACAAGAGGTCACAATGATTCAGGAACAACAAAGGAAAGATAAAAGATACTAGTTCATCCCAATCCTATGAGGAGAGAGGTCTTGATGATCCTATGATGGGGATCCTTCCCACATGTGGGGTCTTGATATCCACAAGTGGATCTTCTCCCTTAGGAGGTCATGATCTCCTAGAGGAGTGGGTACAAGGAGCAAAGCTCACATAATCATCTCATATACTTTGGTATCCCTAAAAAATGGTCTAGGTACGAAATATATAGGTGGCTGGAGGTGAGGGACGAGGTTGATGAAGAGGAAGCCCAAACAGCAATCACAGCCGTCCATCGTGTAGGGCCCGTGCGCACGGGGTAAGTTGGGCCCGTGCGCACGGGGGTCGCGTGGCCACGGTAAAAGCCTGTGCGCATGGGGTGCTCCAGCGCCAGATTCCTGTGTAGTCCGTGCACATGGGGTCTTAGAGGCCCGTGGGCACGGGGTCGCCTGGGAGGTGCAGAGTTGATCTTGTTGTAGTCCTTCTTCCTCCTTGTGGCCTTGGGGTCCTTCTCCTTGGCCTCTGGGATGCTCCCCAACTGCTTGGTGGTGGTCGTCCTCGTACCTAGTGATGCACAATGATCCATGGTGAGGTAGCAACCAAGTCCTATCGATATTCATGTAAATCTTGAAGAGGAGCGAGTTCACCTTAAGTCCGGTAGGTCCACTTGGGGCTTGAGGTGCAATGAAGGTGAACATGGTGATGTCCATAGGATGCTCCACATCACGTTGGTTTGCTGAGCAGGAAGCGCTGACGCATTGGTATGCTGATCACGCGACTGCGGACCGACGGACTAATGAGAAGTCGGTTCTGGACCTACGGATTGCCTAACAGGAGGTTTCGAAGCATCAGATTGCTTAGCAGTCTGTTCCACCAGGTTGGTCTGTTGAGCATGTGCTGCAGCTGGGTCTCGCCCTGCCGCTTCAGCGGCCGGCATCTGAACCAGTGGTGCGTCTTTAGCAGTTGTAGGCCTTGCCATTGGCTCCTTTGGGACGGAGGATGACATGCCCTGAACACCACAAAATAAGAATTCACTAGTGGCTTCTCTCAGGATAGCAAGTATTATGGTGGATGAACAAATTACTGCTGAGCAATTGATAGAAGAGCGCATAGTTATCAGAATATCTAGGCAATGATTATGAAATATAGGCATCACGTCTGTGTTAAGTAGACCTAAACGATTCTGCATCTACTACTATTACTCCACACATCGACCACTATCCAACATGCACCGGGAGTATTAAGTTCATAAGAACAGAGTAATGCTTTAGGCAAGATGAAATGATGCAGATGGATAAACTCAAGCAATATGATATAAACCCCATCTTTTTATCCTCGATGGCAACAATGCAATATGTGCCATGCTGCCCCTACTGTCACTGGGAGAGGACACCGCAAGATTGAACCCAAAGCTAAGAACTTCTCCCATTGCAAGAAAGATCAGTCTAGTAGGCCAAACTAAACCGATAATTCGATGAGACCTGCAAAGATATCAAATTATGCATATAAGAATACAGAGAAGAACCAAATTATATTGTTCATAGATAAACTTGATCATAAATCCACAATTCATCGGATCTAGGCAAACACACCGCAAAAAGTATTACATCAAATAGATCTCCAAGAACATCAAGGAGAACTTTGTATTGAGAACCAAATAGAGAGAAGAAGCCATCTAGCTAATAACTATGGACCCGAAGGTCTATGGTAAACTACTCACACATCATCGGAGAGGCTATGGTGTTGATGTAAAAGCCCTTCGTGATCGAATCCCCCTCCGGCAGATCGCCGGAAAAGGCCCCAGATGGGATCACACGGGAACAGAAGGTTGCGGTGGTGGAAAAGTGTTTTCGTGGCTCCCCTGGATGTTTTTAGGGTATAAGAGTATATATAGGCAAAAGAAGTACGTCGGTGGAGCTACAAGGGGGGCACGAGGGTGGGGGCGTGCCTACCCCCTAGGTGCGCCCTCCTACCTCATGGACGCCTTGTTCTGTCTCTAACTTCCACTCCAAGTCTCCCAAATTGTGTTTTTTCCAAGAAAGATCCTCGTGAAGGTTTCGTTCCATTTGATATTCCTTTTCTGCGAAACACTGAAATAGGCAAAAAACAGAAACTGGCACTGGGCCTCCGGTTAATAGGTTAGTCCCAAAAATAACTTAAAAGTGCATATTAAAGCCCATTAAACATCCAAAACAGATAATATAATAGCATGGAACAATCAAAAATTATAGATACGTTGGAGATGTATCAGTCACTTGGGGGCTCGACACCGCACCGATCGGTGACTTGCATTGCTGTGAGGTGTTGCAGTGGAGACTTGGCGGGGTAATCCGCCCTTGGTGTCCCTGACAAGGGAGGTTTTTCCTTAGTGGTATCTTGCTCCTTTAACTTGACTTGGTCTTCCTGATCCAACCTTTGCTTCCTCAAAGAGCCATCTCTTCTGCTAAGCCTTGTCTTTGATGTTGTTACTTTGCTCTTGAGCCTGTGTACTGTCTGGGCAACACACGCCCGGGGTTTGTTGCACCGACAGTCATCCTGGAACGCAAGGAGGCACGCAAAGAGTATACAGTCCAGTGGCTGGTGTATTATGTCAGTGAAGTCTTGACGGAATCCAAGTCGAGATACCCACATTGGCAGAAGTTGGTGCTTGGCGTGTTCATGGCTAGCCGCAAGCTGAAGCAGTATTTCCTTGGGCATCCAATCACTATGGTTAGTTCAGCTCCTCCGAGGGATATCATTCAAAACAAAGAAGTCACTAGCCGAGTTGCTAAGTGGGCAATTGAGCTTGGGCCACATCATCTAAAATATGTTCCTAGGACCTCCATCAAGTCTCAAGCTCTACTGGATTTTATCAATGACTGGACGGAACTATAGACACTCCAGGAAAATACAGATCATACATATTGTACGATACACTTTGATAGATCAAGGCAATCGGATGGCTTGGGGGCTAGAGTTTTTATATCTTCCCTGTGAGGTGGCCAGATTTGTTATGTTTTGAGACTGATGTTTCCTTGTACTAATAATGCAGCTGAGTACGAGGCTTTGTTACATGGGCTCCGAATGGCAAGGATATGAACTTGAGCTGGGTTAGATGCCTTGGCGACTCAGTTCTCGTTACACAACAAGTTTTAGGGAAGTGGGATTCTAAAGACCCGCTCATGGTGGCTTATTGGCAAGTAGTAACTAATATTGCTGGCCACTTCAAGGGTTATCAACTGGATCACATTGACAAGTTGCATAATGAGGTGGATGATGCATTGCCCCGGCTCGGGTCTCGCTGTAAGACGGTTCCCCCTAATGTGTTCCTTGATGTGCTGCATTATCATTTTGTGAAGTTACCCTTAGAGGAAGACCTAGCCATCCCTGACCGGTAGGGATAGCTGGTGGCGGCTCTACGTGCTATTCCAAATTGGATGATGCCATATCTGGCTTACCTGACTCGGCGTGAGTTGCCGGAAGATGAATTTTTTACACGACTGATCATAAGGCGGTCTAAGTCCATGAGAGTTGCCAATGTCGAGTTACATAGATGTAGTGTGACTGGCGTGTTTCAACGCTGTGTTTCTCCTGATGAAGGCCAAGAAATTTTGCAAGAAATTCATGCAGGAGACTGTGGTCATCATGCTGGTTCAAGATCTGTCATGGCTAAGGCTTTTTGACATAGTTTATTTGGTTGACAGCTAACACTGATTCAGAGGATATTGTCTATAAGTGTGACGGTTGCCAGAAATTTGCACGACAGGCTCATGTGCCGGCTCAGGAATTGCGGGTGATCCCAATAACCTGTTCATTTGCAGTCTAGGGCTTAATATGGTCAGCCCCTTCAAAAGTTCTAAGGACATTAAGACTCACCTTTTGGTTGCATTCGACAAGTTTACGAAGTAGGAGCCAGTCAGCAATTGTACGTCAACGACTGCAGTTTAGTTTGTGAAGAAGCTGATCTTCCGCTTTGGTTATCGTCATAGTATCATCACTCATAATGGAATGAATCTGGCTAAGGGTGCTATGAAAAAGTTCTATCAAAGGTAACACATCCAGCTTGATGTTTCATCTGTTGCTCTTCCACAGTCCAATGGCCAAGCTGAGCGTGCTAACCAGGAGATATTACGAGGGATCAAACCCTGGCTCATGGTTCCTTTGAAGTGCACTTCGGTTGTCGGATGGAAGATCTTCCTATAGTTCTTTGGAGTATAAGGACTACCCCCAATAGGTCAACAGGCTACACACTATTCTTCATGGTTTATGCCGCAGAGGCCTTTCTCCCAAGTGACATCCGTCATTACTCGCCTAGGATGGCTACTTATGTTGAAATAGACAACAAGACTACTCGTCAAGATGCTCTGGTTGCCTTGGAAGAGGAATGTGATCTCGCGGCGGCTCGATCCGTAATTTACCAGCAAGACTTGTGTTGCTATCATAGCCGCAGGGTCTGCAGTCGCACTTTCCAGGAAGGCGACTTAGTGCTACGTTTTATTCAAGATCTGACAGGCATGCATAAGCTTTCACCTCCTTTGGAAGGGCCCATTGTGGTTAGCAAAAACCTCAACAATGGTACATGTTATCTCATCTACATATGTGAACACAATAAGTCACCTACCTCTGACGAGGAGTCCAACAGGCCTTGGAACATTGCTCATCTTCAGCCTTACTATAGTTGAGCCACTAGATCCAATAATTGTACATACATATCATGTATTTTTTTTATGATCAGGTATAATAAAGTTAGCATCCCGAAACTCAAGGACTCTCTCGTTTCATCCCATATATTGTGCATCAGTCTTGTATTTGTTGATCATAGGTCACTTGGGGGCTTCCAACTCATCGAGTTTAGCTTCCTCACCATCTTGACCTAGCAAAAACGCCACAATATGGGTTAAACCTGCCCATCTGCATGATGCTACTCTAAAAAGGTGAATCGCCGTACTCTTGATAGTCAATATTTATGACCCTGAATTTGTCAAGGTTAAAACAACGGCTTTGTAATCTGAGAGCTGGCTTTTAGAAAGCGGGGATAAACCAAGGCTATCAAGCTAGCTCCACTGAAGCAAGACTTGAGCTCCGAAAGCCAGTCTTTTTGTCGAGCCTTGAAAGCTAACTTATAATTCATTCAATGTATATATATATATCAATATTGGTTATGTATCTCCAGGATTCTTTTGCTCTTAATCACATTATGGCAATGACCATATGTTCCCAGGTCAAAAGAACTCCGGGTTGCTTGTGATGGCTATTGAGCCTTTGTTGACCATGAGTCGCTGGGTTATCACCTCAACGTTGCTTTTAAGCAACGAGCTCTTACAACTACAAGTCATCAGTGGACAAATCGTTGGATTAGTTTCACGGTAATTATAACTTGGTGGATTTTTTTGCAGAAGTCAGAAGTCTCTACATGAACAAGTTGCTACAGGAGACTTATGAAATATATGTACAAGCAATGGCTGTTTAATATTCAAAAACAAGACATCCAAGGTCGATCAATAACATGTATTCATCCAAAAAAAATCAAGCAGCAGACAGGTAAGTGTTTGAGCAATAGTTGAACGTGCACAAAGACAGAGTAACCAGAGTATTTTAACTAAGCCTATTACAAGGCTCCAACAAACCTCAACATATTCAATCACGTTTTTTATGGAGTATCAATTACTCGTGTAAGACGGCCCCTATGTCATTCGGGTTAGTATCCTGGTGACCTCCAGTAGTTGAGGCCTCTAGGTTATCCTACAACGACTCTTCTTCTTCTTGGATCTAAAGGTTGTCCAAATTCCAGTTGACATCTGTTAAGGCTTGGAAGATGGCTTTGTCATGCAAGATTGGAGACCGGTCAACATTAGGTACAAAGAGATGCTTATGCTTTTGTGGAGTCAAGTCACAAGATCTCAGTGTTGGAGGCGGAATTCTCGTATTGTTGCCATCATAAGCGAGCTGATATTTCTTCAAATCCATTTTTGCGACAAGCTGAATCGCCTGTGGTCGGGTGTCCTTCGCACAACGCTCGTAATCACCTGGAGAAAAGTCAGTCCCATCTTCTTTGTACTGTGGGAACCTGCCGGCCATTTCCACCAAGTCTAATTCTGGGGCATAGGCCATAGCCCGACTCAGCGTGGTCATAGCTCTGGCACGGGCGGCTGATCTCTTCATTTCTTCGACCTATTTTGGGGTGGTTGACAGCCGCGTCAACACATCATTTATAAATTGCGGTAGGTATTTTTCGCCCATTACAGCTGTGAGAGTGCATGCTTGCAGCATATAGTTGCTCTGCGAGGGAATACACAACCTTCAGCTTTATTACATTGTCTTGGAGGTTACGATTTCTATCACCTACAAAGAAAAATTATCATATGTAAGTTGCCAGGTGAGTTATTATTTATAGATGACTCACCAGGCGAGTTAATATTTTTTCATAACTTGAGGAGTTGCTTACCAAAGATGGTCTGGGTCATTTGAGAGATATGACACTTTAACCCGGTCAGCTCCTCAGTAACCAGTGCCAATTGGCTTTTGATAGCTCCTGCACGCTTGCTCCGGGAATTTTTCTTAGTCTCAAAGGACTTCTTTTCTGTTTCAAAGTCTGCCTTGATTTTCTCAAGCTCTTATAAGGAAGATTGCAGGCTGTTTTCAGCCTTGGCCCGTAGAGCCTATTCAGATTCAAGTTCTTTTCTCAAGCTGGTCAGACTTGACTCGGCCGAGATCAAAGCTTCCTGCAAGATAAGGAGGCAACTCAGGTTATAATTTTCTGACCAAGCCGACCTAATATTTAACCCAATGCTTGGGGGTTATGATAAGCAATTTCATCTTACATAGTTGAAGTCCAAGTAGATTGCAAGCAACATGCTTAGCACTTGGGGGCTAATGCATGTCATTTTTTCCTCCTTACTAATATGAGAAGACCCGCCTCATCTCAAGAAGATGAGCCGACCTTGGGGCCTAGAGGTTACTTTCTCAAAGTATTTTACTTGAAAGACACGCCTCATCTCAGGAAGATGAGCCGACCCTTGCGGACTACATCGCATTTTTTCTAACAAGACTTATATTTGAAGAACTAGCTTATAATTGGCATGATAACCGGACCCTTGGGGGGGCGCTACCTTGATGTTTCGTTTAACAAGACATATATTTGAAGAACCAGCTCATCATCAATATGATAACCCAACCCTTGGGGGCTACCTTACAAGGTTTCTAGATTTTTGGTCTAAGTCTTAAACACACTCAAGGCTTCTTATATTTGAGACTTGGAGGCTACATAAGGATATATACAAAACTGAAGATGTTTGATCATACCTCATATTTTTTCTTCATCATACTGACCAAGATGGCTTCCACGTACCGGCTTGTAGAAACGAGGCACAAATAGCTAGCATTAAGTTCATCTTCGCTTAAATATTCATTGTTTGGCAGCTCAAGTTTTGACTTACCCTTCTTGGGCAAGGGTGTTTCGTCCTTGGCTGTGATATTGGTCATTACGTTGAAAGCTTCTGGAGTTTTATAACTCGCCACAGTAATGGCAATTTCCTCATTATTCCTCTCATGACAGGTAACATCTTCAGCAGCCTTGGCGGGGCTGGAAACTTGTGCCAAACTTGGTGGATTAAGTTCATCCGCCGGGTTAGTCTTGGCCTCCATAGCCTCAATAGCGACTAGCTTAGCTTGCTAGGGCAGTTCACCCTGGTCATCATGATGGCCTTCGTGGTTCTTAGTGTCTATCTCAGGGGTCACAGAGACCTGATCCTCTGATTTAGGGATCTCAAGAGTTGTCGATGACTCATCAACTTGTATTTTCTTCGATTTGGCCTTCGCCCTGCGATCAAGATGACATATTCAAAGAACACATAATATTGGTTATGACAAGCCGCCAAGCAGTTGATAATGTTATTTACTAGTGATTTATAATTAGAGCCAGCAGTTGAGTGAATGATGAGACTCCTGAAGACGGTGGCGACTCCAGATAATTGGAATCAAAGGGGTTAAGAGGTTGCCTAATGAGGCCGGCTCATGGAAGATAAGAAGTTGGACTATGTGTCACCTCATTGCATCGCCTGCAAGTGGATGGTTCATGAGACAAGCCAGCTAGCAGCTCTCTAGGGCCTCTCCAAGTTTGGCGTCTTGACTCATGTTGCGCTATCTTCAAAAGAAAGTTTGGGTCCAAGTAAGCGTTAAGATCAGAAAACTTTACTTTCCGAACGACTCGCCTTGTTTTTTGGAAGACAAGGGTTCTGAGTCGGAAGAGATGGAAATTACCTTGGCCTTGTTTTTTGGGAGACATGGGTTCTGAGTCGGAAGAGATGGAAATTACTTTGGCATTGTCACCCCTAAGAATAAGAAGCGCCAACGAGTTCAATAAAGAGACGGGCAAGGGATTCAAGTTCTATCTCCTATTGATTTTCAGCTGCTGGTGACTCGCCATGTGCTACAGGCTCTTTTGCAAAAGTAGATTTGTTCTTCTTTTGTGCTGGCGTGGTTTTAGTTTTGCTTGCCTGTGCTTTCTTCCTCTTCCAGAATGGAGAGTCAGCCTGCATAGTTGAACACATTTAACAAGTCAGAAATCCAAATAAGCAAGGATTGATAAGATGGACAAATGGTTATATGTATACTCACCAGAGCAGCCAGTTAAGTTTGAAGAATGGTTGCAGCCCTATCTTTTTGCAGTTCTCCTAAGTCTCCCAAGTAGCTTTTTCACAACCTTGTTAATTTCATCAGCCTCCAAATTATCAGGTCATTGAGCATCTGTTGAGTCTGTTGAGTAATTGCACATTAAGTCTGGCCGGCGACTGAAAGGCATGATTCTCCAAGTGACCCAAGACCGGCTCAGGTCAACTCCCATTAAACCGTTGGCCAATAAGGCCCTGAATTTGGAATATGCAGGGGTGGTCTGAGCATCCTCTTCTGGAATAACCCGACTTGGAAGGTCAAAGTCCATTGGAAGACGGTCAGCTCTTCAACCCGACAAGGGGTGCTCATCAGCTGGAGCTGTGTTCTTGCAATAGGACCATGTTTTAATCCATCCCTTACGATGACTTGGTGGAGTGGCTGGAGGAAAGGAACTATATCTTTGCCTCTGGATTGAGACCCCGCCGAGTTCCAGGGTTGGGCCATCAGCGAATTCTGTCTAACAATTGCTATAAAAAAATTCCTTAAAGAGAGGAACAGTGGGTTCCATTTGCAAGTACACCTCACAGAAAACTTGAAACTGACAGAGGTTGGATATGGAATTTGGTCCAAGATCTTGGAGGTGAAGGTTCAAATAGTATAAGAAATCCTGGAAGAATTTTGACCGGAGTGGAGAAAATTCCCTAAGGACATGGTCTATGAAGATCATGACCTCTCCTTAGCCGGTTTTGCGGAGGCCATCTCCTTGGGCGGCTTGCCAGCTGACCTCTTCTTGTGCTGGCAGAAGGCCTTGTTCTTTGTAATCCTTAAGAATGAGATCGGATACTTGGGAAGGCACCCAATTGAAAATGGTGGTTTTTGACATGTCGAGCCGCCTTCGTGAGACTAAAAATATAAACAGTAGATTACATATGAAATGATAACTCGCAACATCAGTTATATTATAAGACAGCGCTATGAGTTGTGGTTAGAAATAAGACGGCATAGTCATTAATAACGGATAAGTCGCCCGACAGGTGAGCCGGCTAGACAATAGAGGTAATTTCAAAATATCTGGCAGGTTATAGTCTCAATAATGAGTCGGCAAAAACATGGAGGCGCCTCATTTTAAAAGTGTTGGATAACAAGTTTCAGACGAATTTTGACCGAAGCACCTACAATCATGGATCTATAGATTGTTCAAAAAGGGAAATAATTGCTAACCTAAAAGACGAAGCGTTGGAGCGGTGGTTGCCGAACCTACAGATTCTTAAGGGGATATAAGTATTTTAGATGCAAAAATGGTGCCGCCACTCACGCCGCAATATTTATATGAGAAGGTTCATTAAAAACCATAGCTGGACTAGCAATGGTGACGGGGGAGAGGTGAACTCCGATGAACCCTGGCGAACTACAATGGGACTAGTACAGATCTAAAGAAAGGAGGATGGCATAGATGCCGGACCGAGGGCCGATGAAGGTTGGATGGAGCCGTGGTCCTGTATGGGTTCGCCGGTGGCGGACGAACAGAGGTGGCGGAGCACCGAGGAGCTTGAGCTTGAGGAAGAAGAAGAAGTGACAGGGGCGAAGTAAAATTGAAAAGAAGGGCCCTCTATGTCTATTTATAAGGCGAAGAGCAAAGAGTAAATGGATGGCATGAAAAACGAGGGGGTGCAGTAACTTTCGAAGCCACAGACGCCTCGATTTTTGGGATAAATGAATATGCATTAATATTCATTATGATGTCATCATGGATTTCTTAGGATTTTTGTATATGACATTATAAATGAGAAGATGTGAAATAACAATTCTGGAAGCATCGTAAGCCGACATTTCATGACCTAGTGAAGATGCCAATATTACTAGAAGATAAGCCGCCCACTTGAAAGAGGATGACATGAATGAATTCAAATCAATCTGGGGGCTAATGTTGGGGATATAACCCCACGATGTAACCCGTCACATGGAGCCGTGTCATCTCGGTGGCGGTTAAGGAGCAAGACTCAAGCAGGGCGACTCACATGGTGGTCCAGCTTAGGGCCCAACATCCGAAGACGACGTCTCATAATCCCGAAGTCAAAGTCGCCAGGAGTTTCCTTACTTAGGAGACAAGATAGAAACATACAAGTTATAGGATCATAGTACGACCAGGACTCTTGTAAGCCCTGGGTCTAGACCTGTATATAAAGGCAAGTCCCAAAGGCAGATAGGACTAAGTTACAGTCGATCAATAGCTAGGTCAAGCGAATTCGCTCCCTTGTAATTGATCATCTAGCAATAAGCAATCAAGTAGGAAGTAGGCTATTAACTAGATCGGTAGGGGCCAAACCTAGGTAACCCATGTCTCTCAATTCCGATCAACCCTGACAAGCTAATGACCTAGTTGCGATGGCCTCCCGACTAAGTCCTCACACTTCTTTCTTGGGCTTGTTCCCGCCAAGGCTTCTTGACGGGGATGCTGTCACTGTCCGTGCATAAGTCTGGAGTACCAAGGGCCCCGTTCTTAGTGCATCAACCAATGCCCTTTACATATGATTTCCAGATGCTATGATCACCGGTTAAAAAAACTGAATCCACTTTGGGTCGAATTCTAATATTTGTAACTTTTTGAGGTTGGATTCAAATAACATGTGTCTTCTGATGCATACTGTGTCTCACACACCCAACATAGAGTGATGTTACATTTTTTTCTTTGCCGCACCATCTCTCTATATCACACATGCACCCACTTCATCTTTCTCGGTTTCATCTTGGGGTCTCTCTCCCTATTGCACACGCACACACAAATACACCACCTCCCTTCCTCTTTGTGCATGTACCACATGATCGATACCTCAAGGTATCGGGATTGTATCTCGCTCGTCAGGTCGCTCTTTGACACAAGCCTAGTTAACTATACCATGCATTAATTGTAACCAAGCCTTTCATCTATGTTCTTTACGCATACATTCATCTTTCTCTTTGCCCCGTCTTGATCGGTCGACCAATCGGTCTCCGGACCCACCCTAGTGCTCTTTCAATCGATCCGCAGCTAGATGGTACATGACAGATGTGCACAAACGCAAACGCCCCCACTTCTGTCCACCCCACATGATCATTTGTATCGTAGAAACACACCAAAATACCTTTATTTCCTTGAATGTCACACACTCGATCTCTCAACATCTATTTATCTCGTCAAGATGTGTCGGGTCATGAACCAAATTGGTTGTCAAAACTAATATGGGAAGCAGCACGTAGTCGAGGCAACACAAAACTTTAAGCAAATCGTTTGTCTGTATGCATGCCAGACAAATTACAACTTTGGAAATACAAGCAGGGTCTAGGTCCACATGCAAATGACACTTGGTGGAATGTTAAAATGAGGCATGCGGGAGGATGGAGTCGATCAGAGGGCGGCATGATCGATGGAGAAGAGGGTTGGAGAGGAATGAGAAAGAAGCAAAGCCGCATGATTATATTTGGATGGCTAAATAAACCGACCAGGTAACTACTATTTTCCCAAGCAACTTACATACTCTCTCCGTACTGATGCATAAGTTATCTTACGATATCCTAATTAATGCCAAATCGCTTACGCGTGGTTCATTAATTCCCACTTCGTTTCTTGTTGTTTTGACATGAATAAAGGAATCAATGAATAAGAGACGTGAGGCGTGTATGTTTTTAATGACTTGAGACTAGCGAATCCGGCATGAAGTGGTCAGTTCATTGCATGCAATGATATTAATTAGTAAATAAACATGAAGCTCTCTCGTTTCCCCTCCGCCTTGGCCATGAAGTATGATACAGAGGGAGTAGTACAGTTACTTCAACTGAAATATGGTAAGTAGGACCCCTAAATGCGAGCACGGATCATGCACACCACAATCCGGACACCTGCCATTCAAAGACAGGTAACACACATCTTCCGGTTATTTAATCAAGTCTTACGCATCACAAGTTGAAAAGTAAAGGGCGGTAAACTTATTATTATGGCACTTATGCTAGTATGAATTACTATATATTGTACATGTGTGCTACTAGGCTGCCTATAGGTGAGGTGCCAACTTCATATATGCTTTTCGTGTTACATTGTAGTACAAGTGTTACAGTTTACAAGTTCGAAATGAAAAGGCGGTACACTGACAACACCCCAATCACGTTCAGGTCACACCCCTAGATGGTCTGTCCACCATGTTGTTGACCCAAGGGAATGCAGGCCGTCTTGCTTTTCCACTGACATGTGGGATCGCACATGAGCAAAGGCCATTGCCACACCCATAGCTGACAACCCTCTCCCTCACTCGCATGCGTTCCCAGCCGGCGCTAGCTGCCCGCATTCATGCCGCCATCTATATGTCATCATTAAGTAGCCTTGCCACCCGAGGAACCAACTCCAATGGCTCATTGATGCACCCGGACCCTTGGCCTCACCAGAATGCACTACTTAAAGCGGTGACACCCAGCTAAACTCCATGCCAGAGCAAATACTCCTCCCTGGCAACACATCCACCATGACCGCAAGTGTGAATGCTCTGCTAGAGAGCTTGTCTTCGAGGATGAAGCTTGATGTCACTGCCCTTTCTCAACTCGCCCCACACAACGCAATGCTAGTGTAGCCAGACGCGGACACGGTCGGACAACCGGCAAATGGGTTGGCGACCGACGATGAGAGCATCACCAGCCATGCATCCTATGTGTTGTCGTCCAAGATTCGGGGGCGCATGTGGCGGGTGAACAGTGACAGACCATCCACGGCCATCATCATCGACCTCACGCCCACTGGCACTGCCGAGGTCGGGAATTTCTCCAAGGATGAGTAGAACCAGTCTGTCTCCTATGTTCTACACTTCCTTGCCAGAGACTGTAGCTTCACTTCATGGGTTTTGAACCCCGACCACCGTTCATGGAGATGGCAGACGCGGGACATCATCGCCGATGCAGAAGTGCAAAGGAAAGTGGACGTCGGTCACCGCCGTAGGATATGCTTAGGGTCAAGTTTGTTTTCTTTTTTTGTCCTAAAAGTTCGAAATGTAATGAAAATCTGTCATGTTTGCGTGAATCCTGTCAGGTGTATATGGACTATCACAATAATAGTAATATATGTTGTATTAAAATACATTGAATGATGATTCTAATCGTATTTACTTGGTCTTGTGGTTGTCATTGTTTTTTTATGTATAAACTTGGTCAAAGTTTAGAAGGTTTGACCCGAGGCAAAGCTAATATTTGAAGTAAATAAAAATAGTGTGTTTACATAAACAATTTCTCGTAGGCCCTCCAATAGTACGCCACTACACATTCACGCATTTCACATCTTTCTCTCACTCCGTCTGTCAAACTAGCTAAACAAATCTCCCATCATATCATGTGGGAAAAGACTCGGCTGTGCCATTTTAGTCAGGATTAGTATTGATGAATCGTAGGAAGCACCAAGTTCAAAAGTAAAAGGTGCTACACTCACAACACATCTATTGCGGTTGCATTGCACCCGTCACATGGTCAGTCCTACACACCGCTCAACCAAAGAGAACGCACTTCGGCTTGCCTCTTCACTGATGCATGGGACCACATTTGGAGAAACCGACTGTGCACCAAACTCCCCCGCCCACCACGAGCAAATCCCCCAAATCCCAAATTCAACTCCCCTTTGGAAAACTAGCCAATAATATTCCCCAAACCCCCCTCCCATTGCCCCCCTCCACTCCATTTGCTCCGCCCAAGCCGCCCTCCCCGCCGCGCCGATACGTCGGCACCGCGGTTCGTCGATAGGATGCACGGCGATCCTCTCGCTCCCACAGTATGCTCTTGTAAACTACCGTCCTCCAGCTGCGCCACCACCACTACCGACGTTCTTGGGGAGACGCACAGTGGTCAGCTTATCCCATGGTATGCGCATTCTAGACTGAGGCCCCTTGCATGTCAGAGTAGCGCTGAATGTTAGCTCATAGATGCTTTTAATCTCACTACTTGCTGAAATAGTTTACATTCAATATGCTCTGATTAAGAAGCTTCCTTACCCTGTTCTGCACTCAATCTACTCTGCTGAGATGGCATGCCACAAAGGATTAGTTGCTAAAATATCCTGCCATATATTAGGACCATGTATGTATTGTGAAGTATATTGCCGTGGTCAAGTAGGCATTCTGTTAGGTGAAATAGGTCGACCCCATTTTACACTCAATATTTGTTCGTGAGACGTCCTTCGATGGCTATGTGCTTGGCCTCATTGATTGCTGAAATGGCCTGCCATAATGTAGCACTGAATCTGTTTGTTAAATTAGCTTTACATATATTTCATTACTTCGATTTGCTTGTCCAAGTATCTTGCCATTTCTTTAGACATTAACCTATGTATTTTTTGAACTTTATTAAAAAACATATATGTTTTTCCTGTAATATCTAGTAGAAAAACAAATTTGTATGTCTAACAGATGGATATGACTTGGATAACTTCTGCTCGATGATTCTCCCCTGCATATGTTGAGGGGGTTGAGAACTTCATGAACTTTATCAGAGCTGACACTACTAGGGAAAACCATATACACAGAATATTACCAACAACGCGGTTTAAAATAAGGCACTACTGCTACTTAGTAGTAGCGCGTGGCATCAAACCTCGCTTCTGATATACACGTAGCAGTAGCGCGTCAGCAGGAAAGAGCGCTACTACTAAAATTACTCTGACATTGCCTCTAGACTAGGTATAGTAGTAGTGTCATTTCGCCAACCCACGCTGCTACTAAGTTTAGTCCCCTCCTTGGAATTAAGTTTAGTCCCACCTCGATCCGTGAGCAGGGTGTTTACCACCTTAAATATGTTACTTCTCAAACTATCACAACCACTTGGTCTTCATTGAACTCTATGTGTAGGATTTGTGGCTGCAATATGAGTCTTCACCGGTTCCTAAGTGGTGAGGAATCATGCTGGCAATTTAGATTCTACACAAAAAGATCATTGATGGCCAATGTATTTTTGATGCTTTTTTGCAGGCTTAGCCTTAGTAGTAGTGTGTTTTCGGGAAAAAGTGCTACTGCTATTGGGCTTAGCAGTAGCGCGCTTCCTGGGCTAGTGCTACTGCTATGACTGCCTTACCTCAGATCCTCACCCACACTCGACCTTCTTCTTCCTACCCTCACTCCATTCTGCCTCTGCCTCCGCTGCATTGCCGTCGCCACTGCATTGTCCCCTCCGTCCTCCCTCCTCCTTCCTCAGTATGCCCTCCTCCCTCCTCTCCCTCCTCCTCCCACTGCTCTCCTGCCTCCTCCTCTAGCCAAGCCCTCGTCCCTCCTCTCCTCCGCCCAAGCCCTCCTCCTCCAGCCAAGCCCTCCTTCGCCGGCCCTCCCCCTACCCTCTCCCTCCTCCCACCCCCTTGTCCCTCCTCCCTCCCTCATCTCTCTTCACTCTATCTTGTATTATGTAGTTTTTTAAAAAAATTAGTACAATAGAATATAGATTATTCGCATTGAATAGAATGTAGATTATTTCAATGTAGGTCTTTTGAATAGAGTATATTTTTTTAGTAAATGTTGTTCATTTGGAATGAATATTTTCATTGGAGGTGTTTGAATAGAGTAGATTTTTTTGTTACTGTGACTGAGTGCCAAGTTTGTATGGTCATGTGTTTATGCTTAGTTGATAGCTTATACTGTTTATAGTGAATTAGTAAAAATTCAAACATAGTTAATAGATTTAGTTGATATGTAACACTTTGATTGTAGAATGTAGGTTTTTTGAATAGTATAGATATGTAGAATTTTGTTGTAGAAGGTAGATATAAATTATTTTTGTTTATATTTTGTTTTTGCAGAAATCCAGGAGCCCTCCATCATCCCCGCCATCGTCCCGGTCACCGACCCCCTCCTCCCTCAAGGTGAGACCAGCCAAATTCCCATGTTTATGATGATGTAGATGTTTTGATAGATGTAGTAGAGCAGTATATGTAGTAGACTAGCAGGGAACACCTTAGATTGGCCTATGTTTTGCCGGAGTGTTGATTAATTTCCATTCCGGCAAATTCCAGGTGCTCGATATATGTCCTTTTTAGCAAATGGCATGCTGGATTTTTTTTGTGAGTTTTAGCATGGCTTTTGCTAGAATGTAGCAAATATCGAGTGCCTTGGATTTGCTAGAAAGAGCATTAAACGACATTTTGGGCTGACTTTAAGTCTGTTGGGACTCCATACATGACAGTCAAAAACAATGAGGGAGTGTCCACCATATATGAGAGAGGAAGAATGCCGACTGTTGTCGTGGGGGTCACTCTTCCTCTTCTTTCTCGTGATAGACCTTTTGGAAATGCATGGGAAGGAAGAGAAGAGCAACCATCGCCGACAGTCGAATATATAAGAGATGAAGAATCCCAACTGTTGTCGTCGGGGTCGCTTCTCCTTCGTTCCCGTGTGCTACACAATTTGGTGTAATGCACTCGGGGACGAATGGAGGAGCGACCATCACCGACGGTCGAATATATCAGAGAGGGAGTGCCCACCATATACACCATGTGTGATGAGAGTTTTCAAGGAAGACTCGATAGGCCAAAACTCAACCCATGATGAATATTAAGAAATTTAATGCTTCAATTATGAACACAGCAGATGTTTGATGACGATAGGATCCTGGTGTGCCATTAATTCTACAATGACCGGGGTTTGTGCGATAGGTTTCCTCACCTACAAAATGATAGGTTTTTCACTGTGAAGTTGGACGAGACCTTTGATGTTTGTACGGTATGCAACGACAAGCATTTCATCGTAATTAATATCATCACTTGTTCTTATTTTGTTCAACATGTAATTTCCTGATTTTTTCAGTTCGATTAGTACATCCGGTGCCATGCAAGACCATATGTATTGCAGAAGCTTGGTTTCAAAGACTTTGAGAATATAGAGACAAGGAGGGCTTACTTAAGAACTAAACATAGTTATGTGTTTCGGGTTAAGATGTAGAATGCGGTCAATCACTCCCATTTCAGTTTCTCTAATTGGGAATCTCTCTGCAAGGCATATGGATTTGACACGGGTATGCAAATAACATTTGATATTTGTCCCTAAGATGATGATGATGATGATATCGACATCTGAGTGGATGTGGATATGCCTCCAGTTTTGCCTAAATGTGAGTTTGTCAAATTAATTTGTTAAGTTAAGTAATTTAAATTGTTAATTTAAAAATAATTGGTGTTCATTGGTACTAAACATCTTTCTTTATAATTGTCATCTTATTTCTTATCTTCCAAAAATACTTGGAAGGCTATAGACATGACATAGTACAACTATGACTCCGAGGTTAATTGTGAGGAGAAAGGTTATGTTGTCTCATTCATAGATGATGTTGACGCCTTTAAAACCATTCACTCTATCCTCCCAAATTTTACTGGATACGTGCCACTAGTCCATAATTTGCATGATGGTAAATTCATTGCCAAAAACATGGTAAAATTTTCCTAATTATGGTAACTTCATTGCATACATACAATCCTCTTAAGTACATAAACCTCATTGCTAACTATATATGTTACTATTATGTTTTTCAACAGAGGCTCCCGAAGGAGGTTGTGCCTTAAATGCAATTTACTGAAGGTTATATGTATATGGTCAGCTTATGACCAACTCCTTCAAAGGCTTACCATACTAGATACTCGATTTCTTCAAATGATGGAAGGCTCAAAATCAATGAATGGAGCAAAGTGATGAATGCGCATGCGTAACTAATTGGATACAACATGAATGTGCGCAAGCCACAAGTTGGAGATAGGTTCATCAACATTCTCCATTATGGAGATGAAAAGGTTTATCTCTTTTATGGCATTTTACCTAGGAGAGAGGAGTAGGTCCTAGGTATTAAGAACAACTAGTAAAAAGGCTTGTGCGTTGCAACGGGAGAAGAAAAAAACTTTTTTGTATGGTCTCCTGTGGACATAGGTACTTGTGTCCATATTTCATCACTATTTCTTACCACAGATGTCATAGGTATTGGTCCCTGTTAAATCATTATTTAGATCTTGTTAAACATGTCTTTTATTTTAGTTTTTTTTGTGCATGCCTCCTTTTTACTTTTTGCCATGCATGTCTTCTCTTTCTTCTTCTTATATACAGGAGAATAGCGCAACATCTCATCTTTATCAGATCTCCTCTACATTTTCTCTTTTATTTCTTTTATAGCGGACATCCCATCTTTATTGGATCCTTCTTTTATTTCATGTCATGCATGTCCTTATTTATTGGGTGTCTCTAGAAAATTTATCTTCAATTTTGCGTCCAACCCTGATTTTGCTGAGGTGTTCATCCCCAATCCGAATCACTACCGGTATGACAGAAAGATGGATAATGCATTATTCATTAAGATTGCACCCTAGATAATATTTTTTTTAAATTGCTAACAAGTAAAACAACATCATGTTCAAATTCTACAGATTTTTCTAATCAAAATTAATAAATAACATGTTAAATTTGGAGTTACTGTTTAGAAGATATGAGTATTTAAAAAAAATTGATTTGATATCTACTGTGGGTTTAATGTCTGAAAAATCAAGGGATTTTCTATAAAATAGAATTACGGGCTAAGAATACCTATTTCTTTTTATTAGTAGGTATAGATAGATTAGTTAGTGTTGATTATGACTACAAGAAGTTGTTATTATGTGCTACAATGTGTTAGAGTTGATGATGATGATGATGATGATGAGTTCTAATTATGACTAGTTACCAAGTTGTTATATGATGTTTCATTGACGAAAATGATGATCATGAGGAGTTGTTATATGACAATGATGTATTATGATGATAAGTTGTTAATGACATGATATGATATAATGATGATGATGATGATGATGATGATGATGATGATGATGATGATGAGTTATTATAGCATGGGGTGAAGGAACCGCGGATTACTTTCAAGTGGATGGATTCTAAGTGACCAAGTCATGGATTAGAAAAATTCTACATATATGAGTCTTAGGATCCATGCACTTGAAACTAATCCAGGGTTATTTCACCCAGTGATGTAATAACTCATTATGATGTAAAAATAATCTCTAAATTGCTACTGTCGGATTTCGAGTTCCGGCAAACCCTTAAGGTTCGAACTCTGGGGTGCGCAAGGAGATCTTTCCCCTACCGACTCGCGCTTCTATGGCTCGCAAGAAATCTAGGCTAGAAAGAAGAACACTCAAGGGACACGAGGTTTATTCTGGTTCGGGGCACCGATGTGGTGTAATAACCTACTCCAGTGTGTGGTGTGGTGGATTGCCTCAGGGGCTGATGATGAACAATACAGGGGGAAGAACGGCCTCGCGAGAGGTGTTCTTGAGCTGGTGCGGTGTGTTCTACTCGGTCTGGATCTCCCTCTCTCTTTCTCTTCTCTCTTTTTTCCTCTTCTCCTCCTCTCTTTTTCTGGTGGTTAGTCCTATTTATAGAGGCCCTGGCCCTCTTCCCAAATAATGAGTGGGAAGGGCGCCAACAATTGGCCATTTTGAAGGGGAACATCTAATACAAGTTATCCTGACCAAAGGTGGTCTTTGGCTGCCAAAAGCACTGGTGATGACGCCGTCTTGGGCTCCATGGTGACCTCCATCCTGTCGCTCTACCTGCCTTGGTCTTGTTGCACCGGAATGGTAACCTTTGCCCAACGCCTTGGCCTGTGCTTGCTCCCTTTGCCCCGAAGGGGAAACAAGGACACTGCGCAGGCCGGCGCCCGCCAGGCGCCCGCCTAATCACGATCGTCATGGCTTGTGTCACGGGCTCCTCGCGAGGCACCCCTGCCTTGATCTCTCCACCTCCTCGCGAGCCTTCCTGATGAGGCTGCTCTTGAGGAAGCCTGCTGTCGTCCGCCCCACAAGGCTTGGCCCCTTGCGAGGGTCTTGAGCTTGAGCTGATGAAACTGGGCCGCACTGGGCCCCCACTCGAGCCAAGCCGCAGGCCGCAGGTAGGTAAATCAGGGGACCCCTGTTCCCAGAACGCCGACAGTAGCCCCCGGGCCCAAGGCGCACCTAGGCTTGGCTTAGCAGAGAAGCAAAGGGGCAAGCGCGAAGCGCCGCGGGCCCCAATAGCCTGCGGCCTTGGGCGCCGCGTGGCGATTGATCGGACGTGGGCGTCTGCGCTTCCCCACGACACCTCGGCAACCGCTCGACTTGACAAGTCCCTACATGTAGAGAAATGGGTCGTGATTACCTGCGATCGTGGTGGCCGGCGGTTGGCCTTCTCCGGCTATAAGTACGAGGCTGTGTGAGCCTTGTTAGCTTATCCCTTCCTGCTACTCCTTTCCTTCTTCTTCCTCGTCCTTGCTTCTCCTTATGCCAATGGCACCAATCCGCCGGTTTTCTGCAGAAGAGAAGGGAAAAGCCCCCGAGAAGGTCCTAACCCTCTTCCGCCGAAGAAACGGCTGGTCCCCTGCCGCCGAGAAGAGAGTGATTGGCAGGAGGCATCGAGGCCCTGATACGAGCGGCCGCCGCCTGGGTTTCCACTGCACTTGTATGCCTGAATCGAGGGGCCTGGGGAAGAGGGCGTCGAGCGACCACGGTGGTGGGCATCGTTCCTCCTGGAGTCCACGCCGAAGGCTCCTCCCATGAGCTCATGCTTCACGCCGCCATGCCCCCATGCTCTTGGATCCGCTTTCCTCCCTCCTTCGCCTTCGAGATGCTGCCGAGCGGGTCTCTGGAGCTCTGGCTGCAGCATGCCGACTGCAGCACCCTCGCGACCGGAGCGGAGGTCGCAGTCGTCGCTCCAGGCAAGGTCTACATGACCCGGTGCTGGGGTGAGATCGCCCGGGTCTGTCGAACGGAAGGTGCCCTCGTAATTCATCTTGAATACGATGGTGCCTCACTGATGTTCTTCAAGGTCTTCGATGCTGAAGGACGCGGTTGGAGTGCTGCCCCAAGGGAAGGGTAGGGGCATTGGACTGGCGAGGACCTGGCCTGCCCAACGGCCCTCCAGCAGCTCTTCAGGCGGCAGCGGAGGAGCTGGGGAATCCAGTGGCTCCCCCGAGCTTCTCGTGACTCCGGAGACAAGCGACGACAGCTACGAGCCTCCAAGCTTGCGCCGTGCTCGGAGTAGGGCAACTGCATCGGGCCGCCGACGCCACTGATCTGGGTGGGGTTGGCGCCGGCGCCGGGCAGTCCACTGTTGATGATGGCATCGCTTGCGGAGGCGCGGGCAATTAGCGTTCCTTAGGATTAGCACCTTTTGTTCCCTGCGAGGAATCGAAGCAACACCCCGTGGGGGTATGTAAGGCGCCTGCCATGTCTTTTGCAAACATTATATCCCTAATATGAATCGATGCGAGATGCTTGTCCTGTCCCGGCTCGGCTCCCCCTTTCTATCCTCACAAGGACTTAGCGCTCTACGCTGACAAGTCCCAGTCCCCAAGCAGGCTTCAGCCGTCGCTGGTATGCCAGGTCGCGATGCCGTGGTCAAGGCCAGGAGGTGAGCGGCCCGAGGTCCGGTAAGAGCCCCCGAGTCACGATGCTCGAGAGGTCCCCTTTAGTGCTCAAGCAGCCCTCGCTGGGCGAGAAAGGAAGGCAGCATCGTCATGACAGAGCTGCACTAGGCAAGGGTTTGGTGCTGCGTTGGTCCAGCTCCTGTAAGGGCATGACTTATCTTTTGAGTTTGGAGTAGTTCTTCGACGGGGCGCCTGGCCCGAGTGGCGGTAGCTGTGCTGCTGTTGGGTTAGGTCCTCGCGAGCTTCTTCCCACTTCCCCACATTTTCCTTAATGCTTTACGTCCTCAGGTCCCGGCCCTCGAGCGAGCTCAGCCGCCGCTGGTATGACAGGTCGCGATGCCATGGGTCAAGGCCAGGGGGTGAGGGCTAGAGAGCCAGTAGGAGCCCATGAGTCGTGATGCTTAGGCGCCCCCTTTTAACATGCAAGCGGTCCATGCCGGAGAGAGGGAGAGATAGCCCGCGATGTCCCCAACATTGCTCCTGGAGTGGATCCTGCATACCAATCATAAGGAGAGACAAGATCTGTCGCTACGGTTGCCAGCCAACCATTGGTCGCTCCGAGGGAGTGATTGGGGCATTGAGGGACTGGTGAGGTGGCGCCTTGCGGGGCTGCCGCGGCCAGAGCTCGACCACTCAGATTTATCAGCGTTGCAGGGACGGACCCGTACGCAGACGTCGTGCTAGGGCGAGCGACTCCATGGGTAGATGTCAATCAAGCAGGCGATTAGGTTAGGTATGTTAAGTAGGAAGGAGCAAATCCGTTTCAGGTAGATGCGGGAAAAGTAGACGCCACCGGGCCAGGCCCGAGCAGCTTGGGGATGATGCAGCCCGAGGGGCGCCCCCAACAAGGTAGGTAAAGAGCGTAAGCAAAACGGATACATGCCGCAGGGACGGACCCACGCGACTTGGGAATGACGCAGCCCTGTGGGCTCTCCCAGCTAAAAATGGAACTTGAAAGATGTCACCTGAGGCCGTTGAAGATGAAGTGATGCCGAAGAAGTGGGCGACACGCGGTGAAGACGTCGACCCTCACGAGCCCCTAGGCCCAGGAGCCTCGGGAGGCTCCAGGGGCACGGGTAGGTCTTCGAGGGCCATCTCCACCTCCGCCAGGACCGCACAATGCATGACCTTCTGAGCCTCCAGAATGCTCCTCAGCAGGCGCGGATGAGCGGCGGCCGCGTTCGGTAGGCCGAAAGGCATGCGAATGTAGCTGTGAGGTGGACCCGCGCAACGCCCCACGCGCGAAGGCTAGAGGCACTCCTGAGACGCGGCTCGGTTGAGCCCTGGCACGTCGATGCAGACGCGCAGCCCACCATCCTCGCCTGGATGTGGGGCCACGGCGGGCAAGCGGCGGCTGCCGCGCATGACTCTCGACTCATGTAGCTCCTGGGTGTTTCCTGCGATGAACTCCTGAGGGTTTGTTCTTCCTTGCCTCGTGCCTTCCTGAGGGAAACGTGGCTGGAAGAACCCCTCTAAGTGGTGCCCGAGTGCCTCCCTCGTGACCTTGGCAAAGTCGGTGGTTCTCCAAGAAAGAGCCCCTGAGCCCTGCCTGAGGAGGGCGTCGGGCGCGCTTTCCTATGCGACAGAGGGTGGCGCTCCCTGAACGGGCGCAAATCCTGACGCAATGCCTCCGGAGGCGTCTGCCTCCTTATGGCTTGGGCCAGGCGAAGCCTTCTTCTTCTTAAGGGTCGCCTTGGGAAGTCTTCCGCTCCTGTGATCTGGGTCTTCGATTGCTGCGGCTTGGAACACTCTCAAGTGAACACACCGCGTCCCTTTCCTCACAGGGTACGGTGATGACTCCACCGCTTCCTAGCATCTTGAGGACATTGTAGCCATGGTGAGTCACTGCCATGAACTTGGCTAGGGCTGGGTACCCGAGGATGGCGTTGTATGGCAGGCGAATGTTGGCGACGTCGAAGTCGATGAGCTCGATGCGGTAGTTGTTGCGCTGCCCGAAGGTGACTGGCAGGAGAACTTGCCCTATCGGAACAGTGGAACCATCAGTGACTCCTGAGAAAGGCTTGGTCAGCTGGAGATGATCATACGGCACTTGGAGATTGTCGAAAGTCTCGACGGACAGGACGTTGAGTCCTGCTCCACCATCAACGAGGGTCCTGGTGACCTGCACACTGCTGATGACCGGGGAGCAAAGCATCGGGAGGACTCCAGCCATCGCCGCGCACTTGAGCTGATCCGCTGAGCTGAACGTGATGGCGCACACAGACCACCTAAGAGGGCGCATGGCCTCAAGCTTGGGGAGGACTGCATTCACCTCGCGAGCAAACTTCTTGAAGATGCGCTGTCATGCTGGGGCCTGGGTGCCACCCAAGATGCAAGCGATTGCGCGCGGCTCCTGGAAGCCCCCAGCCCCCTCGTCTTGATGTTGGTCTTCGTTCCTTCTTGGTGGTGGAGGTAGAGGAGGGAGGCCTGCATTGCCGTGCAGCGATCCTCACGAGGTTGATCCCTCCAGCCTCCCTCGTGAGGCTGGTCCTGCCAACGATCCTCGCGAGGTCGGTCACGCCACCCTTGGCGAGGGCCACAGTCTTCCCATCGTCCTCCACCTCTTCCTCCTCCTCGGCCATAGCCCCTGTTGCTGTGCTCGGGGCGTCGGCCGATACGCCCATCTCGCACAGCCCTGAGCTCTTGGCATTCGTTGGTGTTGTGGGTGTGGAGGTCGTGGTACACGCAGTATCGACTGCCCTTGGATGACTCAGGCTGATCCCTGCCTCGCTTGGTGTCTGGTTCCACTGCGATCATGGCAGCTCCCTTACGCTTCACGACCTTGGCCTTGGGCTTTTTCTCTTCTAGGTCGGCAGCCGTGAGCTCGAGGAGGGAGAGGCGTCCTTCCTCAGCCCTGCGCACTTGGTCGCCAAGTTGAACAGCTCTAGGGATGTGCACAAGTCTTCATGGATTGCCAGCTCCTCCTTCATCTTGATGTCGCGCACGCCATCAGAGAAGGCTGAGATAATGGCTTCCTCAGTCACCCTGGGGATCTTGAGGCAAGCATTGTTGAAGCACTGGATGTATTTCTGCAGGGTTTCCCCTGGCTGTTGCTTGATGCGGCGCAGGTCGCTTATGGCCGGCGGCCGGTCGCAAGTGCCCTGGAAGTTGCCGATGAAGCGAGTGCGCATCTCGTCCCAGGAGGAGATCGTGCTGGGAGCCAGGTGCGGGCGCCGTCCTTGAGCGCCATGGGAAACCAGTTCGCCATGACCTTTTCGTCTCTGTTGGCGGCTTCGATGTCCAGCTCGTAGAGCTGTAGGAATTCCGCGGGGTCTGCCGTGCCATCGTAGCGAGGGGGCAGATCAGGCTTGAACTTGCCTGGCCATGTGACGCCGCGTAGCTCGGGGGTGAAGGCGCGGCAGCCTGCTGTGGCCACCGGCGCCCTTTGCTGGTGTTGGGCCTGCTCCTGGTGATTACCACGCGCCGCTGCTTGGAGCAGCGCGGGGTCTCGGCATGGAGGCGCAGGGACGCGATCTTGGCGCGCCGGTGCTGGGAGCGCGCGAGCACCTTCTTGGGGATGAGGGATCTCTTGGAAGCTCCCTTCTTGCCGCGCAGGCGCCGGACATGGAGGGTCTCGCCCTGGGGCTGCGCGCCTTGGAGCCAGGGCACCTTCTTGGTGGGGAGGTGGCGGAGGCGCCTCCTCATCCTTGCCCCCTGCACGGAATGGAGGGCGAGGCAGCGAGTAGGATGGCAAAGGAGAGCCTCCTGCGGCGCTGACGAGCTCGGTGATGCGGGCGAGCCAGTCCTTGTAGAGGTCGTCGACGGGGCGGTAGTGCAGGAGCTCTCTTGCCAGGAGCAGCGTGGCGTGCGCGTCCGTGGGGGCGCGACGGGCGTGGGACGACGAACCGGCTGTAGTCAGCGACGGGGTTGCGGTGCGGCCCTCCCACCGCACCGAATGATGCTGGGATGAGGCCCGCTGCTCGTTCCCCGCTGGGCCGGTGGCGGCGTTGGCGGCAGGCGATGGGGAACGACGAGGGCGTCCACCGACGGGCGCCGTCTGGGCAACGCGGGTGGCGAGAGCAGCCCGGCACTCGGCACGAGCCCGACGAGCGTCAGCCAAGGACACGACGGAAGATCACATGCGAACATCGGAAGAAAGATTCCAGTTCACCCCTACCTGGTGTGCCAAATGTCGGATTTCGGGTTCCCGCAAACCCTTAAGGTTCGAACTCTAGGGTGCGCAGGGAGATCTTTCCCCTACCGACTCGCACTTCTATGGCTCGCAAGAAATCTAGGCTGGAAAGAAGAACACTCAAGGGACACGAGGTTTATACTGGTTCAGGCCACCGACGTGGTGTAATACCCTACTCCAGTGTGTGGTGTGGTGGATTGCCTCAGGGGCTGATGATGAACAATACAGGGGGAAGAACGGCCTCGCGAGAGGTGTTCTTGAGCTGGTGCGGTGTGTTCTACTCGGTCTGGATCTCCCTCTCTCTTTCTCTTCTCTCTTTTTCCCTCTTCTCCTCCTCTCTTTTTCTAGTGGTTAGTCCTATTTATAGAGGCCCTGGCCCTCTTCCCAAATAATGAGCGGGAAGGGCGCCAACAATTGGCCATTTTGAAGGGGAACATCTAGTACAAGTTATCCTGACCAAAGGTGGTCTTCAGCTGCCAAAAGCACTAGTGATGACGCCACCTTGGGCTCCATGGTGACCTCCGTCCTGCTGCTCTGCCTGCCTTGGTCTTGTTGCACCGGAATGGTAACCTTTGCCCGACGCCTTGGCCTATGCTTGCTCCCTTTGCACCAAAGGGGAAACAAGGACACTGCGCAAGCCGGCGCCCGCCAAGCGCCCGCCTAATCTCGATCGTTCTGGCTTGCGTCACGGGCTCCTCGCGAGGCACCCCTGCCTTGATCTCTCTGCCTCCTCGCGAGCCTGCCTGATGAGGCTGCTCCTGAGGAAGCCTCCTTTTGTCCGCCCCGCAAGGCTTGGCCCCTTGCGAGGGTCTTGAGCTTGAGCTGATGAAGCTAGGCCGCACTGGGCCCCCACTCGGGCCACGCCGCAGGCCGCAGGCAGGCAAGTCTGGGGACCCCCATTCCCAGAACGCCGATAGCTACTGTAAGAAAACGCTATTGCTACCCTTTAGTTGTTATGTGGAAGTAGCCGATCACCATCTTGTTCTTCCTGATGCTTAGGAGGAAGAGGAGGAGGAGGTGGCTGCGGAGCCAGTGATTTTGACCCACATTGAAACAATGCTACGAAATGCTCACACATTTTGAGAACTTAGAGCTGCACAAGAAAAATGGTGGGCCTGCATGTTGGAACAATGCAATGTGGCTGTCACTGCAGGTTGGAAGCTATCGTATTCTCAACTATGGTCACCTTTCTTCAGGTGAAGACATCTCAGAGGATGGCCGTCAAATTATTCGATGCAATGTTGCCTGCTTTTCGCACTTCTTACCCAGCTGCTTCTGAGCTGCCACACACCTACAGTCAAATGAATAATTTCCTCCATGTGGTTTGTGGGTAATTGTGTTATGTTCTGGAAGTATTATGCCAACTGAAGTGAATGCCCAAAATGAAAATCATCAAGATGGAAAGATGGCGATGATGCGAAGAGGGTTCTGAGACATTTTCTAATTATACCAAGATTGCAAAGGTTGTGTTATGATGCTCAAACAAGAGAGGATGTACTATAGCATTCTAGGAACTAGCAGTACAAAGATCAAACTGTAATGCGCCATCCATCTCATGGTAGTGACTGGACAAGCTTTAGTCTGAAACACAAAGAGTTTGCTGTTGAGCCAAGAATAGACTTGGCTTAGCTACAGATGGATTCAACCCATTTGGCCACCAGAGCGCCACATATAGCATGTGGCCAGTGCTTGTTATCCCTTACAACATGCCACCAAATGTCTGCAACAAATAATCAAACTACATGATGGCCTTGCTCATCCCAGGTCTAAAAATTCATAGAAAGTATTTTGATTTATTTATGGAGCCCCTTGTGGAGGAATTTCAAAAGCTATGGAGAGGTATTCTCACTCGAGACCTATATAGTAGCACACCAGCTGATTTTTCCGCATGTCGTTGTAATTTGTTGCATCAACAATTATTCGACTTTGGGCACTATGTCAGGGCAATGGACACATGGTTACAATGCATTTGTTTGTTGTGACAAGAATCCGCTATCATACCCAATACTTAGCAAGATCTGTTACATTGGACACCGCCATTTCCTTCCCAAGGACAAGCCGTGTCCTAAAAAATACCGTAGACCTGTGTTCAATGCAGCTCATGAAAACTGTGATGCGCCAAAGAGCCTCACCAGCGATGAGTTGTAGGAGGAATTACAGAAGGTCGGGCATATTGCACCAGGAAACCATCCTGACCATGGCAAGGCAGAAGAGAGATTATTGTTTACCCGTAGATCCACTTTGAGGGACTTGGAGTATTGGAAAGTTTTGGGTCGGCGGCATAATCTTGGTGTGATGCACATCTATGTGACAATATAATCGACACACTTCTTAATATTGAAGGCAAGTTGGAACATAGCTTAAAATCTAGGATTTATTTGATGCACCTGGGTATCAGATCCGATTTGCAAGTGAAATCCGATGGTGCATCCTGGGATATGGCACCACCTGTGTACATCTTGGACAAGAAAAAAAGAAATGAATTCCACAACGTCCTATCACATGTGATATTCCCACATGGATTTGCTTCCAAATACGAAAGGATAATCACTGCAGATGGAAACAAGGTACATGGGCTGAAATCTCATGGCTGCCACATCCTACTTCAAAGGGTTTTACCTATTCTACTTATAGGATTGGGCTACCCTACATTATAAAGAGCAGTTGCATAGTTGGGACAATTCTTCTGGGAACTCTAAAGTAGAAATTTCCGGATAGATCCTGTGAAGCATCTTAAAGATGAGATACCAACTATCCTATGTGACCTTGAGAAGATATATCCTCCAGCCTTCTTTGATGTGATGGTGCATTTGGCTGTCCATCTAACTAATGAGGCACTACTTAGAGGTCTAGTATATTATGGCTGGATGTATCCTAATGAAAGGCAACTAAGTAGTTTAAAGGGCTATGTTAGGAATGGAGCTAGACCTGAGGGTTCCGTTGCAGAGGCCTACATTGCTACAGAAGCATTGACATTCTGCTCAAAATACACTGATACAGCTGATTCACTTAGCAAAAAGGTGGGTGAAAAAAATCCTAATCTCAATGTTTTTGAGTGTTCTGTTCGAGTAACAGGGATGAGTCTACAAGATGACAAACCTAAAGATTTGGAAAAAATGGTTTGGTATGTGTTGAATAACTGTCCTGAGATTTTACCTTCGTTGAGTAAATGCTAAGTACTGCAACATATACATTGTAATCTACTAAACTTGTAGCCCAGTGTCATATATTTTGATGTTTGACGTGATTACTATGTTCTGCAGCATCTACGAACATGAGTTTCTCACGCAAAATCCAAGAAACATTGACAAACAGGTTAGGGAAGGATTTGCGAAATGGTTAAAGAACCGTGTAAGCTTTTGAATTGCACTGCCAGTTTTTTTAATATATTGAGTACATAAGATGATCAAGTTGTGTTTGTGAAATAGTTTCCCTCTTGTGTTTCAGAGATTATTGATAGAAGCAGGCATGGACAGATTTATGTGCTAGTGCATACAGAGAGAAATAGTCCATGCAGAACTGAAGAGAATGTTTTCTCCGATGTCAAGTTCGAGGAACTTCACCGAAGAATATCTGTGTTGCAGAGAAGAATGAGCTACATCTGTTATAGACATGTGGGCGAAAAGATTGATGTGAAGGACTTGACCCCTCGAAAATTTATTGCTTTCATGAAGCAATTGTTTTGAAGATTTTGTCTGAAGAAAAGTGACTGCAACGAATGGAAGTCGAAGACAAAGTGAAGACGTAGTATTCATTTCGTCATTCTTCTTTTATTTATTTGAGTCATAGGACCCCCATACTACTTCGAATGATTACGTGCCGGCAGTGGATGTTGTTCTTCGGTAGCAGGAGATATATTTCGAACTGAGGAGTTAGCATTACTTACTCCATAAGAAATGTTACTGTTGTGCTCAATTTCTGACCGTTGGACTCGTGTCATTCGTCCATTGGCTGCTCCACTTGTCCAAATTGGCCATTTCCCTTCAAGGAAGGCTACGGCTATAATTAGCCACCCGCTCTAACATTGTCTGTTGGCTGGTCTGGTTAAGCTTTTGAGAAGATTGATTGAGTATCCCCTTGCTGAGTGATTTGAGTTTAAGATCCACCAAGAGAAAAATCAAGAGCCAAAACTTAGACAGTGGTTGAGCATGACAGTAGTTCTGAGTGAGAGTTCTTGTACCAATTACTCTTGAGAGTTGCGCACTCTGTAGAAGGATAGGTGTCTGATACGTCTCCAACATATCTATAATTTTTTATTGTTCCATGCTATTATATTATATGTTTTGGATGTTTTATATGCATTAATATGCTATTTTATATGATTTCTAGGACTAACCTATTAACTGAGAGCCCACTTTCAGTTCCTGTTTTCCCCCCTATTTTAGAGTTTCACAGAAAAGGAATACCAAATGGAGTCCAAACGGAATGAAACTTCCGCGATGATTTTTCTTAGACCAGAAGACATCCAGAGGACTTTCGAATACACGTCAGGGAAGCCACGAGGCACACACAAGGACGGAGGGCGCACCCAGGGGGCAGTGCGTGCCCCCCACCCTTGTGGGCCCCTCGTGACTCCACCGACCTATTTCTTCTGCCTATATATATCAAATACCCCAAAACCTTCTAGGGGAGCCACGAAACCACTTTTCCACCGCCGCAACCTTCTGCACCCATGAGATCCCATCTAGGGGCCTTTTCTGGCGTCCTACCGGATGGGGATTCAATCACGGAGGGCTTCTACATCAACACCATTGCCTCTTCGATGAAACATGCGTAGTTTACCACAGACCTATGGGTCCATAGCTAGTAGCTAGATGGCTTCTTCTCTCTCTTTGATTCTCAATACCATGTTCTCCTCGATGTTCTTGGAGATCTATTCAATGTACTACTTTTTTGCGGTGTGTTTGCCGAGATTCAACAAATTGTGGATTTATGATCAACTTATCTATGAATATTATTTCAATCTCCTATGAATTCTTTTATGCATTATTTGATATCTATGCAATTCTCTTTGAACTATCGATTTAGTTTGGCCAACTAGATTGGTTTTTCTTGCAATGGGAGAAGAGCTTATCTTTGGGTTCAATCTTGCGGTGCTCGATCCTAGTGACAGAAGGGGAACCGACACGTATTGTATTGTTGTCATCAAGGATAACAAGATGGGGTTTTCATCATATTGCTTGAGTTTATCCCGTTAAATCATGTCATCTTACTTAATGTGTTACTCTATTCTTATGAACTTAACACTCTAAATGAAGGCTTGAGTCGGTTGATGTGTGGAGTAATAGCAGTAGACGCAGAATTGTTTCGGTCTACTTGATACGGACGTGATGCCTATATTCATGATCATTGCCTTATATATCATCATAACTTTGCGCTTTTCTATCAATTGCTTGGCAGTAATTTGTTCACCCACTGTAATATTTTCTATCTTGAGAGAAGCCTCTAGTGAAACCAATGGCCCCCTGGGTCTATTTTCCATCATATAATCTTCTACTTTCCAGCATATAAGTTTCCGATCTATAATTTTAGTTTCCTATTCACTTTCTTTTGATTGTTTTGCTTTCCGATCTATAAACCAAAAATACCAAAAAAATTACATTACCATATATCCATCTATATCTGATGTCACTTTGCAAATAACCGTGAAGGGATTGACAACCCCTTTGTCGCATTGGGTGCAAGTTGGTGTTTGTTTGTGCAGGTATTCGGTGGCTTGTGCGTTGTCTCCTACTTGATTGATACCTTGGTTCTCAAAAGTTGAGGGAAATACTTACTCTACTTTTCTGCATCACCCTTTCCTCTTCAATGGAAAAACCAACGCAAGCTCAAGAGGTAGCAGGAAGAATTTCTGGCGCCGTTGCCGGGTAGATCTACGCCAAGCCGAGACATACCAAGTACCCATCATAAACTCTCACCGATCACATTACATTATTTGCCATTCGCCTCTCATTTTCCTCTCCCCCACTTCTAAAACGTTTTTGGAAAAGATTTTCCTTTTCTTCGCCCCTCTTCCATTCGTCTCTATCTTCATGGCTGACTCTAGAAGGGCTAAGGGTTTTCTCCCATGTTTTAGTACTTTGGATGACCCATCTGTCCTTTCTAAACTCATAAATAATGATGCTATGGAAAGACTGACCGGGTTAAGGAAGATTTCAATCTTGATGAAGGTGATCCTGGAATTTTTTTTTATTTGCTTAATGAATCATTGAAAGATGCTTGGGATAGGTTGTTGAGGATTCGACCTAGCTATGTACCCCAATATCAGATTGAGATATACTTAAAAAGCTTTTATATTGGCGTACCGCCTTCTTTTAAGCAAGTGTTGGATTCTATATTTGAAAATGGATTTCTTGAAGGGGATGCCATCGACACTTATGAGAAGATGAAAACCATATTTGGGCACCCCAAGGAAAAGGGTGTTGAATCAGCCGCTATTATGTGTTTCTATGAAAATGAAATAATAAAAGAGATGAAAGCTAGTTTAGATGCAAATTTTCATAATGTGCTTAATATTTATTTTACTATTAATGGCCATGTGCTTTTACAAAATAAAAATATAGGTTCTATGTATAAGAAATTTTCCCTTTGCTTCCCAAAAGAAGGAGATGATAATACTCAGATCTATTCGTGTTTTATGCCTAGCTAGGGGCGTTAAAAAATAGCGCTTATTGGGAGGCAACCGAATTTATTTTCTTTCTTTTTATGTCATGTTTTGCATTAAATAATTTATCTAGCCTCTGGTTAGAGGTGGTTTTTATGTTTTAATTATTGTTTGTGCCAGGTAAGACCATTGGGATAGCTTACGGTGATAGTTGATTTGATCTTGCTGAAAAACATAAACTTTTGCACTTGGGAGATTAGTATTCATTTTTACCAGAAGCGCGGTAAAATACTGATTCTTCTTTCAAAAGATTAATAAAAAAATTTATTAGGTCGTCCTAATTTTTCAGGATTTTTGGAGTTACTAAATTATTCGAAATCTCCAAATTGCTTCAGACTTTTCTGTTTTTGACAGATTCTGTTTTCCGCGTGTTGTTTGCTTATTTTGATGCATCTATGGCTAGTATCGGGGGTTTGAACCATGGAAAAAGTTGGAATACAATAGATATTAAACCAATATAAATAAAGCATGAGTTCAATAGTACCAAAAGTGGTGATTTATTTTCTTATACTAACAGACCTTATGAGATTTTCTGTTGAGTTTTGTGTTCTGAAGTTTTCATGTTTTGGGTAAGGATTTGATGGACTATGGAATAAGGAGTGGCAAGAGCCTAAGCTTGGGGATATCCAAGGCACCCCAAGGTAATATTCAAGGACAACCAAGAGCCTAAGCTTGGGGATGCCCCGGAAGGCATCCCCTCTTTCGTCTTCGTCTGTCGGTAACTTTACTTGAGGCTATATTTTTATTCACCACATAAAATATGTTTTGGTTGGAGCGTCTTGTATGATTTGAGTCTTTGCATTTTAGTTTGCCACAATCGTCCTTGCTGTACACACCTTTTGAGAGAGACACCATGAATCATGATTTATTAGAATACTCTATGTGCTTCACTTATATCTTTTGAGCTAGGAAAATTTGCTCTAGTGCTTCACTTATATCTTTTAGAGCACGGTGGTGGTTTTATTTTATAGAAATTGTTTAACTCTTGCACTTCACATGTATTATTTTGAGTCTTTAAAAACAGCATGGCAATTTTCTTTGGTTATAAAATTAGTCCTATTATGATAGGCATCCAAGAGGGATACAATAAAATTTTCATATAAAGTGCATTGAATACTATGAAAAGTTTGATTCCTTATGATTGTTTTGAGATATAAAGATGGTGATATTAGCGTAATGGTAGTGAGTAGTTGTGAGTTTGAGAAATACTTGTGTTAAAGTTTGTGAGTCCCGTAGCATGCACGTATGGTGAACTGTTATGTGATGAAGTCGGAGCATGATTCATTTATTGATTGTCTTCCTTATGAGTGGCGGTCGGGGACGAGCGATGGTCTTTTCCTACCAATTTATCCCCCTAGGAGCATGCGCGTAGTACTTTGTTTCGATGACTAATAGATTTTTGCAATAAGTATGTGAGTTCTTTATGACTAATGTTGAGTCCACAGATTATACGAACTCTCACATTTTTGCCATTGCTAGCCTCTCTTGTATCGTGTCACTTTCGCCGATAACATAAACCCACCATATACCTTCCTCAAAATAGCCACCATACCTACCTATTATGGCATCTCCATAGCCATTCCGAGATATATTGCCATGCAACTTTCCACCGTTCCGTTTATATGACATGCTCCATTCTTCTCATATTGCTTTGCATGATCATGTAGTCGACATTGTATTTGTGGCAAAGCCACCGTCCATAATTCTTTCATACATGTCACTCTTGATCCATTGCACATCCCGGTACACCGTCGGAGTCATTCATATAGAGTCATATTTTGTTCTAAGTATCGAGTAGTAATTCTTGTGTTGTAAGCAAAAAAAGTGCGATGATCTTGATTATTAGAGCATTTTCCCATGTGAGGAAAGGATGATGGAGACTATGATTCCCCCACAAGTCGGGATGAGACTTCGAACGAAAAAGAAAAGAGGCCAAAAGAATGACAGAAGGCCCAAATAAAAAATGAGAGAAAAGAGAGAAGGGGCAATGCTAATATCCTTTTACCACACTTGTGCTTCAAAGTTGCACCATGATATTCATGATAGAGAATCTCCTATGTTGTCACTTTCATATACTAGTGGGAATTTTCATTATAGAACTTGGCTTGTATATTCCAATGATGGGCTTCCTGAAATTTCCCTAGCTCTTCGTGGGAAAGCAAATTGGATCCACACCCACTTAGTTTTCTTTTTGAGTTTGCATAAACTTATAGCTCTAGTGCATCCATTGCATGGCAATCCGTACTCACTCACATTGATATCTATTGATGGGAATCTCCATAGCCTATTGATACGCCTAGTTGATGTGAAACTATCTCCTTCTTTTTATCTTCTTCACAACCACCTTCTATTCCACCCATAGTGCTATGTCCATGGCTCAAGCTCATGTATTGCATGAAAGTTGAAATTTTTTGAGAACATCAAAAGTATGAAACAATTGCTTGGCTTGTCATTGGGGTTATGCATGATTTAAATATTTTGTGTGATGAGGATGGAGCATAGCCAGACTATATGATTTTGTAGGGATAAGCTTTCTTTAGCCATGTTATTTTCAGAAGACATAATTATTTTGTTAGTATGCTTGAAATATTATTGTTTTATGTCAATATGGAACTTTTGTTTTGAATCATATGGATCTAAACATTCTTGCCACAATAAAGGGAATTACATTGATGAATATGTTAGGTAGCATTCCACATAAAAAATTCTATTTTTATCATTTACCTACTCGAGGATGAGAAGGAATTAAGCTTGGGGATGCTTGAACGTCTACAACGTATCTATAATTTTTGATTGTTCCATGCTATTATATTATCTTTTTTGGATGTTTTATATGCATTAACATTCTATTTTATATGATTTTCGGGATTAACCTATTAACCGAGAGCCCAGTGCCAGTTCCTGTTTTTTCCTTGTTTTAGAGTTTCGTCGAAAAGGAATACCAAACGGAGTGCAAGTGGAATGAAACTTTCGCGATGATTTTTCTTAGACCAGCAGACATCCAAAGGAGTTGAGGTACACATCAAGGAAGCCACGAGTCACCCACAAGGACGGAGGACGCGCCCAGGGGGGTAGGGCGCTCCCCCCACCCTTGTGGGCCCCTCATGACTCCACCGACCTATTTTTTCTGCCTATATATTCTCAAATACCCCAAAGCCTTCCAGGGAAGCCACAAAACCACTTTTCCACCATCGCAACCTTCGGTACCCGTGAGATCCCATCTAGGGGCCTTTTCCGGTGTCTTGCCGGAGGGGGATTCGATCATAGAGGGCTTCATCATCAACACCATTGCCTCTTTGCTGAAGCGTGGGTAGTTTACCACATACCTACGGGTCCATAGTTTGTAGCTAGATGGCTTCTTCTCTCTCTTTAATTCTCAATATTATGTTCTCCTCGATGTTCTTGGAGATCTATTTGATGTAATACTTTTTTGTGGTGTGTTTGTCGAGATTCGATGTATTATGGATTTATGATCAGCTTATCTATAAATATTTTTTGAATCCCCTCGGAATTATTTTATGCATGATTTGATATCTTTGCAAGTCTCTTTGAACTATCTTTTTGGTTTGGCCAACTAAATTGGTTTTTCTTGCAATGGGAGAAGTGCTTAGCTATGGGTTTAATCTTGTGGTGCTCGATCCTAGTGACAGAAGGGGAATCGACACGTATTGTATTGTTGCCATCGAGGATAACAAGATGGGGGTTTTCATCATATTGCTTGAGTTTATCCTGCTACATCATGTCATCTTACCTATTGCGCTACTCTGTTCTTATGAACTTAATACTCTAGATGCAGGCAGGAGTCGGCCGATGTATGGAGTAATAGTAGTAGATGCAGAATCGTTTCGGTCTACTTGATATGGACGTGATGCCTATATTCATGATCATTGCCTTAGATATCGACATAACTTTATGCTTTTCTATCAATTGCTCAACAGTAATTTGTTCACCCACCATAATATTTTCTATCTTGAGTGAATCCTCTACTGAAACCTATGGCCCCCGGTCTATTTTCCATCATATGATCTTCTACTTTCCAACATATAAGTTTCCGATCTATAATTTTAGTTTCCTATTTACTTTCTTTGCAATATTTTACTTTCCAATCTATAAACCAAAAATACCAAAAATATTACTTTACCATTTATCCATCTATATCAGATCTCACTTTGCAAATAACTGTGAAGGGATTGACAACCCCTTTGTCGCGTTGGGTGCAAGTTGGTGTTTGTTTGTGCATGTATTCGGTGGCTTGTGCGTTGTCTCCTACTGGATTCATACCTTGGTTCTCAAAAGCTGAGGGAAATACTTACTCTATTTTGTTGCATCACCCTTAACTCTTCAAGGGAAAAACTAACGCAAGCTTAAGAGGTAACAGTGTCGGCTCGAGTTTTTGAAGAGTTGTTGTCTTCACCGAGCAAGATCTTCAGCAACCAAGAGTCATTGTGGTCGTGAAGAGGTATGTCGAAGGTTTGGACATTGCCGACAAGTATCTACCATGAGTGAAATCACTTGGATTCTGATCAGCTCCAAGTTGAAGAAGAATAGGGCGAGGAGAGTTTACCTTCTGTGTTAAATCACAACCCCTCCAACCAGACGTAGTCCTTTGGCAGAAGGGCGAACTGGTCTACCAAATTCATCTGTCGCCATCGAGCACCACTGGTTCACTATACTTTACTGCACTTGATGCGGAGCATCCCATGATCTTCCCCATGGACCTACCTATGTCTCCCACGACACCAATTCGACCAATGAAGAGAGCTTGAGAAAAGGCTATCGAAACTAAGGTGAACTCGCTCCTCTCCGAACTATCATCTTCTACATATGAGACATGGCTACTACCTCAAGCGGAGACCCTATGTGTGATTAGGTACGTGGAGGAAAGCCACGGGACAACTACACCCAATGGACAAGATGGCAAGGACACCAAGTACGAGGACCAAGAGGAAGCGCTACCACATAGCTACAACCCTCGGACGACCGGCACCTGTTGGATGTCCGACGCCTGAAGGCACCAGCCGGCCAGCTGAGTCCCAGCCTGCGCAAGCTCCAGAAGCCGGACGACTGACCATGACCGGACGTCCGACACGTCCCAGCGCCCGGACGATCGAGCCCCACCGGACAACCGGCGCCACCATCACAGTACCAAAATGTCAGAAGTATGTAGACCACCGGACGACTGACGCACCAGACATCCGACCCCGACCGGATGTCCGACGCCACTTGATCAGAGCTGAAACGTCGAAGCAACACTCACTGGACGTCCGAGCACCCGTGAGACACCGGACGACCGGTAACTATCGGACATCTGACGCCTCTGTGTTCACAGCGTGTTGGGCCAAAGCCCATGAGCCCTTTCATGACCCTAGACTATATATACTCCACCTCCTCCCTCTTATTAGGGTTAGCAAAGGATGAGCTCATTGGAGAGATAGAGCTTTGCTCATCCACTTGATCCCTTCTCCGTCGGAGTTCACGACCTCTATGGAGAAGATCCCCCAAGTGGATTCAAGGCCCCTAACGGGGAAGCCTCCTCAAGACCTCCTCACAGATAAGAACTACCGCCTCTTGTATCATCCTTGTTGCATTTGGATCTTTTATCACTCTTTATGTTCGTGGATCTAACACATGTGTGATTATTCTCCTCCATTTGAGTGTCTTTCTATTGTGTTTTCCCCTCGTGTTCTTTGTAGGATCCTCTCCATTTCATGAAAGATCAGCCCTAGGGTTTCCACCCTACATCATCTTGGTATCATGAGCCTTGGTTGATCACGAATTTGGAGCCCCTACCCTTGTTTTCTAGCCTTGTTTTGTTATGTTCATCCCCAGATTCGAAAATCCCCCACCAAAAATAGACCCAATTTTTTTGTGATTTGTTTGTATGATGAAGTTTTGTTGGATTTGATCTGTGGATTTCGTGTGTAGCAGGTAGATCTAGATTTTCCCCATCTTTTCTCCCTTTCAATCCACAAATTCGCCCAATTTTGCCCAAGTTTTGACCCTCCACCACAAACCTTAGAAGTTCATCTCGTGCCCGAAATCGCCCAAGCACCGAATGTCTGACAATCTCCGGACGTCCGACAACCTCCGGTCATCCAACCACCACCGAACGTTCGAGAATGATGCTGACGTATTGGCATGTGGCCATGCCAGAATAATGCATGTACCTGGACACCAGGGGCTTATTACAAAGGGTACTGTTTAGACCCGGTTTGCACCATAAAAGACCGAATACCTTAGGGAGTGTTTGGCGTCGCGAGTTTGGCCTTATATGCATCAAGTCCGAATCATGTCTTTGGTCAAATGTTGGGTTTGCCCGGCTCCTGTGTTTTGCGGCCTTACGTTCTGCTCTATTGGCTAAGGTGGCACCAGGAGAACTACTGCGATTGTGCCCTAGTAGAGAAAGCCGAAAACTGACTATCATGATATAGCGTGAGACAGGTCAACCACTCGATGACCTATTGGAATCTTCGGGATTCCTCCGCATTAACGAAGGGCCAGTTCTCGGCCAGGCATGTACGCACCCCAAATTTGAATGAGTGCAGAGCCACGAGGGGCTATATAGTAGCCCCACTGTCAAACTCCTATGGCTAAGTGAAAGTGTTAAAGCATTATAGTCCGGTTGCCTAGTTCGCTGCGCTATCACCTCCTTAATAGGACCAAGACGTTGGATTAAGTGTGAATATGCGTCTTCTGCGAACACCCCCGCATTATATGCGTGGGGTCTGAAGCCGACGACTGTAATCTTTCAGGTTATATACATATATACATAAATGGCCGCACAGGAGGCATCACAATACTTTCGGGAAAAAGTATAAATACAGCCTTGATAAATTCAATAAAACGTTGTTTTTACAATAGGAATACGTATCACTCAAACATAACATTCTTCAAGCACTGGGCCTCTATCGAACGAGCGCCCTCAAGAACTTCTTCAAAATAGTGCTCGGCAACCACTCGGCCTATGGCCGAACCCTGCGCCGCGACAGTGGTGGCATCCATCTCTGCCCGGTATGTTTTGATACGGGCAAGGGCCGTCCACGAGCCTTCTATGCACGCCGACCTTTTCATCGCATTAATGCGTGGCACCGCACCAAGGAGTTGCTGCACCAAGCTAAAATAGTTGTTCGGCTTTGGCCATTCCGGCCACAGATGATCCACGACAGACCTCATGGTGAGTCTGGACAATCTATTGAGTTCGGCCCATTCGGCAAGTTGATCAGTCAATGGAAGCGGACGCTCTGGAGCATCAAATTACAACCAGAAAAGCTTGTCCACTTCACGATCTGTTTGATCTCGGAAGTATTCGGCCGCATCGACAGCGCTCGCTGCTAAGTCCAGATATGCGTCGGTCGAACTCCACAGCCGATCCAGAGGGGCATACCGCGGATCACCGAACTTCCTCCGCAGCATAAAGGGCTTCCCAGCCACAATGTCCCTGGCTTCGCATAGTTCCTCCTTCGCTCTCATTGCAGAGCGGGTGTCTTTGGTCGCCATTGTGGCCATTTCAAGGTCCGTAGCCTTCGCCCGGTTTTCTTCTTCAAGAAACTGGCAGTGGTCGGTAGTGTCTTTTAACTTCACAGCCATTTTGTCCATTTTCTCTTTGCTCTTGCTATGAGCGGCCTTCTTGGCTCTCAACTCTTCGGCCGCCTTCAAAGCGGCCGCATTACTACTCCTTGCTTGTTCCTTGGCTCGGGTAAGCTCCGCCCGCAGGGCCTCCATGGTGGCAGCTCCATTTGCAGTCACAACATATTAAAGATACTGGCACCACGCTGCTCTTACTATGTGACATCCATTATAAATATCACCTACCCTGTGCCTCGTCAAGCCGCTTGTTAACAAGCTCGATGTCGGCATCCGCCGCATCCAGTCACCACTTTAGTTCGGCAACCCCATCAGTCCGGCTAGCCACCGGAGCTTCAGACACCTGCACATAAAGGCGGTTGGGTTATTACCTGGGACTATGATCCTCTGTTCGCCGCCGTTCTCGACGACAACCAAAGTCTCAGGGACTACTATCTACACAGGGCACACCTAAAATGTGCGGTACCATAAAAAATGTATATCATTTCACGTACCTCAAATCCCATCAGAAGACTCATAAAGGCTTCATGCAACCCGTTTTTGGCGGAGAAATCCTTTCAATCACCATACACATTAATGTATGGTGCTCTTCTAAAATAGTCGCTCGCTCTTGCAGACCCTTCGGTACGTCCGACCGCATACCAGATGGTGCCAGACTCTTTTGATTGTTCTCTTCAAGAGCTGGATACCGAGGGCTTAGGGTGACCATGGGATTACCTTCTGGCCTTGCCTGATCCGAAGAAACACTCCGTGATGACACTTCAAGGTCGCCCGCTTCTTGAGCCGAGGAGTCCGGGTGAGGCGTTTCACTCTCCATCATCTCTGGAAGAAGATCCCCCAAAGACGAGCTCTGCTGAGAAGGGCTCAGATCCGAACTGCAAGATAAATGCTTCGTTTATCTTCCTCAGAAGTAAGGTAGTATATCTTCACTATGAAGTACTTTTTGATTACTTACAGCTTGTTAGAGGGCTGATCCCTACATGGACTTTGAGCGGCAAGAGCACCATCCGAGGCGGGACCCTCTGGTGGAGTTTTCTTCTCCCGTTTGGAAACCTCGGTTTCCGGGTCATCAGAGGTAGTCCTCTTCCTCCCCCGGGGCGAGGGAATGTCAGATTCCTTCCCTTGGTTATCCTCCCTCACGGAGGCTCTCGTTCCCTCGGTTGGAATAGGTAGCGGTGGAGGCCTGCTTTCGCCTCTTTACTTCCCCATTCATCTTCCTTTGAGGGCATCGGGCAAGGTGCTGGCTCGAGCATCTTTTCTAGCACCGGATTGTCCAAGCCTTCGGGAAGGGGGGCCGAACACCGGATCAACTTTGCTTTTGTTATCCAGTCCTGGTCAAAAAGCGATTCCTCAGAATGACGTCGTGATAAATGAAAGACAGTGTGTTCGACTAGAGGATTACTTACTTGGGCCACGGTGCGGTTGCTGCTTAGGCGCACATCCTCGGAGGTGTCCGGACACTCTATTTGGGGTCCGAAGAACGACTTGACATCTCCTCGTTCGTCAGGCCAAGGAAATTCTGAATAGTGCGCGGTCCTTCTGGGTTGAATTCCCACAAGCGGAGGGGCCGGCGTTTGCAAGGCTGGACTCGACGAACCAGCATGACTTGCCCTACCATAACCAAACTAAAATCTCCCTCGAAGAGATCTCAGATGCGGCTCTGCAGTATGGGCACATCCTTGGCTGGACCCCAGCTCAGCCCCCTGCTGATCCATGACATCAGTTGTGGTGGAGGGCCTGAGCGAAAGGTGGGGCAAGCTACCCACTTGGCACTTCTGGGAGCGGTGACGTAGAACCACTCCCGTTGCCATAATCCGAACACCTCTGGAAAGGAACCCTTTGCCACGGAGCTCCAGCGATCTTGCTTATTAATGCCCCTCCGCACACTGCATGCTGCCCCTCAACCGTCTTCGGCTTCACATCAAAGGTCTTGAGCCACAGGCCGAAGTGAGGGGTAATGCGGAGGAAGGCCTCACAAACGACAATAAATGCCGAGATGTGGAGAAAGGAATCCGGGGCTAGATCGTGGAAATCAAGCCCGTAATAGAACATCAAACCCCTAATGAAGGGATCTAGAGTGAGGCCTAGTCCTCGAAGGAAGTGGGAGATGAACACGACGTCTTCATTGGGTTCAGGAGTAGGGACGGCCTGCCCTCGGGCAGGCAGCCGATGCGAAACTTTGGCGGTCAGGTATCTTGCCTCCCTCAACTTCTTGATATCCTCTTCCGTGACGGAGGAAGGCATCCACCGGCCCTGGAGGCTGGATCCAGACATGATTGGAGATCCGGAGCACCTGACCTGGGCTTTGGGTGTTAGAACTCGAGGCGGGGGAAGGATTCGATTGAGCACGGGATGGAAAAAGTAAAAGCCTTGTCCCTTTATAAAGAGGGTGAATATCAAGCGTCCTCCTCGTAGCCGTTTGGGACTCGCCTAAAATCTAGGACTCCTAGGCGCGGTTGGGTTACCCACGACCGTATTGATGAGAATCACATAATAAGGGGACACGATCTCTGCTTTGACAAGACGTGTCAAGAAACTGCCTCGCGTTATGTGCGGGGCTAGTTAAAGAAAAACGGTTCGAATAATCACCGAGCCATGGCATGATGTCATTTTGCCAAAATGTGTCAGCAGATTAGATTTATGGAAATATTATTCTCTCTCGGTGGTATGTGGAACTTATTTTGCAGGGTCGGACACTATCCGTTTATTCGAACTCTTCTGTGGTGTATCCGAAGGAGGAACCCGCCTTGCAATGCCGAAGACAACACTGCGCGATGGACCCATCGTCATTGAAGCCTGGTTCAGGGGCTACTGAGGGAGTCCTGGATTTGGGGGTCTCCGGACAGCCGGACTATATCCTTTGACCGGACTGTTGGACTATGAAGATATAAGATTTAAGACTTCGTCTCGTGTTCGGATGGGACTCTACTTGGCGTGGAAGGCAAGCTAGGCAGTACGGATATGGATATCTCCTCCTTTGTAACCGACCTTGTGTAACCCTAACCCCTTCCAGTGTCTATATCAACCAGAGGGTTTTAGTCCGTAGGACAACATACAATCATACCATAGGCTAGCTTATAGGGTTTAGCCTCTCCGATCTCATGGTAGATCAACTCTTGTAATACCCATATCATTAAGAATAAATCAAGCAGGACGTAGGGTTTTACCTCCATCAAGAGGGCCCGAACCTGGGTAAAACATCGTGTCCCCTGCCTCATGTTACCATCCGCCTTAGAAGCACAGTTCGGGACCCCCTACCCGAGATCCGCCGGTTTTGACACCGAAAGTTCCGCTACGATTGACGTATGCTTTCCGATGTGGATCACACACACTCATTTAGTTGAACCGCGTGATCAATTGCCAGGTTAAAACAAAAAATCCCATTTTGAATCGGCATGCAAAAACGAAATTTGCCAAAATATTCAATTGAACAAACAAACAAAAATATCACATTTTGAATTGTCACGCAAAAAGCAAATTCACCAAAGTATTCAATTGAACAAATAAACAGAAATATCTCATTTTGAATCGGCACTCAAAAAGCAAATTCGGCACAATATTAAATTCAAAAGATAGTGTCCACAGGAAGAACATTCATCAGATTTCGCGATAATTGCAATTTATCATATGGTAGCTAAATTCCAATGATTTGTGCACACATATATGCATTACATAATTAATCACAATGTACGAAATACGAAGACCTCATCATATGGAAAACAATGGATCCATGCGTATATGTTTAGCGGCTAACTCTTACTCAATGTTTCAGAAGAAGGCATGTTGAAATCTTCATTATCACCAGTGGGATTGGTGCAGTGATCCAGGAAGAAGTCGCTGATAAATCTCCGAATCATCATCAACTTTAACATGAGCTGCAGTATTTTTATGATCAAAATGTTCCATATGAGTGGAGTAGAAGATATTAATTAAGTGGGACGAAGGGGAAGTGGCGGAAGCGCACTAGAGGGGTCATGCGCACGGGCTCTGCAAAGCCCGTGTGCACGGGGGGACGTGTGCACGGGGTCCCGATGGCCCGTGTGCACGGGGTGCTCTGCGAGCGAATGAACTGCTCCGGATCCGTGGGTAATCTCGAATCTGAGATCAAAATCGAACGATGGAAGGTAGAGGAAGGTGGAGGAAAGCTAGATCCACTTGAAACCAAGCAAATCCATGGATCAAATCCAATAAAACCTCATCAAACCAACAAATCACAAAAAAAATTGGGGCTATTTTTGGTGGGGAATTTTCGAAATTGGGACAAAATCAACAAAACTAGGCTAGAAAACAAAGAGGGGGCTCCAATTTCGTGATCAACCTTGCTCATGATACCAAGATGTTGTAGGGTGAATCCCAAATTGGGGATCTTTCATGAATTGGAGGGGGGATCCCCAAGAACAAGAAGAACACAAGAGAGAAAACAAGAGGAAACACTCAATTGAGTAGATCCAATCACACATATGCTAGATCCAAGAACATACAAGAGGTCACAATGATTCAGGAACAACAAAGGAAAGATACAAGATACTAGTTCATCCCAATCCTATGAGGAGAGAGGTCTTGATGATCCTATGATGGGCATCCTTCCAACATGTGGGGTCTTGATATCCACAAGTGGATCTTCTCCCTTAGGAGGTCATGATCTCCTAGAGGAGTGGGTACAAGGAGCAAAGCTCACATAATCATCTCATATACTTTCCTATCCCTAACAAATGGTCTAGGTGCGGTATATATAGGTGGCTAGAGGTGAGGGACGAGGTGGATGAAGAGGAGGCCCAAACAGCAATCACAACCGTCCATTCTGTAGGGCCCGTGCGCATGGGGTAAGTTGGGCCCGTGCGCACGGGGGTCCCGTGGGCACGGTACAAACCCGTGCGCATGGGGTGCTACAGCGCCAGCTTCCTGTGTAGTCCGCGTGCACGGGGTCGCCTGGGAGGTGCAGAGTTGATCTTGTTGCACTCCTTCTTCCTCCTTGTGGCCTTGGGGTCCTTCTCCTTGGCCTCCGGGATGCTCCCCAACTACTTGGTGGTGGTCGTCCTCGTACCTAGTGATGCACAATGATCCATGGTGAGGTAGCAACCAAGTCCTATGGATATTCATGTAAATCTTGAAGAGGAGCGAGTTCACCTTAAGTCCGGTAGGTCCACTTGGGGCTTGAGGTGCAATGAAGGTACACATGGTGATGTCCATAGGATGCTCCGCATCATCCTGCCCCCATTGGGAAAGATCCGACCTCGGATCATAAACCATATCACCATGGGAAAGAGATGATGTCGTTGTGTATAAGTTGGCGATCACCAAGCATTTGTCCTCTTGTAGCTTGAAATGGGCACTCTCCAATGTCGCACCCTCTTGAAATTCCTTCAAAAGGAGCAAAGACAACAAGCACATGGAAAAGCAAATGTGGTTGGCATTAGAGCAAAACAAAGCATTCGAGAGGTGATTCACCCAACAAGTGTTGTCATCACGCATAGCATATGGCGAACAAAGGATTGTGACATGGCATGAAAGCACATAAATTGAGTGGAATCAAGGACATCATGGAAACAAGCATGTAAATGTGAGGTAGCGATGCAAATATGTGTGTCAAGAGAATAATCATCTACCTCAAACTCATAGAAAGCATGCATAAGGCGCTCAACAAATGGTCTATGGTATGCATATGAAGCATTCACAACACCAAAAATAATGAGATGTCTAAACACATGGGGCAAGTGCAAGACAATCCAAGCATAATGTGCGCGAAGTGTAGTGAATATAGAGTGGCACTCAACACAATAGAAAGATCAATTGTTCATCATGTGCGAGGCAATCATAGTGACCAAGTAGTGCAAGCTAGTAGTGCGAATATGCAACATACTAGAAGGAATCATGGCAAGCATGTCATGTGTACAAATAGTGGGCATGAATAATTCACATGACATAGCACAAGCATGATAGCAAGATATGAGGAGGGTATCATCATTGTATTGGCAAGAAGTCCTAGGTAAATAGCAATGGAACATCATGAATCTCCCAACACAAGACTCAACAATAGCATGAGGCACATGATAAACATGGCAATAGCAACAAGGACCAATCATGGGTAGATGCAAGCAAGGGTCACGATTGCATGGCAAAATCATGTAAAGAGGCATAGCATGCAAAGTGAACAAGATACAATGGTCATAAAGTAACAAGTGATATATAGCCCATAGCCTTGTGAGAGACAAGTAGAAGAGATGCGCGTAGTCGTTGCGCGAAGAGAATGGTAGGAAGGACAATCCACGGGATCCCAAATCGTAGTTGCTCTCAAGAGCTTGTTTCATAAACTCTTGGGATTGAGAGGTTGACGAGTATACATGAGTACCTACACACAACAAAAACAAAGGGAAAATTGTGTGTGCGTGGTAGATGTACACATCATCCATCATGATGCACACGTGCTTGTGTTGGTTAGCACAACATATCCAATGCTCAAATAAATGAGTTGCATGATATAGAAACATGTCATACATCATGAGAGGTTTGTTGTTATGTATAGCATAACGGAGACTCAAAGGATGTAATGCATCCTTCGCAATATCTAGAGCATTGTGAGGAATGGTATGCATGTGGTGCACACAAGGGATGTAATCATGTGAAACACAATAATTTTCATGGCATGGCATATGAGATGAATTGCACAAATTTTGCAAAGGAAGCATAGCAATATCATCGCAAGAGAAACAAAAGCCAATGACCATCATCTCGTCATCTATGCCATATGTGCAAATAGGATTTATTTTAATGGGGCAAGCATAGTTACCATGTTGAGATTGAAATGATGCAATATGGGATATCTAACTCATAGCATATGACAAGTTCAAAGGATTATCAAACATGACCAAAAGAATTTTCACATGGTATCCTATGGAGCATAGCATCACAAGTAGGCAATTCAACATGCTCATCATCATATTCATCATAAATGGGTGGCATATCGAAACAAGACATAGTATGTGATGAATCCATAGGGTCATCATCATCATGCAAGCAATAATTTGCAAGATAGTCCACTAGTGGGACAAGAGAAGCACCATTACCTATGTTACCTTTGGAGCTCCGCTCATCTGGTGTAGGTGAGGTATCGAAGACCGAGTCGTGGTCATCTTCATCATGATGGAACCATGTGGGGGGTGCATCGTATTCCACCATGGTCATCTTCTCCATAGGAAGGATGAAGTCGTCGAGGATCGGCGCATCATCATAAATGGGACCTAGCACCAAATGAGAAGACATAATAGAGGTAGATGTCAAGTCGTTAGAGTTGAAAGTGGCCTCACATGACCTATCAACTATCTCACTCTCTCTCTATGTGGTGGTTCACTCACTCCCTCAAGGTAGGTGCACTCAAACTCACATATGGTGGAGTCACTCATCTCACTCAAGTGATGGGGGTTGTGGCTCTCCTCACATGGGAGTTGTGGCAACTCGTCATATATGGGGCTAGTGGTGAAGTCACTCTCACTCTCAATATGGTGGCACAAGTCACTCAAGTCATCATTTGTCACCGTGGTCGAAGGGAAAATCCCATGCTCAACAATCTCCGTTGAGGGGCTTCCGAAAAAGGAAGTGTCACCCTCGCTCGTAGGTGATCGCCTTGGACGTGATGATGCCGAAGTAGGCGTACTTGTGGGAAGTAGGAGAAGATGCCATACGTCCAAAGGCGAAGATACCTTGACGTCACTTGGAGAAGATGCCAAAGTTGTTGTCGAAGCCGCGGCCTTGGGGTCGATGGTGCTGTTCTGTAGAGCCCGTGCGCACAGGGGTGCAGGAGGCCATGGGCACGGGGTCCCGTGTGCACGGGGTCCCGTGTGCACGGGGGTCCAAGGCCCGTGTGTACGGGGGTGGCAGAGAATCCAACTCTTGTCCCGAAAGTCGCTCTTCATGGTCTTGGCGGTCGCCTCGAAGATGATGACGGTGCCGCGTGGTACATGCATCGCATGGCCGTAACGAAGACTTGCGACTTGAGCGTCTCTACCGTGAAGATGACGAAGAGGAAGAAGACTTGTAGTTGGCCCACACGTGTCGGATGTCATCCAATTGTGCGTCCAACTTGGTGTCGGTGTAGTCCCTTGTCTGTGCTTCACGTTGGTGAATGTAGACGGTGAGTCGCTCAATGCTTCGCATTGCTCGTTGTAGTCCAAAGATGGGCGTTTTGGTGATGTAGTTGTTCGCGTCGTCGTTGTCATGGAAGACCGGAGATGAAATGCCTTGCCTATCCATCACAAGACTCGAGCAAATGTGAGTGGAAGAAAGGAAAGAACTAGACCAATGTACCTTATCCAATGTTGAAGATGGATCAATGATCACTCAATAATGTAATAAGGAAATAGCACAATTGGTACCGGATCTTGTCAATTCTCACACCTACACAAGTAAGGCTTATGGTGGGGCTCAGTGAGGATAGTGGCACAAAAATTTGATGCAAAAATGTTAGCAAGAGTCAATAATGTTGGAAAAGATTTGCAAATTCGCAAGTGAAACAAGTAGACCAATAGCAATATGTGGCACACGGAAACACACACACGTATAGATAAATGGGGTCGTGCAACCAAGGAATGAGCACAAAATGTGGAATCCACAGAAAACGCTCGTGTTGCACAACTCAAGAGAGACGCTAGCACGTTTTCTCAATAGGCGGATACGACCCTTGTGCACAACCTACAAGAAGCAAAATGTATGAGCTTTCTATCCCAAGTATGCTATGTGTATGATGTTCCGGTGTTTCGCATACGATGATCCAAGATGATCAATATGGTAGTATGGTATGCAATGTGGCGATGCTATGGCTCTTTCTTACAAGCTTCTTTGCTTTATTTTTGTTTAAAAGCTTATCCTATTATTTTTTTGATAAGGCCACTATGCGAAATGCACAAACCAAGATAGTGATTTTGTATATGCGAGAACAATCTTGTGACACAAGAGATGATATGATGCCAAGATGATACCAATATGATATGGTATGTATGCAATAGAAGGTACGGATCACTAATGTGCACAAGTAACATTGCCGGCAATACTCAAATGGCTAGTCTCGATAGGCAAGTGATGCAAAATGGGCTAAGGGGTTAACAATGTAATGGCAAGAATGTACAATGATGGGATAGCACAATACCAAGATGGTATAGAGGTTACCATTCTTGCTTACGGTTAGGTTGTCAAAATGGTGAAGTGCTCGATGTCGATGACGACCTCGCGGCGATGATGATTGGTGGTGGTCTTGATGTAGATACCAAGATGATGTAGACCCATCCCTAAGTACCCGAAACACCTTAGGAAATGGTAAAAACCGCAAACTCAAAATCTCATATGGAAAATGTCAAATGGTGGAAGCGGAGATGGCAATGCGGAAGTGCTGGTGGTGGTTGACGAAGAAGCAACCATCCCTAAGCAGCCGAAACACCTTAGGAGACTCAAGTCACCACTCAAACAACCACAAAAGCTATAAGGAGCAAAAAGGGTTAGGTTGCGGAAGGCTATGGTGGTTTTGCGGATGATATGGTGGAGGGCCTAGGCAAAGATGCCAAAATGTAAAAAATTTGATGGAGTCAAATGGTGATGGAACCTATCTAGGTGGACGGGGGATGTCAATCGCTACTCAATGAGCTAAAGAATGTGAAAATCGGACTCCGGATGTGGAAGTTATGGCCGAAACAGTGAAGTGCACGCAACTGCTGTAGGGGGGTCGTGCGCACGGGGTCTAGGGCCTGTGGGCACGGGGTCCCGTGCGCACGGTACACACACCGAGGGCATGGGGTCACCTGGGACACGCGGGTTTGGCGGATTTCTTCTTGATCTGGGATCCAAATGGATGGATTTCGTTGCTAGGGTTTAGCTGGGGGTATGGGGGTGGTATGGGAGGGTGCAGGACGAAGGGGCAACGGCGGAAGCGCATTGGAGGGGCCGTGCGCACGGGGTCTGCGAAGCCGGTGTGCACGGGGTCCCGGTGGCCCGTGTGTATGGGGTGCTCTGCGAGCGGACGAACTGCTCCGGATCCGTGGGTAATCTTGAATCTGAGGTCAAAATCAAAGGATGGAAGGTAGGGGAAGGTGGATGAAAGCTAGATCCACTTGAAACCAAGAAAATCCAAGGATCAAATCCAATAAAACCTCATCATACCAACAAATCACAAAAAAATTGGGGCTATTTTTGGTGAGGAATTTTCGAAATTGGGACAAAATCAACAAAACTAGGCTAGAAAAGAAAGAGGGGGGGGGCTCCAATTTCGTGATAAACCTTGCTCATGATACCAAGATGTTGTAGTGTGAATCCCAAATTGGGGATCTTTCATGAATTGGAGGGGGAATCCCCAAGAACAAGAAGAACACAAGAGAGAAAACAAGAGGAAACACTCAATTTACTAGATCCAATCACACATATGCTAGATCCAAGAACATACAAGAGGTCACAATGATTCAGGAACAACAAAGGAAAGATACAAGATACTAGTTCATCCCAATCCTATGAGGAGAGAGGTCTTGATGATCCTATGATGGGCATCCTTCCCACATGTGGGGTCTTGATATCCACAGGTGGATCTTCTCCCTTAGGAGGTCATGATCTCCTAGAGGAGTGGGTACAAGGAGCAAAGCTCACATAATCATCTCATATACTTTGCTATCCCTAACAAATGGTCTAGGTACGGTATATATAGGTGGCTGGAGGTGAGGGACGAGGTGGATGAAGAGGAGGCCCAAATAGCAATCACAACCGTCCATCATGTAGGGCCCGTGCGCAAGGGGGAAGTTGGGCCCGTGCGCACAAGGGTCCCGTGGGCACGGTACAAACCCGTGCGCATGGGGTGCTACAGCGCCAGCTTCCTATGTAGTCCGCGTGCACGGGGTCGCCTGGGAGGTGCAGAGTTGATCTTGTTGCACTCCTTCCTTGTTGTGGCCTTGGGGTCCTTCTCCTTGGCCTCCGGGATGCTCCCCAACTGCTTGGTGGTGGTCGTCGTCATACCTAGTGACGCACAATGATCCATGGTGAGGTAGCAACCAAGTCCTATGGATATTCATGGAAATCTTGAAGAGGAGCGAGTTCACCTTAAGTCCGGTAGGTCCACTTGGGGCTTGAGGTGCTATGATCCATAGGATGCTCTGCGTCACGTTGGTTTGCTGAGTAGGAAGTGCTGACGCATTGGTATGCTGATCATGCGACTACGGACCGATGGACTGATGAGCAGTCGGTTCTGGACCTACAGACTGCCTAGCAGGCAGTTTCAAAGCATCAGACTGCTTAGCAGTCCGTTTCACTAGGTTGGTCTGTTGAGCATGTGCTGCAGCTAGGTCCCCCCCTACTCCTTCAACGGCTGGCATCTGAACCAGTGGTGCTTCTTCAGCAGTTGTAGGCCTTGCCATTGGCTGCTTTGGGACGGAGGATGATATGGCCTGAGCTCTTGGCGGGCTTTAGGGATCTCATTGATGAACTCTATTTCCTTTCGTGGCCACTGGATGTGATGTAACAGTGTTTCTCCCAAGGTCCTTTGCTCATCGAAGTCTCCTAGGACTTTCTTCAGGGAAAATTCATTGAATCCAGGCTTTACTTCAGTCACGTAGCACTTCACACAGCCCGGATTCAATGTTGCACATTTTAATGTACCTTCATAATGTGTAAGTACGCCCTTCAGTCTATCTTTCATTCCAGATAGATCAGATATGGCATCATCACGAGCAGCTGCAGTTTCAGTGTCACCGGTGTCAGTGTTGCACAACTACTCTTGTGCAGTATTGTCACACAATAAGCAGCAACCTCCATGCCCTCCTCCCCTCTCATCTGCTGGCTATCTGTCGGTGTTAGAGTCTTTTGCATCATCATTGACTCCTCAACATCCTTTTGAATTGCCGGATAAATCTCCTTCCTCAACCTTTCATACAGTGCATTCTGCTTCATCTCACTCCTCTCTCTTTTCAAGGTGAGCCTCTCTTCTTCGCTGAGTGTGAAAGCCCTCTTGTGCGGGACATTAACACCTATACCCCATGCACGGCTAGGGGGCTCTTTTGTTTCTAGAGCAACGAAAAGAATGCCACATGGCCCCGAGATCCTGTAGAACCTTCCAGGGATCTTGGAAGCCTCTAACATAACTTGATATAGTTCGGCGTCATGTGAGTTTTCAAAGTAATAAGTTCCATCATCATGCCTCTTTGCACGTGCCCGCAAGTATTCTTTGGCATGTTCGCCCCTGATTGCATTAAAGGCTAGTTTCCCACCCGCCGCTACTGCTTCTTTGTCCTCTTGTTCCCATATCAGTTTAATGCTGTAGTATCCTGCCACACCCATACGGTGGGGCTGTATGTTCTTCTTCTGAAGTTCCGATTGCTTGAAACTCTTCTCAGCAAACTCTTTAGTTGCCTTGATCCTTTTGAATTCTACCAAGTCTGGCTTTGTAATTTGGGGGTATGCGGGCATTGGGTCCTTGCCTTCACTCATGTACTTCTTGTACAGCACATGCTTCCTGTTTCTCCAAGCATCCCGAGCCTTCTTCAGTGCAGCGTGTTCCACATGCATTCTCCACTGCCCTGGAACATTGAAGTGATCCATGATCTCTCGGACTATCCTTCGCCGTATTTCTGTGTCAGCCTTCCGAAACCCCAGTAGATTAATGTTGAGCCTTGCACTGCGAACAAATCCACACACACTCTTGAACCTCGTGGAGCTTTATCTGGTTTAGTTGGAGCCCAAGACTTTAAATCAATCTCGGTTACTTCATATACACCTTTAGACTGGTGTGTGGGCTTCCTTGAAGCATTCCTCCGTGTCCTAGCCGGAAGGGTAATTGCTGCAGCTCTATCTCGTTCAAGATTACTTGATCCCTCCCAATCCGCTGAAGACCTAGGGCTGTCCCAATTAGATGAAGATACATCACCTGAAGCATGAGTGTTGTCGCTGCTACTCGACATCTATAGAGAACACATGCGAAACTCAGGAAAGGAGGATAAGCATAAAACTAACAGCTTGGTATCAACCTTTCTAAACATGGCATGCAATAATTTAGAAAATGGATGACTAATCTATTAAGTTTGTGTGACTTGGGCGCCCGCGATCTATAAATATATAGTAAGGAAGGTAGATAATGAACATATATACGCTATCCGTTATTTTATAGCCAATTTCGGAACATAGGGAATGAAATTGGAAGAGGATTGCAAGGAAATATGCCTCAGCAGGATGGAGAGCAGTAACTAACAGGATTCTTAATGCAAACCGAGATGGATCAGAGGAGAGGCGAGGGTTACTACATCGATATGCTCGAGGGTGGATGGCGAGAAAATGAAGATGGCGAGGCGCAGGCCGCCGCGTGTTGGGAAAGGTAGTGGAGGTAGGCTTGACGCTGCCGGGGTGAGCATGGCGGCGGCGGAGAGGGTTCTGTTGTGGATATGGGGGAGGGGTTGCTGGCGATGGAGATTGAGTGGACTAGTTGAGTGAAACGCAGGTGGATGGTGGGGGGTGTTCGGGGCCTAGGTGAAAAGGGTGAAAAATATCCCAGTCGCCGCGTGCGGAAAGGCCTATGCAAACGGTTGCCTCTGAGCGCTCGTGTGCGCAAACAGAATAATTTCGTTTGAAATGAATACGTACTAATTTTGAAATGAATACGTGAGTTAATCGTTTCGCCTCTAAATTTTTCCCACGTAAAGCAATCACAATTATACCATGGGTTTGATTTGCTAGCTCATTTCAGGTCTCGTGTGCTATATGTAAGACATTTCTGGCATTTACTATGCATTTTGGCATATAAATCAATTCCTAGCCGGACTGCATTTCCTGTCGAAAGGGATGAGGATTGCCGTTCGATCTAGAAGCATCAAACGGCGCAAATGTACGATCCATGGGGTTTGGGGTCTGGCCAATCGGAATGCATGACAAAGATTGTGGGCGTAGCAAGGGGGGCATCTGCCATGGTTTAGTAGGCACACGGCTTTCGTGAGTGAACCGTGTGCTATTTGAAAACAATTTTTTGGGAGGGGCTATTTGAAAACATTTCGATCCGTGGGGTCTGGGTTCTAGCCAATCAGAATGCATGACTCGCATCGCGCGCGTGGCAGAGGGGGGCATCGGCCATGGTTTAGTGGACACAAGGCTTTCGAGAGTGAACCATGTGCTATTTGAAAACATTTAAATTACCTAACATCATATTTTTATTCGAATGAAAACATGAGTTCATCATTTCACCTCCAATTTTTTTACACGGTAAGAAATCATGATTGTACCCTATGGTTTGATTTTCTGGTACATTTTACCAGGCAGCAGGCCTCGCTAGCAATCTCAAACTTTGAATATGGAAAAATATATCTCGTTTGTATGTATATATATAGTCGCAACTACACGTGCATTTTAGCTAGATCATTTGTGTGTCGCTTTGCGAGTTTTCATTCATTGTACGAGAAACAGGAAAAAACTTCAAACAGCTCAGCCGCACGGTGCGGCCAGAGGCGTAGGTCTTGTTGGTATTTAAAGTTCATGAAATGCATATAGAGTCCGGAAAATAACAAAAATCATTGTGTCACTATCGCATGCTCTCATGATTGCATGCAAAATATTTGGTAAAGTTTGGCACAAGTTTTGGTGCTCGCACCTTCCATACCGGAGCATCTCACAAGAAGGATCATAGTTTCCAAAAGGAGATGCGACACTTTAAACTACAAACCGCCAGTTACTAGCTACATCGTTCCGGCCCATTTCAGGTCGTCTGCTATGTTTAAGTCATTCTTTGCACTTACCTTGCATTTCATTTTAGTGCATATAATTAATTAAAGTCAAAAACCCTACTACAACTACATGTGGGTGTTTTAGTGGAGAGTGTCATATACTAGTATCATGCATATATATATATGATACTAGTGTATGATACTACCTTTAATTAATTATAAAGTATAGTATCATAGATCATATTTATTGCCATGCATGCCACAAATTAGCATTGCATTTAACATGATATGGTATCTACCTATATGTTACTCTAACCCTCTCTATATATAGTTAATTCTTTGCCACATCAGCATACTTGCTATTTCTGGGTGCATGCCATCATTGGCTATGATTCCACCACTATGGCCAGCCTTGTATAGTGGTGGGTATCATATACTATATATAGTATCATGCATATGATACTTGTGTATGCATGACACTACGTATGTACCTTCATAGTGCATTTATAGTATCATAGAGTAGTATATATCATAGATGACCGTATTTATGGCCATGCATGACACAAAGTAGTATAACATTTATTAGATATATATATATACATATATATATAGTGTTACTATTCATCACCCAGGATGCATAATAAGTTATTCTTCACCTGAGGTAATCTTACGATTATTTCGTAATTAAATTACGTTTGCAATTTAAATAGTTACATCCCTATAGATTCATCATGTAAAATTTGGCAGAAGAAAATAAAAATATAGGTCATAAGACAAGAAAATTTGCACTTTATGTGTATTTTACACTATGTTTTTACGTTTGTAATTTTACATAACATAAAATATTTTTTACAACGATTATATATTTTCTTACGGTCTCTTTTTATGTCGGAAATAAGATAAAACTTACGGAACGTAAAAATATGGGGCATTGATGGTAAAATGGAGGGGGGTGAAGAATAACTCTTCCTCACCCAGGGTGACGAATAGTGTGACCCTATATATATATATATGTTATGGTATCTACCTATGTTACTGGTTCTTTGCCACATCATCATATTTACTATTCCTAAGTGCATGATACCGGCTATGATACCCCCACTATGTCCACCCTAAGGTTGGTCATAATATGGGAGTATCAAGCGGTATCATGCATGCTAAATAGACTTTTTGGATGATGTGGCACACAGTTAAATGAGGAAAGAGAGGGTGGGGTATCATATCATGATACGGTATCATATTAAATGTGGTACAACTTTGTTTCATGAGTGCCCAGAGGTCAGAGAGTGCCCAGAGGTCAGACATCAGAGATCTGCGGCAGTGCTAGTGCCTGACACTAGAGCAAGTACTTCAGCATCAGTAGCAACAACTTCAGTGCCACCTCCAGTTGCCACTCCACCAGCTCCAACAAGAACATCTACTGATACCTTCGTCCTTGGAGTCCTCTCTACACCACCTCCCAAAGATCAAGCCTAGAGAGACGCATAGCACTATGCATTTTCATACTTTTTGGTAACTTGTTGCCAAAGGGGGAGAAATGTATAGATCATAGGCTTTGGGAGACAGTGTTGTGTTTTGCTTCTTTGTCTCCCTTGCTATTTGGTTGATACTTTTGTGTGTGCTTGTTTGATACTCCTTATGTCTGTGTGTGAGATACTTGTATGATCATGTGTTTGATCATATTCAACTTTAATGCTTGCTTGCATGATATTATCTTTGCTATCTCATATATGATCATTCACTTTGCTAGGTGATTAGTGAATGTTTTAATTCCTATCATTTTGAGCGCTCCACCAAGATGTATGTGACATGGAAGAGTAACCCATGATCCTAATCGATTGTGCATTTGCATTCGAACGCAAATATCAAATAATGCACAAATTTAGGGGGAGCTCTTGCTTATGACATACTTATCAAAGCGACAATGTACTTTAAATCCTATTATCATTTGTCGAAGCTTCGATCTATATGTTGTCGTCAATTACCAAAAAGGGGGAGATTGAAAGTGCAACTATCACTGGGTGGTTTTGATAATTAGTAACAACATATAGCTAATTGAACTAATGCTATTTCAAGATGATCATTTCAGAAAGTTTAATGATTGGCATGGCATGGATTAGGAATGTGGACCCCTCAAAATGCTACGGACACATATTGGCTCAAGCTCAAGACTTTACATTTTCATTTTAGTAATCCAAGATCACATTGAGTCCATAGGAAAAGCCAATACTATTAAAAGGGGATGAGGTGTTGCTTAATGGCTTGCTTGCTCAAAATGCTTAGTGATATGCTCCAAAGACCTCAACCACTTTCTCATATCCACATATGTCCCAAACCAAAAGTCAAACTCGGCCCTACCGATTTGATCTATCCGGCGCCACCGAGTTCACTTGACATAGCCACTGCTAGAAACCCTAGCTACTTCGGTCTCACTGATAGGGATCTCGGTCTCACCGAGATGGGATTGCAAACTCTCTGTTTCCCTTTGTAACATTTTGGTCCCACCGAGTTCGCAGTGCAAACTATCTGTTTCCCTTTCGTAACATTTCGGTCCAACCGAAATGAGCGAATCGGTCCCACCGAGTTTGCCTGACCAACTCTCTGTTTGCTTATTTCAGAAATCGGTCCTACCGAGTTTATGTGATCGGTCTCACTGAGATTACGTGATGCCCTAACCCTAATGAAATCAGTCCCGCCGAGTTTACATGTCGGTCCCAACGAAAATCCTAACGTTCACATTTTGAACTAAACCGGTCTGACCGAGTTTCATGATTCGGTCCCACCGAGTTTGGTGATTTCTGTGTAACGGTTAGATTTTGTGTGGATGCTATATATACCCCTCCACCCTTCCTTCATTAGCAATGAGAGCCATAAGAATGTGCCTACACTTCCAACATACATTTTCCGAGAGAGAACCACCTACTCATGTGTTGAGACCAAAATATTCCATTCCAACCATATGAATCTTCATCTCTAGCCTTCCCAAGTTGCTTTCCAGTCAAATCATCTTTTCCACCAAATCCAAATCTGTGGGAGAGAGAGTTGAGTGTTGGGGAGACTGTCATTTGAAGCACAAGAGCAAGGAGTTCATCATCAACACACCATATATTACCTTTTGGAGAGTGGTGTCTCCTAGATTGGTTAGGTGTCACTTGGGAGCCTCTGACAAGATTGTGGAGTTGAACCAAGGAGTCTGTACGGGCAAGGAGATCGCCTACTTCTTGAAGATCTACCCTAGTGAGGCAAGTGCTTCGTGGGCGATGGCCATGGTGGGATAGACAAGGTTGCTTCTTCGCGGACCCTTCGTGGGTGGAGCCCTCCGTGGACTTGAGCAACCATTACCCTTCGTGGGTTGAAGTCTCCATCAACGTGGATGTACGATAGCGCCACCTATCGGAACCATGCCAAAAATCTCCATGTCTACATTGTGTTTGCTCCCTCCAAACTCCTCCCTTTACCTTCATATGCAATGTTTTACATTCCGCTGCTATACTCTTAGACTTGCATGTGTAGGTTGATTGCTTGACTTATTTTAAATTGCTAAAATCTGCCAAAACTTAAAATTGGGAAAAGGCTAGATATTTATTTGGTCAAGTATTCTAATCACCCCCCTCTAGACATACTTTCGGTCCTACAAGTGGTATTAGAGCTTTGGTTTCCATTTTCCTTGATTTCCATAGCTTTTGGTGATCATAGCCTTGGTCTCACAACCTAGGAGAGTATGGCGTCTAGCGAGGGAAATTACCACCGTAGAGGTCCTTACTTTGATGGTACTAATTTTGCTAGTTGGAAGCATAAGATGAAAATGTATATTCTTGGACATAACCCCGCCATTTGGGCTATTGTGTGTATTGGCTTGCAAGGTGAACTCTTCGATGGGAGAGAACCGAACCGTGAAGCTCGCGTGGAAGATTTGAAGATGTTGCAATACAATGCTCAAGCTTGTGATATCCTCTTCAACGGATTGTGCCCCGAAGAATTCAACAAAATCAGCCGTCTTGAGAATGCAAAGGAAATTTGGGATACTTTGATTGATATGCACAAGGGTACCGACTCCATCAAGGAATCCAAATTGGATGTGCTTCAAAGTCAACTTGACAAGTTCAGAATGAAGGATGGTGAAGGTGTCGCTAAAATGTACTCTAGGCTTGCTCTCATCACAAATGAGATTGCCGACTTAGGAAGTGAGGAGATGACCAATAGATTCATCATCAAGAAGATCCTAGGAGCCTTGGATGGAAAATATGATACCGTGTGCACATTTGTCCAAATGATGCCCAACTACAAAGATCTCAAGCCAACGGAAGTCATTGGAAGAATTGTTGCTCATGAGATGTCACTCAAGGATAAGGAAGAGCTTCACAACAAGTCAGGTGGTGCTTACAAGGCCTCATGTGATGCTCCTACATCATCAAGTCAGAAACAAACCTTCAATGAGGAATTGAGCCTAGTGGTGAAGAACTTCAACATGTTCTACAAGAGTAGAAGCAAGGAAAGAAGTTCCAAGTCAAGGTGCTACAATAACAAAATATCTTCCAGTCATGAACGTAATTGCTACAATTGTGGAAGACCTAGACACTACTCAAATGAGTGTACGGCTCCCTACAAACGAAGAGAAGATTCACCCAAAAGGAGAAGTAGAAGAGAAGAATCACCACCAAGAGAAAGAAGGAGTAGATATGATCGTTATGAACGAAGAACATCTCGGAGAAGCAAGGATTCGGAAAGGAAGGACAAGTCGTCAAGGAGCTACACAAAACGAAGACATCAAGCTCATGTTGGTGAATGGGTATTCGGCTCTGACTCTGACAATCACTCCGACTCCAAATATGCTCAAGATAAAGGTGTTTCTAGTAGCACTTGTGTCAACCAACTCCTATGACATATTTGACTCACCAAATGAAGGAATTGGAAGATGCTTCATGGATAAAGGCCCAAAGGTATCACACCCCGAGTATGTTGATTTCAATAGTGATGAAGATGATTTGCTAGGTGATGATGATTTACTTCTTGACAACTCTAGTGATGGAAACTATGATGAAATTGCTATTAATCATGCTAATCAAGATAAAAATAATGATGATGATAATAAGGAGATTGAGGGTCTAACTAATGAACTAAACACTCTTAAGTTAGCTCATGAAACTACCTTCAAAAATCATCGAGAGCTTTTAAAGACTCATGTGAAGCTACGCTTTGAAAAGCTCAACCTTGAGCAAGAGCATGGGTTCTTAAAAGCAATCGATGATGATCTTCACAAGAAAAGTTCTTCTTACATTGCCAAGTGTTTACTCTTATCTACTTATATGCCACAAGTAAAATCTAGCAACAAGAGTAAGAAAGATTCTTCTTCTAGCAGTAACAATAATCAGGTTAAATCCTATATTGTTGCTTCTAGTAGTTCTCTTGATTCCACTAACAATTCTCTCAGCCAAGTTACACTTGAGCAAGAAAATAGCTTATTGAAGGGAATTATAGAGAAAGGTGTTTACAAGAGCCTTGCTAGGATTAAGCAATTTGAGTAAATTGTACGCAAGCAAGGAAGGCACCGGAAGAACCAAGGTATTGGTTTTGAACGAAAGTTCAATGCCAATGGAGTTGAGTGGGATGAAGATCAATGCCCCAAGACGAAGGACAAGACCACAAGAAAAAGGGCAAGGACAAGCTGCAAGAGGAGATTGATGCATTTGAAGAAGCTCCTAAGGCCTTGGTCAAGTGGGTTCCCAAGACTACATCAAGTTCTACTTCATCAAGTACGACTACAACTCCAAGGATTCCCATCAAGATGATCTGGATCCCGAAGAAGAAGAACTAGAGAGTTCTTGAGGGTGACTCTGCCAGCATACTTCACTCATATTATTTTGGCAAGGACAATTGCAAAAAACTTCCACATCTTGCACTAGTTCAAGGAGTCACAAACCCTCTTGTTGGTAAGAGAAGGGACAAGGTAACCGGATGCTTGCATGGACATCATATTGTGGGTATATCATTATATGTCTATGGGTATCCTTGTTTGTTCCTTGTGGGACTAACCTGTGTAGGTATTGAAAGTGCAACTCACTCCATTGGATTGCTCCAAATGATCTACATCAACATTGAGCATCCACATCTTCAACATCTACATGAAGTCATCATTGACAAAACCCAAGGTTAGTTCATCCCTCTTAGGGGGGATATCACATCTAGGTGGAGCTTTACTCTAATCAATTGAGCTAAAGCAACTATAATGGTGTGAACACAACAATGCTTTATGTAAAAGTGGCAACCCCACTTGTGCTTACATGATGACTATGACCTATGATCAAATGTTCTCGTTTGACTCCTAAGTCAATATATAGATGACCTAGTCATCGCTAATTTCTTGATAGATGCTAGAGTGTTTGTGCATGTTTTGTCACATATTTCATTCGCCATTTTATTGTGGGAACTTGTTGATTGCATATGTTACTCATTCAAGGACATCCACTTGTTTCTTTGATTGTTTGGCTCTTTTGCCAAGTGGGTGGACAAGAATGCCTAAGAACCTCCTCTAGCTATCTATGCTTTCTCTCGTCTCAAACTCTATTCATGCTACATCACAAAGTTTATCAAGTCAGATTCAAACCACTCTGTGTGAGGAGCACTCGGAGTCCCCGATTCGTCATAGACTTAAACTTCCAGAACCTCTCTGTGCAGTTCGGTCTGACTGATCCATCCACTTCGGTAACACTGAGTTCACTGAGTTGATCTAGGTTTTCAATCTCGGTGTAACCGATTTGAACTTTTCGGTCACACCGAGTTGCAGTAACCGCTTGCGATTTTGCATCTCGGTGCCACCGAGTTGTTCCACTCGGTCACACCGATAGGGTCAAGATATATATACCCATGGGTGAGATTTTCGAAATTTCATCAAAACCTTCCATCCCGCGATTGTCCTGCTCTGCCATCTCGGGTCTCTAGATCGTCTCCTCATCGCCAGTGACCTACCGCCCATGGTTTCCATCGCCGTCAACGGGATTCAACCCCACCGTTGCCGCCGTTGCGAACTCACCACCGAACTAGGGTATGAGTTCGATCTTTTGTGCTAATTCCTTACTCCGATTCTTAGAACATTGCACTGCCATATTCTTTACCATGTATGAAATCAACCTATCCATAGAAAACGTTCCTTAGATTAGGTTTGATTCAAAAATTTAGGGTTCGGTTTCCGCCGAACTCATCTTGGACCGACCAAGTTGTAGAAATCGGTCTCACTGATTTGTCTTAGGCCATTGCACTTGCACTTTTTGGTCTCACCGAAAGATGCAAATTGGTGCAACCGAGTTCGAATCTCTATGAAACCCTAGCAATCTCGGAGCCACCGAACTATTACTCAGTCTGACCGAGTTCACTAGTTCAGACTCCAAAAGGTCCTTCGGTGTCACTAAGTTTAACAAATCGGTAGCTCCCAAATGCTTTCTGTGGAGAACTAAAGCTAAGTTTTTGACTCATCTGTTTTGCAAAAACTCTGCACTTTCTGATGCTCATCCACTCTACATCATCTATATCTATTCACAGGGTCTGCTGTCAGTTTGCTTGCTAGAATGCCTGACCAGAGTGATAGCCAGAACAAATCAGAAGAGCAAGTGCACATGAGTGAGGGCACTAGTCCCTCAAGCAGCTATGATGATGGCAGCAGGAGCACTCCAAGCAATTTGCGCAAGGCAGCCACCAGATCAAGGAAGAAGAAAACCTCACATTCTGAGGATGAGGACTATGTGGCTATTGAGGAAGAAGTGAGCTCCAAAAAGAAAGTGTTGAAGAAGGAATATGGTATTGCTGCTACAACAAAGCCTGGATTGCATAAGAAGGCCCCTGCCAAGAGGGTGCCAACCTTAAAGGCCAGGGTCTCAACTTCTGAAACTTCTAAGCCAACTGAAGAGGCTACTGGAGAGAGTAAGAAAAGGGAAGAGAAGGTCAAGAAGACCACTTCTAGAGTCATTGGTGGATCCTCTATAATGAGAGATCCAGCTGAAGAAGATGAAGAGGAAGTGGATGCTGCACCAGCACCCAAGTCCCAAAAAGCTTATGGGAGATGCCATTAAGTCAGGGGATGCCACTTCAAAGCCCCAGACTACCCACAAGGCTACTGCTCAAGCTCAAAATACTTCTAAGCCCAAGAGAAGCTCTAGGAACATTCCAACTAAAGAGAAGAACAAGGCCCCAGTTCCTGAGACAGAAGAAGAAGATGTTGAAGCTCAAGTGCTAAGGAAACTTAAGCCAAAGATTACAGATCACAATGACACCCATCCGGTGGCAGAGGATATGAACATTAGGAAGGATGCAGGTCTGAGACTTTGGAAACAATGTGATCCCTATGCTATGAGGAGGAAGACTGAAGTGGACTATAGGTTCCACACCAAAGAACAACAAGATTTCTATGAGACTATTTTGCTTGAGAAGAAGCCTATAGTCTGTGATATGAAATGGTTGATTGGGAATTCATTGATGAGAATGAAGACTATTTTCCCAGTATATATGAGAGCTTAAGATCATGTGGTGTTGATAAGTTTGTAGGTCAAGAGCTGACAAAATGCAATGATGAACTCATCATGCAATTCTGCTCCACTGCTCATTTCTATCCAGATGGTAGGATTGTATGGATGTCTGAGGGTACAAGATACCAGTCAACTGTTGATGAGTGGGCCAAGTTGATAAATGCCCCTGAAGAGCATGAAGATGACTTGGATGTCTATGCCAAGAAGAATAAAGACCACAACTCTATGGCAACATGTACAAAGTGTAAGTGCATCTAGTGCCACCCCTAGTTGGTTTTGGAGTATTGACGACAAACCTAGTTGAGGGACTAATGTGTTTGTGAGAATTGCAGGATAACACAGGTAGAAGTCCCTCATTGATTCGGTTTTCCTACCAAAGATGACCCCTAAAATTGTATGAAGACATTGATGTCAAAGGTGGTATGTGAAGATACTCACATTGAAGACTATGACAAGAGAAGACATCGCATGAAGCCTATGGAGCTCGAAGACTTAGATCTTTTGTAGTTCTGTTTCTTCTTTGTTGAGTCATAGGAGCCACCGTACTATTAAGTGGGGTCCAAGTGAACCAGTCAGAATGACTGAAGTGATGCTTAACCAAAACCTATGTCTTCGAGTGAAGACTATGAGAGAGAAACTTGTCAGGAGTCGGACAAGTCAGCTTTGCTTGTAGCCCAAGTAAAGCTGCCCCGTGAGTTTGAAATCTGACCATTGGAACACGTGTCAGTTCCTTAGTGACCCAGGGTCATTTCGGACAAATCAGGTCGGGTTGCCTAGTGGCTATAAATAGCCCACCCCCTACAACCATAAACGGTTGGGTGCTCAGAATTAGAGTACGGCTTTTGTCGTTTGAGAGCAACCCACCTCGAAGCCTTTGAGAGAGAATTCCTTACGAGGATAAAGACCTAACCACCCAGAGCCTAAGAGAGTTAGGCATCACTTAAGTCTTCTTGTCGGTGTGATCTGAAGACTTATTACACTTGAGGATTGTGAATCCTCCAGCCAGTTAGGCGTCGCGTTCTGAGCATCCAAGAGACATTGTGGATTGCCGGTGAACGAAGTCTGTGAAGGTTTGGGAGTATACCTTGAAGACTTACCAGAGTGATTGGGCGAGGTCTGTGTGACCTTAGCTCAAGGGGAATACGGTGAGGACTGGGTGTCCTGAGGTGCGTGTTTAGGACTGGGTGTCCGGGATTGTGTGTCCTCAGGTTTAAATACCTAGCCACCCTAACCAGAAGTACAGTTGTCACAGCAACTGGAACTGGTCCAACAAATCATTGTCTTCAACGAGTCACTGGTTTCATCCTTCTCTTCTCTTTACTTACTGTTGGTCCTTGTGAAGTCATTATATGATTGCATTATCTCTTGTCTTCACTGAGTGACTGCGTGTTTTGTTTGGCTTCATAATATCTTCCTACCTAATCCTTACTACCTAGCTGCTATTAGTCATTGGGCTTTCAATTCATTGAATACTTGACTATGGTTTGCTTAGTGTAGTCTACCTTCCGCTGCATGGTAATAGGTTTATTTCTATCGTTTGTCTTAGAAACTTCCATGTTTTGAAGACTTTCATAAAAATCGCCTATTCACCCCCCCTCTAGTTGATATAACACACTTTCAATTGGTATCAGAGCAAGGTACTCCCTTGTTCTGTGTGATTCGGTTTAACCACCTGGAGTTTTAGCTATGTCGACTGTAGGGATAATCAAAGTCTCCGCTGCGTGCCCCGTCTTCGATGGAACTGAATATCCCTACTGGAAGAATAAGATGCGCATGCATCTTGAAGCCATTGACGTCGACCTATGGTATGTCGTCAAGAACGGCGTTCCAAAGGCTAGAGAAGGTGTCACTGCTGCTGATGTCAAGAAGTTCGTTCAACTAGACTGTACTGCCAAGAATATCATCTGTGGTCATCTGACCAAAGGACAGTATGGCCGTGTGAGTGCTTTGGAAACATCTAAGCTAGTCTGGGACTGGCTCTCCAAGGTCAACGAAGGCGTCTCAACCCAGAGAGATCAGAGAATCAGTGTTCTTCGCAACCTATTCAACCGCTTGAAGCGAAATGACAATGAGAATGTCTAGCTCATGTTTGATCGACTCACTGACATCACAAATGAGCTTCAAGCCCTCGGCGCTACTGAGATTACCAAGCATGAAGTCGTCAAGACACTACTGAGATCACTTGACAGTTCTTTTGACACCCTAGCCCTGATAATTCAAGAACGTCCTGATTTCAAGACACTCGATCCGTATGACATACTTGAGAGGCTCAACACACATGAGTTTCAGATTTCTGAGAAAAGAGATATCTACGGTCCAAACTATGGGCGAACTCGTGCCTTGAAGGCAAAAGTTGTCTCCTCATCTAAACAAGAATCTGACAGCAGTTCTGATGATCCTGAAGACATTGGAAGGGAACTTGCTATGCTTGTGAAGAAGTTCCAAAAATTCACCAAGAAGAAAGGTCTCAGAAAGTCTTCACGATCAAGCTCAAGGAATGATGAAGCTTCTGCTCATGACTACAAGAAGAAAACATGTCACAAGTGCAAGAAACCTGGCCACTTCATCTGTGAGTGTCCGCAGTGGGACAATGAGAACAAAAAGAAGAAGAAGAGCAAGGAATATGACTCTGACGACAAGAAGAAGAAGAAATACTCAAAGTCTTCTTCCAAGTCTTCCTCAAAGTCTTCATCACACAAGAAGAGCTCATCTGGCAAGGCACGTGCGTTTGTTGGCAAGGAAATGGATTCAGAGGAGGAGTCCGCTTCTGAGGAGGAGTCCGATTCTGGCGTTGCAAGTCTGGCTACAGCATACATTGCCAAGTCCATCTTCAACACTGAAGACAATGACTTCACCACCGACACCGATGCAAATGACAAGGACTACTCTGCTCCTACCTACTGCTTCATGGCACGCGGTGCCAAGGTAAACACACGCACTACTCACTATCAAACATCTAGTGAAGATGACTCTGATTGTGGTTCAAGACCTAGCTACAAAACACTTGCTAAAATAGCAACTGAACAACAGAAAGCTATGGAACATATTCAAAAACTGTTAGACAAAAGCGATGATCTATTAGGCGCTGAAATGACTCGATCTGAGTCCTTAATTGAAGACATAAAAAATCTTCACGTTAAGTATGAGGAACTTGAAAGTCGTCATGAAACGCTCTCAACAACTCATGAAAAGCTTTCCTATGATTATCTTCAAAGGAAGCAAGATCTTGAGAAATTGAGAGCGGCTCATGAAGATCTTCAAAAGGAAAACGAGTCACTTCGCGCCGAACAGATCAGTTCCGCTCAGGAAGGATTTTAACCACCTTGTCTTAAATGCATTGAGCGTGATAATGCTACTTCTGTTGTTGAATGTTCTACTGCTGCTACTGTTGCAATATCTTCAACGGTTGATGTGGTAACTAACCCCTCTGCTGAGGATACCACTTCTATTGCCGATGAGAATGCTAGGTTGAAGACATTGCTTGAAACAGGGATGTACAAAAGTCTTAAAGGGCATCAGACACTATGTGATGTCCTCAAAAGGCAGATCCTGAACCGAAACCCTAGGAAAGAGGGTGTTGGGTTCGTAAGGAAAATGAATGTTGATGGCTCTTACTGGAAACCTGAGCAGTACCCCAAAACCAGATGGGTTGCTGCAAATGAACCTTCAGCAGATCCATCCAATCTATTTGGCTTCACTTGTGCTAACCCCATTGTCATTGATGAATCTTTCGATGCAAACTATAAACTGTTTAAGAATCAGAATGATGAAGTGTTTGCCAGGTATATTGGTACTAACTGCAGGAATGGGCCGCCTATGAAGAAGATCTGGGTACCGAAAAAGTGTATGGAGAATCTTCCTGTGAATGTCATCATGACACCACAGGTGAAGAAGACAAACCCCAGACCACAAGCTTCATATGGTCCAAAGGCTTCATACAGACAGAGGACTCACCTGAGTCGCACTAATGCAAATGTTTTGCAGGGAAACCCTACTCAGGCCTATGAATATGAGCACGGTTCATTTTACCACCATGTTCATAAGACCAAGAACTATTCTGTTTATTCTTATGAATACTATTGTCCACCTGCAAGACTGTTTGCTAGGGATCCAAAGCCAAAGTTCTCAGATGCTGCACTTAGACTTATTGCTTCTAAGCCACCCTTGAAGATGTGGGTGGCTAAGAAAGCTTAACTCTCTTTTGCAGGGAAAGGTCTCCAGCAGAAAACCAAAATCATCTAACGCTATTGCCGGGGACCTTAAACATCTTGTAGGGTGCAAGATCAAATGCCCGAATGGTCTTACTATGTACTTCGCTCCTGAATTGCTTGCTACTCTACCTATCAGTCCTAATCTGGATCTAAGCTTTCATAACCCACTGGTTCGTCAAATGTTTTTGCTTCATAATTCTCTTCGTGAAGCCTATCCCCCTAACTGCACTATAGGGTACGACACCAGCGTCTTCAGAATGGATTATTGATAGTGGGTGTACCAATCACATGACTGGCAAAAGAAGCCTTCTTCTGGACTCAACCTTACGTCCATCCGACAAGAGTCACATCACATTTGCTGACACTGGTAAAAGTAAGGTATTGGGTCTAGGTAGAGTTGCAATCTCAAAGGATCAACACATGGATAAAGTCATGCTTGTTGAATCCCTTGGCTTCAACTTAATGACTGTCTCAATGCTTTGCAATTTGAACATGATCGTAATATTTGGAAAATATCGTTGCCTTGTTCTAATGGAATCTGACAAGTCTCTAGTGTTTGAAGGGTATCGTAAAGATGATTTGTACGTGGTAGATTTCTCACCAGGACCACAACTTGCCGTATGTCTTCTAGCAAAAGCTTCAGAATGCTGGCTCTGGCATCGGAGGCTAGGGTATGCTGGCATGAGGAACCTCCACACCCTTGCAAAGAAGAAGCATGTCATAGGCATTGAGGGCGTCAAGTTCAAGAAAGATCACTTATGCGGTGCCTGTGAAGCAGGAAAGATGACGAGGGCCAAACATCCCTCGAAGACAATCCTGACAACTACTCGACCCTTTGAACTGCTCCACATGGATCTTTTCGGTCCCACTCATTACTCAACTCTTACTACTACTGCTTGTCTCTATGGCTTTGTCATTGTTGATGATTATTCTAGATATACTTGGGTGCACATAATCCTCTACAAGACTGAAGTGCAGGATGTCTTCAGACGCTTCGCCAATTGAGCAATGAACAACTATGGCGCCAGGATAAAGCACATCAGAAGTGACAATGGCACTGAATTCAAGAACACTGGCCTTGATACATATCTTGATACTTTGGGCATAACACATGAATTCTCAGCCCCGTACACGCCACAGAATGGCGTCGTCGAACGCAAGAACAGAACACTCGTTGTGATGGCCCGAATGATGCTTGATGAATACAAGACACCAAGAAAATTCTGGCCTGAAGCCATTGATACTGCATGCCATACAATCAATCGTGTTTATCTTCACAAGCTTCTGAACAAGACATCTTATGAGCTCCTTACTGGCAAGAAGCCAAATGTCAGCTACTTCAGAGTATTTGGCGCCAGGTGCTGGATCAAGGATCCACATCACACTTCAAAATTTGCACCAAAAGCACATGAGGGTTTTATGCTTGGATATGGAAAGGTTTCGCACTCCTACAGAGTCTTCAATCTCTTTCATAAAAAGTGGTTGAAACAGTGGATGTGTAGTTTGATGAGACTAACGATTCACAAAGAGAGCACCTGCCAAATGTGCTAGATGAAGTTCCATCCAGCGAATCAATCAAGCTAATGGGAACTGGAGAAATCATACCCTCTGAAGCTCAACCTGAAGAGGAACTTATCATCTCCGCACCTGATCGACCTAATGACAACGCTTAGTCTGAAGACAATCCCTCTAACAATTACAATGATCAGCAAGAGCAAAACCTTCGCCCTGTACATCCTCGTGTTGCCAATGAAGTGCAGATTGAGAGAATAATTGATAGCATCAATGCCCCTGGTCCGCTCACTCGTTCAAGGGCAACTCAGCTAGAAAATTTCTATGGGCACTTCGCATTCATCTCAATAATAGAACCCAAGAAAGTTGAAGAAGCCTTCATGGAACCTGAATGGATTCAAGCTATGTAAGAAGAGCTTCAACAGTTTGAGCTGAACAATGTATGGGAACTGGTTAAGCGTCCTGTTCCTTGGAAGCACAACATAATAGGCACCAAATGGATATACCGCAACAAGCAAGATGAGCATGGTCAAGTTGTCAGAAACAAAGCTCGTCTCATTTCTCAAGGATATACTCAAGTGGAAGGCATTGACTTCGATGAAACATTTGCTCCTGTGGCTAGACTTGAAGCCATACGCATACTGCTGGCCTATGCAAATCATCATAACATACTTCTATATAAAATGGATGTGAAGAGCGCCTTTCTAAATGGCAAGATTGAAGAAGAAGTGTATGTTGCACAACCGCCTGGCTTTGAAGATCCGAAACATCCTGACATGGTATACAAGCTCAACAAGGCACTGTATGGCCTCAAACAAGCCCCTTGGGCTTGGTATGACACACTCAAATACTTCCTGAAGAGCAAAGGCTTCATACCTGGTTCCCTCGACCCCACTCTCTTCACGAAGACATATGATGGTGAACTGTTCGTGTGCCAAATATATGTGGATGACATCATCTTCGGCTGCACCAATCAGAAGTACAGTGAAGAGTTTGTATATATGATGCAAGAGCAATATCAGATGTCCATGATGGGAGAGCTGAAGTTCTTCCTTGGTCTTCCAATACGACAGCAACGCAACGGCATCTTCATATCTCAAGAGAAGTATCTCAAAGATTGCCTGAAGAAGTTCGGTATGCAAGACTGCAAAGGCTTCACGACGCCAATGCCAGCCAAACATCATCTGGGTCCCGACGACAATGGTAAAGAGTTCGATCAAAAGGTATACCGCTCCATGATTGGTTCTTTACTTTATCTATGTGCATCTAGGCCAGATATTATGCTTAGTGTTTTCATGTGTGCTTGATTCCAAGCGGCACCAAAGGAGTCGCATCACTTAGCTGTGAAGTGAATTCTTTGATATTTGGCTCACACCCCAACTCTAGGATTATGGTATCCAAAGGGCTCATAGTTTGATCTGGTTGGATTCTCGGATGCTGATTATGCTGGTGACAAGGTGGATCGCAAGTCTACATCAGGCACATGTCATTTTCTGGGACGATCACTTGTATGTTGGTCTTTAAAGAAGTAGAACTATGTATCTCTCTCCACTGCTGAATCTTAATACATTGCTGCTGGATCTTGCTGTGCTCAGCTTCTGTGGATGAAGCAAACACTCAAGGACTATGGCATTCATCTGAAGCAAGTGCCACTCTACTGCGACAATGAAAGGCCATCAAGATTGCCAACAACCCAGTTCAGCACTCGAAGACAAAGCACATTGAAATTCGTCATCACTTTCTCAGAGATCATGTTGTGAAGGAAGACATTGATATTATACACGTCAACACTGAAGAACAATTGACAGATATCTTCACCAAGCCCTTGGATGAGAAGAGATTTTGTAAGTTACGGTGTGAGCTAAATATCTTGGAATCCTCAAATGTCCTGTGATCAGGCACACATCCTAACACTTATGCATATTGATGACTTAGATGTGCAACACACGAAGTAAAGTATATCTTCAATCAATGAAGACATACATTCTAAGTGTGAATACATTAATGTGGAATTTGACTTCGGAGTGCCACCATAATTGTGTGCCGTTTCTGGGTCTAATACTTCCTATACGGTGGGTAATGCCACCACCAAATGTTCTGTTTGAAGTGTTTCACTCGTGGTGTTACATTTGCTATGTCTTCGCATTTGGTTTGGCTTCAATTTCGACATGTCTTCATGATTATCTCCACTATGTTGAATATATATATATATATATATATATATATATATATATATATATATATATACTAGTGTTCTGTCCTCTACAGCATTCACTTATAGCTATGTCTTCTTGTTGAATCTTTTGAACTAAGTGAATGTGATCGGACCCTAACCTCTCTATGCTTTCTATCTCAAACTCTATCTCTCCAAGTCATATGCATTCTATTAAAACTGTTAAATGTCTTCTCTGCGTCCTTGTCAGCAGAAGATATAGAGACAAACATTAAGTATGTTTTCAATGCTCATTCCTTCACCTGAAACCCGGAGAAGTGGGAACGACCACCCGACAATCCAGGCGTGCGTGGGACGTGGAACAACCCCCGATATGCCGCATGACGACCACGTGTCCCTCAGATGTGAATCGCCAGGGGCACCTGTGTAATAACGCAGTGCCGCCCCTGTCCCTATAAATACACGCCTCATCGCAGTCATTATCTCTTCTTCCACTCTCGCACGAACCCTAGCACCACCGCTAGCCCTCGATGACGCCGGCGATGAAGCGCTTCGCTGCCGCAACCTCTCCGACGCCGTCTTCATGCCGACCGCGGACATCGTCTTCTCCGCCGTCGCCGTAGGTGTCCTCCGTCACCAAGTTAGGCACGGAGGATCGAACTGCTCGGCCTCCTCTTCCACTCTGTCTAGCAGTTCTTCGTGTGGTAAATAAAACTTCCTTTTTACGGCCCCTTTGATCCTATAGCTTCGTCACTTTCTACCACAAGCAGTTTCTATTCACACAAGTTGGATCTTTTTCACACTGCATCCCATAATATGCCTAGTATATTCACTTATGCCTCACAAAGTAGTTAGATTCCTCACTTGTACTGATCCATGGATTCGTACAAATCTGGAACCAACTCCTTATCTATGAGTGAATGTCTTCGCACGATGAGGTCAATGTCTTCTAAACTGATTTATCTTCAAAATCTTCTGAGAATGCATATGACCTCTTCCCCTTCCCTCGCACCTTAATGCTGTCACAGGTACATGTCCGTGGGAGAATCCCTTGGTTCTCATAGTCTGCATTCATTTGCAGAATTCTTACAGCATCATATAAATTCTCCCGAAGCCAGTTCCTGTTTGTCCAGCAAGCGAAAGCCCTTGAAGCATTTGAACGTATTGAAGCTTTTCAGTTTAAAGTTCATGGCTTCAGAGAAATCTGCCAGGAAGGGAGGCAGACAGCGTCGTGGGGGAACTTCAAAAGATTTTCCTGATGACCTCTCAGAGCTTTACAAGACAGATCCTGAAGAGGATTATAATCAGCGCAAGACCCGAATCTAGTGGATTCGAAGATATTGGGCAGAACAGTGGTACAAATACAGATTCGTGACCAAGGAATATGCTGAGAAGAGTGCTAAAAAAAGTCCTTGGGGGTGATATTCTCTTCCGAGGCCTTCCACCTAAGAACAAAGCTGAAGCTATTGCTCAGGGTTTCTACCTGTGTATGGTCCGTGGACCTCACCCTAAAGATGCCGACCCATCATCATTGTTATGGTGTCGTGACGATAATCTCTTCAAGCGCAACTTCCAGCACGCAAAGGCATCGTCCAAGGAAAACAAGAAGTCATTGGGACTAGACTTCAACCCTGGTCCTTCTGCTCCCCGGGCTGACGGCACACGCGATGCGGAACCCAATGTCATCGGTCCTTTCTACAACCTTGAAGGTCTCATCACCCATATCTTGGTTCAAGGGACAGCCGTGAATGAGCCTGCAGATGACACTGAATCAGATGAATGAAGCCAAAGAAACTGAAGGAGCCAAAAGCTTAAAGCCTGCCTCTGCACCAAAAATCTCACGGGCGAAGCCATTGGCCACTGCACCTCCTGAAGACAGTGTGCAGTCTGAAGATTTGTCACGCATCTCCAAGCCCCAGAAGGTCAAGATACCTCTGCCACACACCAGCCAAGAACTGATAGCTGCTGCTATTCTGCGCAACGACGCCATTGATCTGTCCAGTGATGAAGATCTTGCAGATGACGCTCTTGAGCAGCTGATCAAGAGCAAAGAAGAAGCAGAAATCTTCAACAATTTGCCTCTCTTTGACGTGGCAATCATCCACGACTTCATTGATGAGTGGTTTGAAACGTCCAACCTCAGCTTCGAAGACCTGCAACTTCCCATTGGTCTCAGTGTCGCCTTCCATGGCGCCATTGCTTCAGAGCTAGCTCTAGCTCAGTGCATCGTCGAACTGAAGCAAAAGATAGACTATGAAAAAGCTCAGTTCAAGAAGCATATGGCCAAGCTCAGCGTCCAAGAGGTCAAGAACTTCAAGCTCATGCTGCAAGAGCTTAAAGAAGCTTTTCTCAAGAAGCATGAAGAAGCTCAAGGTTCTCGTGAGCGCATGAAGAGCCTGGCTGACAAGTCTGTGCAAGCCTACAATGAGGCTGAGAAGCGCAAGGCCCTTGGGCGTCCTGGCATCGACCCCAGGATAGCTGCAAAGAAGAAGAAGAAGCCCACTGTGGCTGAACCCAATGCACCAAGGCAGGAAGCAGATCCCATTGTCTTCCCAACTAGCATGACTGGCTCGAAGCCAAAGGCCCGGTCAACCGCTTCAGAGCTGAAGAAGACGAGGACTGCTGAGGCTGAAGCAAGGAGGAGGAAACATCCTGAAGCCTCTGCTACTGCCCCCTCCAAGAAGAAGCGGAAGACCAAGAAGGAACGGGCTGCTCCCACAGAGCCCTTGATTGTTGAACCCATCTCCATGGTTTGCCCTGACGCTGAACTGCAAGAACGTCAACTGACTGTCTATGAGCCTGCTTTCTCAGAGGCTCATGAAGCTGAAGACTTTCCAGCAGCTGATCCCATCGCTGCTGAAGACATTGGTCACCATGACCATGTTGAAGATGATGCAGTCCTTCCTCAGCTCAAGCACCAACAGGTATCATCGCCTGTGCTAACGCACAGCAAACTCATCAGCATTGGTCGTCCTCTGACGCCAATTGCTCAGGATGCATCATGGGCTGATCGCCCACAAGAGGAAGAAGACTTTGAGGCCCAGCCAACTCCAACTCCACAGGCGTCGCCAGCGTTGCGCAGGCTTCGCAAAGGACCACGGCCTCCAGTCTCTGAGTCTGAAGCTAACGCTGCTGAAGACATTCCGGCTGCATCAGCCGATGAAGAAGAAGCACCAAAAGCTGCTACTCCCCCGTCCCACCAAGAAGCTATTCTCGAGGAGAACGTGACCGTGACCGACCCTCCAGCTCGTCAAGTGGAGGTTGAAAATCTTGAGGCTGCCACCACCAACACCAATGAAGCCACTGACGCTGTCATGGCTGAAGCTAATGTGGAGCCTTCACCAACCCAAGCACCAGAAGTCAGTGAAGCCACTGATCCCACTGCTTCTGTTCCTGCGCCTGCTGCCGGTCCTCAGTTCGACTATCATATTGAGCACAAGCCTCAGGTACAGAAGCCAATCCCAAGATTGCCCAGGTTTCTAGGTCCTACATCAAGACCTGGATCCTTCAATGTCAATGGCTTCAGAGCAGACAACACATTCTTCAATAGCTCCAGAAACCCCTACTCAAGGGAAAGAATATCATCTGATCGGTTCTGGAGCTATCCACAGCGAAGCTATTACTCCTGCATTCTATACAATCAAGGTCGCATCTTCCCACACAAGCATCTTGACATTGAAGCAATAGCTGGTCTGCCCTGTCTGGAAGAAGCTCTGGATTGCTTCAAAGAGGTTGGATTGCTGCCGTTCTTCACCGATCAAGAGCATTGGAATGAAGAGTTGCTGCTCCAATTCTATGCCACACTTCACATCCGCGGGTACAACAGAGATCCGAAGACTTGGGTCCTGGAGTGGATGACAGGAAACGTTCATCACGAAGCCAAAGCCTTTGACATCATTGAGCTCACTGGTCTACCCACTCCTGGCGATCTCTACGAATCTGGCTGTCAGCTTCACAGTGAAGCTGTGGAGAGCATCTTTCAGAAGCCTGAACCTAACATGAGTCAGATGCTCAGTATGATGAAGCCATTGCCCCAAGATGCTGCATATCCCAAAGAGTTCTTTGTTGAAGACCTTGAGTATCTGCCAAGGACTATTTATCACATCATAAGGCGAACTCTCTGGCCCATCAAAGGACACTCTCCACATGCCAAGCTGGAAGGTGCAATGAAGACTTTGGTCTTCTATATTCTTCATGGAAAATGCTTCAATGCACAGGACTTCTTCATTCGCCAACTTGCTGCATCGGGCTCTGATCTTTTTGGCTTGAAGTTCTACGCCCCATGGGTAATGCGGCTGATCAAACTTCACTCTGCTATCTCATATCAGCCATCTGCTCGCAATCATCGGATCTTTCTGCCTGATGTGGATATGTCTATTGAAGCCATCTATCATGAGCCTGCCAAGGAACCTCTAAGTCTTCAGAATGCAGAGCATCAAAGTTTTTCTCCGAACATTGAAGGAGTTGAAGCAGTCACTCATGTGTATCCTTTGGCTGGCACTACACGTGCACCACATCCTGCCCTTACTGAAGCCACCGACAGCACAACTTCTCAACGACCCAAGAAGCGCACTCGTGTTCTTAATGACCGAGAGCTTCTGGTGGCTCTTCATCAGAAACAGGATAGGCATCATGACTGGCTGGCGCGCCAAATGCAAAGCCTCCTGGTGGATGTCAACCGCATTCTCAATCTTGCCACCAAGAATGCTTCTGTTGCCCATGAAACCTCTCGACGCACATGGAAAGGATGATGCTGATGTTCTTTGAAGATGATCTTCAAGAGGATGGCTTCTCTGAACGCTTTAAGTTTGACTCCACACCTCCTCGAAGGGCAGTGCTGCGACGCACTCCATCTCTTGAAGACTCTGAGTTTTCTTCCTCTGCTGCAACTGTGAATGCCAGAGTGATCGAGGATGAAGACGATGCCACTTCACCGCCACCTCCTTTAGCATGCTTCGACACTGCTCCAACTGCTTCTGCACCTCCGAACACCACTGACGACCCTGCTGCTTCACTTACTCTTCATGGGAACGAGTAGATGCTCTATGTCGTCAAACCTTTTTGGTCCTTACTGACAAAAGGGGGAGAAGCATATGAGTTTGATAGTCTTCAAGCGGGTCCATATGGGCGGGTGCTTTATATTTTGCTTCGTGTTTACAACTCTCGTTTTGATACATTTGGTTCTTTGAGTTGTAACACTTAAACTCAATGGTCGTCTGCTACTTATTTGCCACTTTGTGATGCGATGATAAATCCCGCATGTGCGACGATAAATTCCGCACTTAGATCATTTTGCAAACGTCCATTTTCCATTATGCATGTCATTATCTTCACATATCTTCACATGCATAATGAATTGTCATCATAAGTTGAAGAGGATCTCCACAAGTACAACCTGCCATGTGCATTTGCATTCCAAAAGCAAATTACTTATATGCACATCTTCAGGGGGAGCCCTTGCAACTTATGAAGACAATTCCTTATCCTTTACAATTTCACATATTATATTCCCCGTTGAAAACTTCAACTAGTTTGTCATCAATCACCAAAAAGGGGGAGATTGCAAGTGCATCTAGTGCCACCCCTAGTTGGTTTTGGAGTATTGACGACAAACCTAGTTGAGGGACTAATGTGTTTGTGAGAATTGCAGGATAACACAGGTAGAAGTCCCTCATTGATACAGTTTTCCTACCAGAGATGACCCCTAAAAATGTATGAAGACATTGATGTCAAAGGTGGTATGTGAAGATACTCACATTGAAGACTATGACAAGAGAAGACATCGCATGAAGCCTATGGAGCTCGAAGACTTAGATCTTTTGTAGTTCTGTTTCTTTTTTGTTGAGTCATAGGAACCACCGTACTGTTAAGTGGGGTCCAAGTGAACCAGTTAGAATGACTGAAGTGATGCTTAACCAAAACCTATGTCTTCGAGTGAAGACTATGAGAGCGAAACTTGTCCAGAGTCGGACAAGTCAGCTTTGCTTGTAGCCCAAGTAAAGCTGCCGCGTGAGTTTGAAATCTGACCGTTGGAACACGTGTCAGTTCCTTAGTGACCCAGGGTCATTTCGGACAAATCAGGTCGGGTTGCCTAGTGGCTATAAATAGCCCACCCCCTACAACCATAAATGGTTGGCTGCTCAGAGTTAGAGTACGACTTTTGTCATTTGAGAGCAACCCACCTCGAAGCCATTGAGAGAGAATTCCTTGCGAGGATAAAGCCCTAACCACCCAGAGCCTAAGAGAGTTAGGAATCACTTAAGTCTTCTTGTCTGTGTGATCTGAAGACTTATTACACTTGAGGACTGTGAATCCTCCAACCAGTTAGGCGTCGCGTTCTAAGCATCCAAGAGACACTGTGGATTGCCGGTGAACGAAGTCTGTGAAGGTTTGGGAGTCTACCTTGAAGACTTACCAGAGTGATTGGGCGAGGTCTATGTGTCCTTAGCTCAAGGGGAATACGGTGAGGACTGGGTGTCCTGAGCTGTGTGTTCAGGACTGGGTGTCCGGGACTGTGTGTCCTCAGGTTTAAATACCTAGCCGCCTTAACCAGACGTACAGTTGTCACAGCAACTGGAACTGGTCCAACAAATCATTGTCTTCAACGAGTCACTGGTTTCATCCTTCTCTTCTCTTTACTTATTGTTGGTCCTTGTGAAGTCATTGTATGATTGCATTATCTCTTGTCTTCACTGAGTGACTGCGTGTTCTGTTTGGCTTCATAATATCTTCCTACCTGATCCTTACTACCTAGCTGCTATTAGTCATTGGGCTTTCACTTCATTGAATACTTGACTTTGGTTTGCTTAGTGTAGTCTACCTTCCGCTGCATGGTAATAGGTTTATTTCTATCGCTTGTCTTCGAAACTTCCATGTTTTTAAGACTTTCATAAAAATCGCCTATTCACCCCCCCCCCCCTCTAGTCGATATAATGCACTTTCACAAAGAGATCCCAGACAATGCTTTGGAAACACATAAGCTTGGACATGTACATTACCTGTTGTCTGGTCTAGCTACAATCAACACTATTTTGAGCATATATTGTTGCCCAAATCTGGAGATCACAAGATGATCAGAGGCCATTCAATCAACTTGCTGCAGATATTTGATGTGCCTCAGAAATTCAAAGTCACGAGTCTGATTGTTGAGACAATCAAGAGGACAGTTGTTGATCAAAAGAGATCCTGTGGGTATGCTCCACACATTCAGGTGCTCATCAACTCCAAGATGGGCACAAACATTTATTTGTTGGACAAGGAGCACTTACCCTTGAGACCAGAATTTGAGGATAACACAGTTGTGATGAATGAGGATCATCCCACATCAGTGCAAGCACAAGAGAAGAGAGCAAAGGCAAAGTATGAGAAGGCAGCAAAAATGCCAAGTGTTGAGGTGGCATCTCATGTTTTTCTAAAGTCAAAACAAGATCATCTTGCATATCTAATTCAACCAACTTTGATGATTGAGAAGGGTTTGCCACCCTGAACAAGAATTAGGATAGCTTGGAGAGGATCATAGAGACCAAATTTTATGATCTTGATCTTAAAGTAAGTGAGATGCAGTCAGTTGTTGAGAAGCTCCAAGAGGAAGCAGAGGAGAGGAAAGGGTAGGATACTACAGATGCTTTTCAGAGAGTGCCCAGAGGTCAGAGATCTACTGCAGTGCCAGTGCCTGACACTAGAGCAACTACTTCAGCACCAGCAGCAACAGCTTCAGTGTCACCTCCAGTTGCCACTCCACCAGCTCCAACAACGTCTATTGATGCCTTCGTCCTTGGAGTCCTCTCTACACCACCTCCCGAAGATCAAGCCTAGAGAGATGCATAGCACTATGCATTTTCAAATTTTTTGGTAACTTGTTGCCAAAGGGGGAGAAATGTATAGATATAGGCTTTGAGAGAGAGTGTTGTGTTTTTCTTCATTGTCTCTCTTGCTATTTGGTTGATACTTTTGTGTGTGCTTGTTTGATACTCTTTATGTGTGTGTGAGAGATACTTGTATGATCATATTCAACTTTAATGCTTGCTTGGATGATATTATCTTTGCTATCTCATATATGATCATTCACTTTGCTTGGTGATGAGTGCATGTTTTAATTCCTATCATTTTGACCGCTCCACCAAGATTTATGTGACATGAAAGAGTAACCCATGATCCTAATCGATTGTGCATTTGCATTCAAACGCAAATTTCAAATAATGCACAAATTTAGGGGGAGCTCTTGCTTATCACATACTTCTCAAAGCGATGATGTACTTTAAATCTTATTATCATTTGTCAAAGCTTTAATCTATATGTTGTCATCAATTAGCAAAAAGGGGGAGATTGAAACTGCAACTATCCCTGGGTGGTTTTGGTAATTACTAACAACATATAGCTCATTGAACTAATTCTATTCAAGATGATTATTTCAGAAAGTTCAATGATTGGCATGGCATGGATTAGGAATGTGGACCCCTCAAAATACTAAGGACACATATTGGCTCAAGCTCAAGACTCTACATTTTCATTTTAGTGATCCAAGATCACATTGAGTCCATAGGAAAAGCCAATACTATTAAAAGGGGATGAGGTGTTGCTTAATGGCTTGATCGCTCAAAACTATTAGTGATATGCTCCAGAGCCTTCAACCACTTTCTCATATCCACATATGTCCCAAACCAAAAGTCAAACTCAGCCCTACTGATTTGATCTATCCGGCGCCACCGAGTTCACTTGACATAGCCACTGCCAGAAACCCTAGTCACTTCGGTATCACCGATAGGGATCTAGGTCTCACCGAGATGGGATTGCAATCTCTCTGTTTCCCTCCGTAACGTTTCGGTCCAACCGAGATGGGCGATCGGTCCCACCGAGTTCACAATGCAAACTCTATGTTTCCCTTTCATAACATTTCGGTCCAACCGAAATGAGCGAATCGGTCCCACCGAGTTTGCATGACGAACTCTCTTTTTGCCTATTACAGAAATCGTTCCTACCGAGTTTATGTGATCGGTCTCACCAAGAGTACGTTATGCCCTAACCCTAATGAAATCGGTCCTACCGAGTTTACATGTCGGTCCCACCGAAAATCCTAATGTTCACATTTTGAACTAAATCGGTCTGACCGAGTTTCATGATTCGATCCCACCGAGTTTGGTGATTAGTGTGTAATGGTTAGATTTTGTGTGGAGGATATATATATACCCCTCCACCCTTCATTCATTAGCAAGGAGAGCCATCAGAACGTGCTTACACTTCCAACATACATTTTCTGAGAGAGAACCACCTACTCATGTGGTGAGACCAAGATATTCCGTTCCAACCATATGAATCTTGATCTCTAACCTTCCCAAGTTGCTTTCCACTCAAATCATCTTTTCCACCAAATCCAAATCTGTGTGAGAGAGAGTTGAGTGTTGGGGAGACTATCATTCGAAGCATAAGATCAAGGAGTTCATCATCAATACACCATCCATTACCTTTTGGAGAGTGGTGTCTCCTAGATTGGTTAGGTGTCACTTGGGAGCCTCTGACAAGATTGTGGAGTTGAACCAAGGAGTTTGTACGGGCAAGGAGATCGCCTACTTCTTGAAGATCTACCCTAGTGAGGCAAGTCCTTCGTGGGCGATGGCCATGGTGGGATAGACAAGGTTGCTTCTTCGTGGACCCATCGTGGGTGGAGCCCTCCGTGGACTCGCGCAACTATTACCCTTCGTGGGTTGAAGTCTCCATCAACGTGGATGTACGATAGCACCACCTATCGGAACCACGCCAAAAATCTCCATGTCTACATTGCGTTTGCTGCCTCCAAACTCCTCCCTTTACCTTCATATGCAATGTTTTACATTCTGCTGCTATACTCTAAGACTTGCATGTGTAGGTTGATTGCTTGACTTGTACTAAATTGCTAAAATCTGCCAAAACTTAAAATTGGGAAAAGGCTAGATTTTTATTTGGTCAAGTAGTCTAATCACCCCCCCTCTAGACATACTTTTGATCCTACAATACGGTTTCATAATATGATACTTCACCCTCTGTTTCTTCATTTAATTCTATGACAACTCATCAAAATTGACTAGTTGGTATGCATGATACTAGCTATGATACCCCCTTACTATCAGCCTAGCAAAGAAGGTGTACAGATCATTTGTGTGTCGCTTTGTGAGTTTTCATCCGTTTGTTCGAGAAGTGGGGAGAAGTTTCAAACATTTTTCGGCCGCGAGGTGCGGACACTGGCGTAGGCCTAGATGGTATTTTAATTACAGGAAATTTAGATGGAGTTTGTGTCGGTGTCCTGGGAATGGGGGTCCCCAGACTTTCCTGCCTGCGGCCCGCGGCATGGTTGAGCCAGCAGGCCGTACGACCCATCTTCACCAACAAAGCACCCAAGACCCTCGCGAGGGGCCAAGCCTCGCGAGGCGGACGATGCAAGACCTCCTCTGGAGTGGCCTAGCTAGGCAGGCTCACGAGGAGCGGAGATATCAAGGCGAGGCAAACCTCATGAGGTTCTTGTGATGTGAGCCATGATGTCGACACCAGGCGGGCGCCAGCACGCACAGCGTCCTTGTTTCCTCTTTGGTGCAAAAGTGGGGCAAGCGCAGCCGCGGAGTACCGAGGCATCCAGCAAAGGTTGACATTTCGGTGCAACAAGACCAAGACCAAGGACTGCAAGACGGAGGTCATCGTGGAGCCCAGAACAGCGTCACCACCAGAACTTTGTGCAGGCGAAGACTACTTTTGTCAGGATAGCTTGTACTAGCCGCCCCCTTCAAATTAGCCTGCCATTGTTGGCTCCCTTCCTGTTCGATATTTGGGAAGAGGACCAGGGCCTCTATAAACAGGACTAGCCACCACAATAGGGGGAGCAGAGTGAGAGAGAGGACAAACTGACCTTAGTTTGAGAGAGACCACCACCTCACACACAAGCTCACCTAGTCCAGGACACCGTCAGTAGCCCCCTGAACCGGTCTTCAAGTTGGGGACGCTCCTTGGTTCTTCCGAACTGTTCTTTGCCTTCGGTCGTCGGTCTTGAAAACTGGTTCAACAAATCTTCCCATCTTCTATCTTGAGGATTGCCGAGCTAAATCTGAAGATCTCACACGTCGGGTATCCGAGGAGCCCTTTAAGTCTTCGACCTTTATCAATGCCTTGTTATATTTATGCCACACCTCGGGTTTGAAGTTATTCCCAGGAAGCAGCGTCCTCTTGCGTCTGAGCTCCAATGTCGGATTGCATTCGAGGTATCTTTTGCAGTCGAGCACCAACGTCGGACCACTTTCCAAGCTCCAACGCCGGAATGTATCCGAGCTCCAACGCTGGACTATGTCCAAACTCCAACGCCGGACTGTTTTCGGGCTCCAACGCCGGACTATATCCAAGGTGTCATATCACCTTGGTTCAAAAAACTCGAAGGAGTTTAGCCGAGCTTAATGCCGGAAATGCCCTCTATGGAGCCAGCCACTCGCGCGTGAGCTTTATGCCGGACTGCTTTCGAGGTGGTGCACCACCCCGACTGTGGGTCGATTTTTTGTCAATATTTTTATTGGTGCAATTTATTCTCTGCCGAGATATATAGCCAGTAGCCCTCAAGGTGTGTATCGGTCTAAAACCCGAGATGCACCTGAAGGATGACGTAAGACTGCTGATCCTAGAAGCCGCTGAGACTCAGGTCGATGCGTGAAATCGTCCTGAGGATCAACTCCTAGCTCAGTAGCATACATAGGAATAAAAACGCAGTGTAATATATTAGAAATAATAATGATCAGCGGACGGGCCCCTAAGAGAGGGTCATGAGAAGTCACCGTGATATATTAGCTCGATGCCAGATAGGTCCAGATGGTACTTATTGTTGTCCGAGGATGCGCTTTCCCATAGTTTGATCAAGCCGAACACCGAGCCCTTTGAATTTTCTGCATTGAATAAGCAATGCAGTAGCCCCCGAGACACTGGTCGGGTGGCAAACCAGATCAGGTGATCGATGTGCCCCTTTAATATTTGTAAATAATGAGCATAAAGCCCAGTAGCCCCCGAGCCTTAATGTGGGCACGGGTGGACGAATTAAGGATCGATATCCAGAGTAAAATCATAGATTATGTGTAGTGATTCTATGTATCTGAGTACTTTACATCATTATTTTGACTCCATTGCGACCATTTATAAGTTGAAAGTGGCCCATCGTCAACCTCTACACCTTGGTAGATACTATGTAGGGTGTTTTCACAATAACAAAATAACCCTTAGCCGACGTCTCGGTGCCCGAAGGCGGTTGTGCTAGCGGAAATGAGGCAATCATAAATGCGGGGTTTATAACTTTCGCTTAGTCATAGGAGCTTTAAACTGGGGAAGCTAGCTATGAGCCCCCGGTTAGTGTTCGGCGACATCTGAGGTCAAGCCGTAAACACTTCGGCCAATGTTATGAACGGCCCGTCATTTAACATAGTCATCGAATCGCTGACCAGTTTACGCCTATTATGACAGTCAGTTTTGGTTTTCAACACTGAGGTGCTTAACCATGCGAGCTGGAAGTACAATTGCAGTGGTTCTCCCTTTGCACACCTAGCCGAACAAAGCGGAACGTAGGAGGCAAGAACAGGAGCCGGGCAACCCAACTATTGACTGAAGACACAATTCGAAACCGATGCCTATATGGCAATATCCGAGAGTGTTTTTGCTGAATCTCTAAAGGTGTCCGGCGTTGCGCTACAAGACTAATGCTGGAAACACACAAATAGTTTAAAAGTACCATAGGCTTAGAAAACCAAAAAACTTCACTGAAAACCTGATGTCCGAATAAGATCAAGTGTTCTGTGCCAATATGAAAATTGGACTGTAGAAAAAAAAGTGCTTCTGTCGTACTTTAACATGACACATCCTATCTCAAGACTTCAAGCGGGTCAGCCTATGGCTTCAACCTCCTATCCCGAAGGCAGAGTACTTCTCATTAGGCCAGTTTAGCAAACTAAACTCTAGCGGCTTTGATAGAGAAATTAGGCTCCCCGGCTAGTGACCAAACACTCGTGTCGAAAAAAGGAGTGATAAATAATAATAATAAAACTTTGCAACGACTAAGAAGAAGAACACTTATTATAAAACGGCTCATATAAATTTAAGAGCCCCCAAGTTACTTGGGTAAAAGAATTTTATGTATAATGATTGTGTGTACCGAAGTACTTATATCATATATGTGTTCACCCGAACTTTAAACGCATCTTAACCGACCGTCGGCTTCTCCCTCTTCGGCCAAGGGCCGAAAAGTGTCATGTACTCCACCTATCGAGAGTATCGATGGTGTTTCCGATTACCAGGCAATCAGGCCATAAGGCTGTAACAGACAAAGCGCGCTCAGGGAACTTATGTTGTATTACTGACGAAGTGTAAGAAGCATCCTCGAAGAAAATAGTACTCCCACCGATACCTTTCTTCGGTGCTCATTATTACTATGAGACTTGTGCAATAGATTTTTTGTACTCATGAGTTCCGTTGTGTGCCTACCATATTTGAAAACAATAAGAGCGCTATCTTTCGGCTTCACCAAGTCTGAGGTCCGGCTCGGATGACCCGATCGTGACAATCGCAGAGGTGCTCCCTTTACTCCCTAGCCGAACAATCGGGAACGTAGGGGTAAACACAGGAGTGAGGCAACCTAGCTTGCAAATCGCTTAAGTCAACATGGTGCGTATTGTGGCATAATACACGAACAAGGAATGAAGTCGTACAAGTATAATCATTTGCAAGAGGAAAGGCTTCATAAAGGAAGCCCCCAAGTAAACGGGGTATTTGAATTTGTGTGTCACAAACAAAGTTTTGACAAGGAAATTTTTTACAAGCAACTTTTTCCAAAAAAAGTATAATGCTTGGTCGAACCGAACACAAGATAAAAATTTAAAACTTTGAGCATGAAGGAAACTTAGCTGGTTAATGTGTTTGTTATTGATGACGCGGTCCGAGCTTGATGCGGGACAAGGTTCCATCCCCCAAGCCGGTCCCGAGGTGGCGGAGCAAAGAGCTCAGCTCTCCGAAGTGGTGACATAGCATGGTCAATGCAGGCCAGCAGGGTGATGCCGAAGTCCCGGCATGGGGTAATGAAGTGTTGACGAAGCCCCCCGTCCAGCCGAGGTGACGTGGTATGTAAGTATGCCGAGTTGACGATACTGCCCAACCCGGATGATTTTCCTGTGCACAAAAAATAGTGCAAACCGGAGATAATAGTAACAATAATAATTTAAAAAATCGTTGCATAATGAATAATTTATGCAAAGTGAGTAATAAAAGAAATATGGCATGGCGCCGAAGTCAATGTCGACGCAGGGCGCCGGCGTGATGCGGTAAAGGTTGAATTCACAGGTCGGTCCGAGTTCCGGATGCGGCGTTCGCCGGACCATGTACGGAAACTTACCGAACCACCATGCGACCTCGTTAATGCGGCCACCATTTGATAGACCTGTGTACATATGATGGACAAACCAGAGTAATAATTCCTTGGGAAAAATGAACCCAAACAAGCAAAAAATACTAGGATTAATTGCACCTGGTTTATTGTTGGGGTTTGGTGCGACATATGCGAATGGATGGCTTATCATGGTGGGGGCGAGTAGAACGTCGCCGGTGCCTGGAAACGGGATGAGGCGAAGGCATGCACGCCGGCGAATCTTACCCAGCTTCAGGGCTCTCCGGGGAGATAATACCCCTACTGCTGCTCTGCGGGGCCTCCGCATGGTCACTATGGCAAAGTGTTTACACGGTTGCTCCTTGAGCTGTTTCTTGGAGGTAGGAGAGGGCAAGGCTAGCTCTCTCCCTTGTATATGATCTGGTATAGAGCTACTGGCTTCCAACCCCTTGCATGGGCGCTTTGGGGGTTTATATAGGCCTACCCCCAGGGGTACAATGGTAATCCGGCTGGACGCTGGCCCAGCCGTCAGTGCCTCTGGCCCCCGTCTTCTCTGCCGACCGCTGGGGCCCGCCGACTGACCTAGTACGGAGCCGACAGGCTGCGTCCGCCGCGGGCGGGTCTTGCCGACTGCTGATTTCTGTAGCCGTGCTTCTGATGACGCGGGCTTGATCATGAGGTCGTGGCAACAGCCCCGCCGCCCGGCGGGTGATCACTGTCGCCACTCCCCATCACATCTTGATTAATGGCGCATGGGCCCCGGGGGAGGGCTCGGCCGACTCCCCTGGGCCGACTCCCGACGGGTCCGACTGGTGGTCCTCTTGCCGTCTCCTAGGGTCTCACCGACTGGTGGGTGCTAGATTTGCTCCTGCGGTGTTGATGTCAGGGTCGGCATGGCAACAGTGCCACGCCGCACGGAGATCTTCCGAGGTACGGCGTGATGTGGCCATGCCTGCCCTTGGTAAGGGGCAGGAACGGGCTTCATTGTTGCCACTTCCCTGCCCCGTCCCTCTTGATGAGATCGTGAGGGGTGTTGGAGTCGCAGGCCGACTCCCCAAAGCCGGCTTCTCTAGAAGTCGCTAGTGAGGAGTCGGCTTTCCATAAAGTCGTCCCTAGGACTCGGCCGTGGGTGGTCAGTCGGCCGTCTTGCCGTTGACGTCCTGAAGGCGGCTCTTCGTCCTGGAGTCTTGAGGGGCGCAGCCTACCCCGATGTCTTGAAAGGTTCTGGGGCTCGGGTTGGCCTACCCGTGGCCCATTACCGCGACAGTAGTCCCCGAAGCTGGTGAGGCGCCGCGGACGTTCGGCCGAGAAGCCTCAGCAGTTTCTCTTTCCGGGTGCTCAACACAAGGTCTTTGATTGACTTCTACCGGGCCGACTAGGAGGAGTCGGACTCGCTTGATTCGGACTCACTCAATTCCGACTCGCACAATATTTCGAACGTCGCGGCGGGGCCCAAGTGGCGTGCTGGCTAAGCCTCCAGGCCGCCGCCCGTTCTAGGCCTGTCACGCGATGGCACGTGGGTGGGCCGTCCTGCCAGCCTACGCGCGTGACGGGACAGGCCCATAGGCGAGGCCCGCCACTACCGCGCCTCGGCTCCCGAGCGGATCCGCTGCTGTCACACCCTAGCTAGTCCATGCATTAGAATGTGCATCATGTTTAAATTTCTCTTAAATTTGAAATGGGGAAAGCAGAAACCCCCAACACCCCCCCTGGAAAAACTAGGGTTTACTAAAATTATTTTCAATGAACCTGAAATGCCCTTCTAAAAAGTTCACCCTAACCTCTGGCAAAATTGGTGCACAATTTTCTAGGTCAACAGAAGGTCATCGAATTAAATCATAAGTATTTGAATTTGGGCATTTAAATGCTATAAAATAATTTAAATGCTCAAATAATTCTGGGAGTAAATGTTTCCTGTTGGAAATATTCTAAACAGAGGCCACATTTATTTTCAGGATTTTTGGAAATGTTCTAGTATTTTAAATAAAGCTAAACAGTTGCACTTTAATAGAAAACAGAAACTAAAACAAAAAAAAGGAGAAAGAAGCCCACCTGGGCCTTACCTGGCTCGGCCCAGCCTACTGGCTCGGCCAGTCACCCCCTACCTCACGCCAGGAGGCAGGGACGCGTGCTCGCCGCGCGCCGGCCACGCGCCGGCCACCTCCTGCTTCTGCCGACGCCGGGAGATGCCTAGAGGACGCCACGTGACCCCCACGTCTCCCTCTCATCTTCGCTCACTCTCCCCCTCATCTCCCTCTCTCTCTCTCCCGCGACGGCCGAGCGCGTACCTCGCCGCCGATCGCCATAGCTGCCACCATAGCCACTCCCTCGCCCCTCCGACGAGCCCATTAGCTCCGCCTCGACTCCCTCGTCCTCCCCACCGAGCCACGCATCGCCGGAGGCCCTGCATCTCCGCCTTCTCCCTCGTCTTCAACCTCGGGCACCCGAGCCATCTTCGGTCGATTCGCCACCGCCAGGACCTCCCCGAGCCCGCTGACCCCCTCTCCGACTCCGCTATGAGCTCCTCTTCCTTTCCCCCTAGCTCCCGTGCTCGTTTGGCCCCTGTAGCCGCCGTTTCAACCGCACCCGAGAGCTCCTCGCCGCCGGTCATGTGATCGTCGTGGCTACGGCCGTGCATGCACGCGTCCGAGCACACCACCGCATTCAGTGCGACCCCAGGAGCCTAACGCACGCACTTCCTAGCCCTGCCGTGCACCGTACCCCCTTTTCCCTATCCGCCCGAACTCCGGCCGCCGCCACGAGCTCGATTCCGGCGAGCTCGCTCCACCCCAACTCCTCACACTTGCTCCTTTGGATGCGCGAGAGCCTGGGCTTCGCACGGGTGGTCTCCGTCATCGATTTGGTCGCCTGAGGGCGTTTTCCGAAGCCCTCCACCGTCTCGGCCTCGCCGACGACTCAACGCCGGCGGGATTAGCCCTGCTGACCGGTGGTTTGACCACTGACGTGGACTGGGTGGGGCTAGGTTGACTCCTTTGAGTCAATGACAAGTGGGCCCCCCTCTGCTAATTATCCACGTTAGTTTCTAACTAAAATTAGTTAGTTTAATTAGTATAGTCACTGACTAGTGGGCCCTGCCCAGTAATTAGGCTAACTAAACGTAGTTAGAGCACTGAGAGGCTGACAGAAGGGGCCCACCAGTCAGGTTTGACCTGGGCTGGCGCCTTTGACCTGCTGAGGTCAGCATGATGCAATGCTGACGCAGTAGTGCATTTACTGGAATTATTTTTATACAGGAAATTCCAGAAAATAGTTCAAACTTCAAAAATTCATAGAAATTCAACCGTAACTCCAAATGAAATAATTTATATATGAAAAATTATCAGAAAAATTCAATCTATCCATCTGTAATGGTTTCATGCATGACAAAACAAGTTTACCTTGCTGTTTAAGCAGAATAAGGAAATGCACTATTAAGGACATGTTTAATGAGCTAATATTTGAATCTTTGATTCAAATGAGTTCTTTCTGTTATAACTTGCATTAGGCCAAGACACATTCATATTGCCATGTCATAGCATGCATCATATTGTTGCATATCATCATGTGTTGATTGTGCTCCGATGTGTTCTTCGTGGTAGGTTCTGCCTCCGAGGATATTCACGAGTATCCAACTGAAGGGCAGTATCGCACTACCACTCCATCAGGCAAGCGACCATTGATCATTCCGATACAAACCCATGTTCTCGCTTCTGCTCTTGCTTACTACATTAAGACAACGCGATTCAAACTGCTGTGTGCTACAGTAGTTGAACCCTTATCCTCTGCATGACCTGTCATTGCCACAGTAACTAGATGAAACCCACTAGCATGTGTAGGAGTTGATTGAGCCATGTATGTGATTCCTACCTTGCTATGCCTGCTATGCTTAGAGTTGTGTCAGGTATGGTTCATATGGGAGATGGGCTAGAGTGAAATGCTTATGTCGGTAATGTGAGGGATGCGTTGAACAAGTTTTGGTAACGGTATCGATGAGAGGCCATGTAGGAGTACATGGTGGGTTGTTTCATTGAGGCCGTCCCTAAGAACTGAGATCTGTATGTGTGATTTAAGATTCAGCTACTACCATGCATTGGGATCCTTAACTGACCCTCTCGGCTTCTTAATCACCGTAGTACTCTGTCCAGGAGTTGCAATTAGTTACTGGTGTTTGTAGGTTATGTGTTGGCGGCCGTGCGTAGCGTTGACCCTAGGGGTGGGCTATGTTGCAGTAGATACACCGTGGCCGGGTATGTCGGGCGCCCGTTTGGCGTCTCGGGACCCTGTTCACATCGTTCGGGGCCATATGTGGAAACCTCGGCCGGACTCCCTGCGGATGGAACCTGGATAGGCGATAAACCTGGACTAGGGACTTAAGTGTTTAGGTAGGCCGTGGTCGACACCCTCGCTGGGCTTCCGCTTGAAGGTTGCCGAGTACATGTCGTGTAAACGGCGATAAGTGGTGAAAGCGTGTATGACGAAGTACACCCCTGTAGGGTATAAACTATTCGAATAGCCGCGTCCGTGGTAAAGGACTACTTGGTTGCCTATACAGTTCATAGACAAGTTAATGGATATTATTAAAAGACTCAAGATAAGTGTGAGTACCGAGGATGGCCCTCTCGTAGGATGACGAGGGAGGATCCCCGGTGGAGTATTGTGTTGGTGAGTAGTGGACTCGTGTGCGAAAACTATTTACTGGTGGAGTTCCGTAGGATAGCTTAGCCAAGAGTCAAAGCTGGCTTGCTGCATCAACCCCACCGCCTTCTTGAAAATAAGCATGTATAGTAGGTTCTAATGTAAGACTTGCTGAGTACCTTTGTACTCATGTTTGCTTAATTACTATTTCAGACGACACCGCCTACTCCGATGGGTTTTACGTAGACCTTGACATCGACGAGTGACTAGCCACCCAGGTGGTGATCCTGGCCATGGAGGGCTTTATGTAGATAGACAGGCTTCGAGAAGCCGTCTTTCTTGCTAGAGTCTGTACTCAGACTAGTTGCTTCTGGATGTGCTTGTATGTTTGTATGACTTGAGTGTCGGGTCATGCGACCCCTATCTGTAAGAACATGTTATGTATGGCTCTCTGGAGCCTTTAGATAAAGTACTTGAGTTGTAGAGTTTTGTTGTGATGCCATGTTGTATGTACTCATACCGGGCATATTGTGTGTATGATTGAAATGCTTGGTATGAGTGGGATCCGACAATCTAGTTGTTTATCCTTGGCAGCCTTTCTTATGGGGAAATGTAGTCTAGCGTTCCTCGAGCCATAGTAGTCCGCTACAGCCCGGTTCACCGGAGTCCTGCTAGCCCAGCACTGCTGTTCAGGACACTTGACTGGCCGGCATGTGTTTCACTTCGTCCCTATGTCTGTCCCTTCGTGGAAATGTCACACGGTGACTTCCGGAGTCCTGCCTAGCCTGCTACAGCCCGGGGTTCCCCGGAGTCCTGTCAGCCCAGTGCTACAGCCCGGAATCACTCGTTGATGACCGACATGTTCGATGTGATTCATGTATGCCTGTCTCCATAGGTATGTGCCACTTTGGGTTCACGACTAGCCATGTCGGCCCGGGTTCTCTGTCATATGGATGCTAGCGACACTATCATATACGTGAGCCAAAAGGCGCAAACGGTCCCGGGCCATGGTAAGGCGACACCCGTGGGATACCGTGTGTGAGGCCGCAAAGTGATATGAGGTGTTACCGGCTAGATCGATGTGACATGGAATCGGGGTCCTGACAGCGTTGGCATCAGAGCCGGACTGCCTGTAGGTTCGTTGAGCCAACTGGTTGATGTCGAGTCTAGAAATGCTTAGTTATTTGTAGGGGAATTGATTGTGGGAGGGAACGTAAGGCTGTTTCACTCCTTTACCCTATGTCTCTGATCTGAGTCATTCTCTTCTCATTCAATGTGGGTTAAGGACTAGGCTCTCTTCCTCTATCAGGTTCACGTGTTACTAATCCGTTGTAGCTTATAGGATTGTTGTTACAAGTCCCAGTTCAGTTCCTACTATTCTTAGTATGTTGCTAATTGAATCAGAACCTTGATATTATGTTGTTGAGTGGTATTGTGAACTATTGTGGATGTCTCAAATCTTTTTCTGAGCATTTACAGCCGTTATGCTGTCCAATTTTCCCTAGAAATTCTGATGTCTTTGTCTTGTGGTTGTGCTTTCAGATGGCCAACCGCGTTCATAACCAAGTGGTTCGCCTGACCCGGTGCCTCGACGTGCCTGGTCATACTGCTATGTTAGTCCGGGTCATGATCGAGACGGGTTACTGTTGGTATCCCAAATACACCATCGAAGAGCAGTTCCGCGACTTTAACCAAAGCCAGTATTTCTACACCGTCAGGATATTTCCTTCTTATCCTGGATCTACCAAGACCCTTCACTGTTCCTATGGACTCGGGGTTACCGTTGAGATGGCTGTGCAGGATGCTGCCTATTCCATGATGACCATCATGCGAGTCCGGACTGGCCTGCTTCGGAACACCGACTTCCGTTACATGCCAGCTTCACTTCCGGGAGCGCAAGGGTATCTTCAGGCCATCTATGCTGACTCCACTCAGGAGGACTCATTAACTCATACCACTGCCGAGATGCTCGAAGATAAGGACCGAGAGAATTGGGCCTTGAGGTTGGAGCTTTTCAATACCCATGCTGATCATTGGGCCACATTGACTCGGTTTGCACCTATGGTGCAAGCTGGATGTATGGATACAAGGGACCTGTATCCTGTGAGATCAGCTCTGCCAGACATGGTGGATTGGCGTGATGTGGGAGGCGTCACCCCACCCCGTGGTCCCCGCAGGCCACCGTTTGTTGGTCCAAGACCTCATCCTAGCCCCTATGGTCCACAGGCTCCTCAGGACTGTCTGTTCCCGGATGGTCATGTTGAACTTCCAGGCTACGGAGGTGACTTCTATGAGAACTACTACGGAGCTGTCCGAGTTAGTAGTAGTATCATTAGTAATGTAGTAGTTGTATCTCCACCGTCCTGCGAGACTTGTGGAATATGACTTTGTGTGTAATCAAATCCGGAGGTGTAGACAAATAATGTATAGGAGCTTGGAATGCCTCCGATGAGATGTAATGTCTTTCATCATAGTTGTACTGTAGCCTGGGCTTGTACTAAACTATGTATGATGTGTATGACCGTTGGTATATATATGGCAGTTTTATATTACCATGACATACGGATGAACATCTCTGCATTCCGTGTTATCCATTACATTCTGCACTTCCTTGCTAAGTTTGAGCCATCCTTATCTAAACCATTGTCTTGTTTTCTCCTAGGATGGTCAACACCCGCAGCAACCCTGCTGCCTTAGAGCAGGGGGAAGCCAGTGCAGCTAGGGGTGAAAATCTGCCTCACCCGCCTTCTCTGGCCGAAGTAATGCTAGAGGCGGAAAGAAACAAGCGTGAGACTAACCGCCCGCTGGAGCGGATTGAGCAGAACACTGCACGCCACCCGCGAAATGATTTGGTGTCAATCAATGACTTTATCAAGCTGTACCCACCAAAGTTTAACCAGTCCGTCGAGCCCCTCGACGCGGATGACTGGCTTCACAGCATCACCCACAAACTATGTTCTGCCAACGTAGCCGAAGCCGACAAGGTTACCTATGCTGCCTATCACCTCGAAGGCCCTGCTAGCCTTTGGTGGGAAAACTTCAAAGCTATGCGCTCGGTCGGCCAAATCACTACTTGGGTTGAATTCAGTGAGGCTTTCCGTGAGCATCACATTCCGGAAGGTCTCATGGATCGCAAGAGGGAGGAATTCTGCAACTTCACCCAAGGAAGACTGACTGTGGATGCTTATAGTCGTGAATTTGGGAATCTGGCACGTTATGCTCCTGAAGAGGTATCTACTGACGCTAAGAAGTAGGAAAGGTTCCGCAAGGAACTTAGCCCTGAGCTTTGCCGCGATCTCCGTCTGCATGAGTGCACATCCTTTCAGAAGTTGGTCAATAAAGCCATCAGTGCTGAGACGGGCCAGACTGATCATGACGCTTCACGCAAGCACTCCCGTGATTTTGGCTCTTCATCCGGCTCTGGAACTCAGAAGCGCCGGGTGTGGATTCCAAGCACGGCACTTCCACCCAGGTTCATCCCGAGGCCATCCTTTGAGGCGCCTCGTCCCAACCAACAATTTGCACCGCCCAAGCCCTATGGTGGCCCCGCTGCTAATGCTGCTCCACGCCCCAATGTGGTGACATGCTTCAAGTGTGGAGAGCTGGGTCACTATAGCCGAGAGTGTCCCCAGAACAACAACCCCAATCAAACTGGAAAGTCCATTGGCCGTGGTAAGCCAGCGGGGAAGACTTTCTACGCCAAGCTGGCCACCACTACACGTGGCCATGTAAATTATGTTTCAGCCGAGGAGGCTCGTGAGGATCCTAACGTCGTCCTTGGTACCCTCCTTGTTAACTGCCATCCGGCATCTGTTCTTTTCGATACTGGAGCATCTCATTCATTCATATCCGAGAACTATGCTTGATTGCATAACACGACATTCTGTGACATGCCCTCTACTATGGAAATTCAAACCCCTGGCTCTAGATGGCAAACTTCTAGAGTAAGCCATGGGAACGAAATTCTTGTCGATAGGCTTGTCTTCCTTGCATCCTTAATAGCTCTCAAGTCCTCGGACATAAACATCATCTTGGGTATGGACTGGATGTCAGCTCATTATGCTAAGATTGATTGTGCCACTAGAACCATTCAACTTACTCACCCGTCGGGCAAGATAGTTAACGTCATAACCCGAGTGGCCAAGCGCCAACTTTACTCCCTAAATGCCAACCCCCTTCGAGACCTTGAGGACGTTCCGGTAGTCCGAGACTTTCCGGATGTCTTTCCAGAAGAACTGCCAGGTGTTCCACCCGACAGGGATGTTGAGTTTGTGATAGACCTTGTTCCAGGAACCGTTCCAATTTCAAGAAGACCCTACAAGATGGCACCCTTAGAACTAGCCGAGCTTAAGAACCAACTCGATGAGTCCTTGAAAAAGGGTTTTATCCGTCCTAGTTCCTCTCCTTGGGCTTGCCCCGTCCTCTTCGTTAAGAAGAAGGATGGAACGGATCGAATGGTTGTGGATTACCGACCTGTCAACTTGGTCACCATCAAGAACAAATATCCGCTTCCCAGGATCAACGATCTGTATGATCAGCTCGCTGGATCCTCAGTCTTCTCCAAGATGGATTTGAGGTTGGGTTACCATCAAATAAAAATTAGAAACGGGGACATTCCAAAAACGGCCTTTGTTACTCGTTATGGCCAATACGAGTACACCGTCATGTCCTTCGGTTTAACCAATGCCCCAGCCACCTTCTCGCGGTTAATGAACTCGGTTTTCATGGAGTACTTGGATAAATTCGTCGTAGTATACCTCGATGACATACTCATCTACTCCAAGAATGAAGAGGAACATGCCGTACATCTAAGGCTGGTATTGATGAAACTTCGAGAGCATCGCCTTTATGCCAAATTCTCCAAGTGTGAATTTTGGTTGCCAGAAGTGACCTATCTAGGCCATGTAATCTCTGGTAAGGGTATTGCTGTCAATCCCGAGCGAGTTCAAGCCGTCCTTGATTGGACTCCACCTGAAACGGTCAAGCAAGTTCAGAGTTTCCTTGGCTTAGCGAGCTATTGCCGCCGCTTCGTCGAGAATTTCTCCAAGGTTGCTAAACCTCTAACTGAACTCCTCAAGAAAGATAAAAAGTTCGAGTGGACTCCACAGTGCGAGTTCAGTTTTCAAGAACTGAAAAGACGCCTGACATCTGCCCCTGTACTGGTACCACCAGATTTCTCCAAGGACTTTATTATCTATTGCGACGCCTCGCGACAAGGACTAGGTTGCATACTCATGCAAGATCGTCAGGTAATTGCCTATGCTTCACGGCAATTACACCCACATGAGGAAAATTATCCCACACATGATCTAGAGCTTGCAGCTGTAGTCCATGCACTTAAAACTTGGCGACATTACCTTCTCGGTAATCGTTGCGAAAGATCTTCACCGATCACCAAAGTTTGAAATATATTTTCACCCAACCAGATTTGAATCTCAGGCAAAGACGTTGGGTTGAGTTGATCTCGGATTACGACTTAGGAATAACTTACACCCCGGGCAAAGCCAATGTCATGGCTGATGCACTAAGTCGTAAATCCTATTGTAACAACCTGATGTTACAACAAAGTCAACCACTTCTCCATGAGGAATTCCGTAAGCTTAATCTTCACATTGTTCCTCGAGGATTCCTATCCACCCTGGTGGCGAAACCTAACCTTATGGATCAGATCATAACCGCCCAGCGGTATGATAAGGGCATATCCCGGATTAAGGAAAACATTGCTAGCGGAGTTGCTAAATGTTTTTCCATGGATAAGCGGGGTGCTGTCTTCTTTGAGAACCGCTTGGTGGTTCCCAAGAAACAACATCTACGCCAATTGATCCTTAAGGAAGCTCATGAATCCCCTCTCACCATTCATCCCGGTAGTACCAAAATGTATCAAGACCTACGTCAGAGGTTTTGGTGGACTAGGATGAAGAGAGAAATCGCTCAATACATTGCTAATTGCGACGTTTGTCGTCGTGTTAAAGCAGAGCATCAACGGCCTGCTGGCACCCTTCAACCTTTGGCTATTCCTGAATGGAAATGGGATAAAATCAGTACGGATTTCATCACTGGGTTTCCCAAGACCAAGAGAGGGAATAATGCCATCTTCGTTGTGATCGACCGACTTTCCAAAGTATCCCACTTTCTACCTGTTCGTGAGAGTATCACCGCCAGCCAGCTAGCTGAGTTATACATCTCCCGAATAGTGTCTCTTCATGGTGTTCCATTGGAAATTAACTCAGACCGTGGGAGTCTCTTCACCTCTCGATTTTGGGAAAGTTTCCAAAATGCTATGGGAACTCGTCTCTCCTTTAGCACCGCCTTCCATCCTCAATCAAGTGGTCAAGTAGAGCGAGTCAATCGAATTCTAGAAGATATGCTCCGAGCTTCTGTCATCTCGTTCGGAATAAGTTGGGAGAAATTCCTTCCATTCATGGAGTTTGCTTATAACAATAGTTATCAAGCCAGCTTAGGCAAGGCTCCTTTTGAAGTTCTCTATGGACGAAAATGTCGAACGCCTCTTAACTGGTCAGAAACATGGGAAAGACAACTCTTTGGCCCGGATATGATTCAGGAAGCAGAAGAGTAGGTTCGCGTTATTCTTGAGAAATTGAAAACAGCTCAATCTCGTCAAAAGAGTCAATACGACCATAAACATAAGCCTATGACTTATGAAGTCGACGAGAAGGCTTACCTTCGGGTTACTCCGTTAAAGGGAACCCATCGTTTCAGTATCAAAGGTAAATTGGCCCCTCGTTACATCGGACCCTTTCGCATTCTTGCCAAACGAGGAGAAGTTGCCTACCAATTGGAACTACCTCCGCATCTTTCCAGAGTTCATGATGTCTTCCACGTTTCACAACTCAGGCGTTGCTTCGTGGATCCTATCCGTGAAGTGGACCACGAAACGCTTGATCTACAAGATAACCTCTCTTATCGGGAATATCCCGTTCGTATCCTTGATCAAGACGAGCGTACCACTCAACGCCATAATATCAAGTTTCTCAAGGTTCAATGGTCACATCATTCCGAGGAAGAAGCCACTTGGGAAAGGGAGGATCGTCTTCGACTCGAGTACCCCACCTTCTTTCCAGAGGATCCTAAATCTCGGGACGAGATTCTTTTGAGTGGGGGTGAGTTGTCACACCCTAGCTAGTCCATGCATTAGAATGTGCATCATGTTTAAATTTCTCTTAAATTTGAAATGGGGAAAGAAGAAACCCCCAACACCCCCCCTGGAAAAACTAGGGTTTACTAAAATTATTTTCAATGAACCTGAAATGCCCTTCTAAAAAGTTCACCCTCTTTGTCTTGGGTTAGAACCTCTGGCAAAATTGGTGCACAATTTTCTAGGTCAACAGAAGGTCATTGAAATAAATCATAAGTATTTGAATTTGGGCATTTAAATGCTATAAAATAATTTAAATTCTCAAATAATTCTGGGAGTAAATGTTTCCTGTTGGAAATATTCTAAACAGAGGCCACTCGTTGATGACCGACATGTTCTACAGTGCTACAGCCCGGAATCACTCGTTGATGACCGACATGTTCGATGTGATTCATGTATGCCTGTCTCCATAGGTCTGTGCCGCTTTGGGTTCACGACTAGCCATGTCGGCCCGGGTTCTCTGTCATATGGATGCTAGCGACACTATCATATACGTGAGCCAAAAGGCGCAAACGGTCCCGGGCCATGGTAAGGCGACACCCGTGGGATACCGTGCGTGAGGCCGCAAAGTGATATGAGGTGTTACCGGCTAGATCGTTGTGACTTGGAATCGGGGTCCTGACAGCTGCGGCCCCGGCGGACAGTTGGGATTCCCGTGGAGTTACTGCGCGCAGTAACTTTATCATGGAACGTGGGAGTCGTGGGGCCGTGGGCGCAGTAAATCCCCACGACCACCCCCTCGGCTTCGCAGCCTACAGGGCTATAAGTAGGGGGAGAGGGGGCACGCGCGCCCCTCCTTCCCACCACTCCTCGCTCTCTTCCTTCTCACTGCTCCTCGCTCTCCTCCTTCTTCTTCTTCTTTGCTCCGCCACGCGCCCAAGCTCCGGCGAACGCCGCGGCGACAACTCGCGATGAGTTCTTCCTCCGCCGCCGCGCCTCCCCTGGTGCGCTCTAGCACTTGGGATGGTTCCGAAGTCCACGACGACCACAGTGAGTTCCTTCGCCGGACTCGTCGGCTCCCCGGCGAGGATCACGTGCGGGTGCGCCATGCGCCGAAGGTGGAGATTTCCCCCGCGCCGCAGGAGGGCGAGCGGGTCATCTTCCGCTCGCACTGCCTACGCGGGTTGGGGCTGCCGGCGAGCAGTTTCTTTCGATCATTCCTAGAGTTCAACGGCCTCCAGCTGCACCACCTCACCCCAACACAGTGGTGCTTCTGTCCGCATTCGTGGCCTTGTGCGTAGGCTTCATCGGAGTCCTCCCCACCCTCGAGCTCCGGGGGAAATTCTTCTTCTCCAAGCTCGGCACCCAGGCCGCGGGCGTGCCGGCTCAGTGCGGCGCTTTCATCGCCGTGTGAAGGTCCGGAGCCGACAACCCCTTCCCCTCCATCTCGCTGATAAAGTCGGTGAAGATGTGGCGTAGATCCTACTTTTACGTCAGGAGCGTCTCAGCGAGGGGGGACTGGGTCAACTTGCTGGCTTTCGAAGCCGGCCCGCCAGCTGGGCGACTGCCCAACTGGTCGTACCGGGCCAAGTCGCTGACGCCTGCAGGAGCCGGCGCCATCGTGCGACTCCGAGTGCTGACGCAGTCAGAGGGTTTGACTGGTCTGGACCTGCTGGCCGCCTTCGTGGCACGCCGAGTTCTCCCACTCCAAGGCCGCCCCCACATGATATGCCAAATGAGTGGGCACTGAGACTCGAGTCGGATGTGCACCAAGGACATGCCTCACGAAGAGGTGGCCTTCATGGTGAACTACCTCTCGGACAGCAAGCTCCTGGAGGATTGGCGGTTCGGCAAGGAGCCGTACTCCCGCGCCAACCCCCCGCCCGTGGTGAGTCGCCTTTCCTTTCTTTCTTTGGATTGTCTTCCTTCTTGCCGAGTTTTGTTTTGACCAGTCGGCTTTGGTTAGAATCCCCTCCTCCATTCACCAGCTGGCACCTCGGGGCCAGCCCGCGAGTTCCTCGCCGACGGGGCGGAGAGCGACGTTGACGACCCCGATCTGGGGGTGGCGGCTCTGGAGGACGACACCGAGGGAGGAGGAGGAACATCAGGCGACTTCAGGCATTCGGCCACTTTCACCGACTGACCTGATGACGACGCCGAGGGGAAAGTCGCCCCCCACCATCGGCCAGGAGCCAACCAGCATGGCGCGGGCTCTTCTGCCGCGCCGGGTGCTCCAGGCGGCGAGAAGAAGCGCAGGGTCGTGCCGACCTTGTTCGGCAGTCGGCCGAACAAACCCAAGGGTTTGGCTGCGGCGACCCGGCGGGACGAGGTGGCCGCAAAGGCCATCCGCTTCCGTAAGGAAGTGAAGAAGCCGCCATTGGTCTCCGCGTGAGTATCCTATTTCAATGCTTTATTCTTTCTTTGTGACTTTGTCTAAGTTTTTTGCTTGCCCCCTTGCTTCAGGGCTCCCCTCACTCTTGAGAGGGTCACCGCCGCCTCCGTCAAGGGGTCAGCGGAGACGTCCGCCACCACTCGGTGGATTGACCCCGCTGCTGACCTCCGGGAGGCGACAGAGCGGAATGCGCAAGAGAAGCGCAATGAAGAAGAGGCCGTTCGCCTGGAGAAGGCGGAGGCCGATAGGGCGGAGGCCTCCGCCAAGGTAATCGCGAGTCGACTCGTCGGGGCCTTGTACGCACAAGGAGAGCTGACAGGGCTTGGGAGGACGCTTGTACGTGCTGGTGAAGTTGCGAACGAATGCTTCGGTGAAGTCGACCCAGCTATTGATGCAGCGGGGCTTTAGGTTGTTCAGCCATGTCCGGGCCGTGCCCTGGAGCATGAGCGGAACGTACTTCACGGCGACACGCTTGTTGCCGTTTGCTATGCTGACAGCCGTGGAGTAGTCGACTAGCCATTCTTCCGGCTTCACGGAGCCGGTATACTTGTGCGTGTCTCTTGGGAGCGTGAACCCTCTGGGAAAGGGCTCGTCTCGAATGCGGGGCCCGAAACAAGGCGGACCCAGCTCGTCTTGTTCTTCTAGCACCAGGGATCGGTGAAGCTGGTCGATCCGGTGGCGGACGTCATTCTCTCCAACTCCCTCTCGGCGGCCAAGGCGGTCGCGGACAGTCGGATTATCAACAGGCGGCAAGGAGACCCGCCTCTGCTTGTGAGGAGGGGGAGGCGGACAGTCGTCCCGTCATTCCACTGCCCTCGGGCGGCCGTCTCGGTCGCGCTCCATGGTAATGCGAGTCCGACTGTGGCTGACAGCCGGCTCCTTGTCTCTTCTTCCTCGGGCGCCGCCAGTCGGCGTCCCAGACGTCGCGCCTTGATCTCGGTGAAGGTCATCGTTTGGCCGCTACGGCGCCTCCGTGCGGCAGCCAGCCTTGTTCTTTGCGGCGGCCGCGTCGAGGAGCCGCTGGACTCGCTCCATCATGAGGCGGCATTCTTCGCCCTCGAAATTGTCCAGCTCATCTGTCGCTGCCTGAGCGGCTTGGATGTTCTCCGCTGGTGTAGCGTACATAGGGCGGCTGCCGGACCGCGCCAAGGCGGCTGGGCTGCGCCGGGGCCGGCGAGCCGCCGACAGCGCGATCCATCTCCCGCTGGTAGGCTTCTGACAAGCACCTCATGCTGGCCAGCTTCTTCGCGCCTTCAATGAGCTGAAGGCGGCACATCTCCAACGTCTCCACGTTAGCGTCTTCCGGAATGGGCGCAGTTAGGTCCTGTAGCACCGCACCGAGTGAGTCGTGCGCTCCTCCGCCGGGGAGCTCGTCATGACTGATGACTAGCACCTCGGTGACGGTGCTTCCGTCGCTCTCCGCGCGAGGGAGGAGTTTGTCGTAGACCACCACACTGGTGGGGAAGGCATCGAGCGACGCGGTGTCGAAGTCGACTAACATCGGGTCGGTGGAGCCCACAGACTCCAAGTCTATGCCAGGCTCGCCGGAAACGTGGAGTTGACCGAGGAGGCCCGCGAGGAGGCTCTCAGGGCCGCCCGTGCCTGCGTTGGATGCAGGTTCATCGAAGAGGTGGACCTCGCCGACTAGTTCGGCCAGGCAGCTGGCTGCGCAGGCAATCTCAACGCCGCTTAGCGCGTCGGCGCAAACTCCGTCTGGCATGCCTGGCTGGCTGCGCTCGCCAGGGAGAAAAAGGGTTCCCGTCCAGAACAGGTCTCCGGACGGCAGTGCACCATGCCCCACGGTGGGCGCCAAATGTCGGGGGTTTGGTGCGACATATGCCAACGGATGGCTTATCATGGTGGGGGCGAGTAGAACGTTGCCGGTGCCTGGAAACGGGATGAGGCGAATGCATGCACGCCGGCGAATCTTACCCAGCTTCAGGGCTCTCCGGGGAGATAATACCCCTACTACTGCTCTGCGGGCCTCCGCATGGTCACTATGGCAAAGTGTTTACACGGTTGCTCCTTGAGCTGTTTCTTGGAGGTAGGAGAGGGCAAGGCTAGCTTTGTCCCTTCTATATGATCTGGTATAGAGCTACTGGGTTCCAACCCCTTGCATCGGTGCCCTGGGGGGTTTATATAGGCCTACCCCCCAGGGGTATAATGGTAATCCGGCTGGACGCGGGCCCAGCCGTCAGTGCCTCTGGCCTCCGTCTTCTCTGCCGACCGCTGGGGCCCACCGACTGGCGGGCCCTGCCGACTAGCCTAGTACAGAGCCGACTGGCGGGCCCTGCCGACTAGCCTAGTACAGAGCCTAGTACTGGCGGACCCTGTCGCGGGCGGGTCTTGCCGGCTGCTGATTACTGTAGCCGTGCTTCTGCTGATGCAGGCTTGATCATGAGGTCATGGCAACAGCCCCGCCGCCCGGTGGGCGATCACTGTCGCCACTCCCCATCACATCTTGATTAATGGCGCATGGGCCCCGGGGGAGGGCTCGGCCGACACCCCCGGGCCGACTCTCGACGGGTCCGACTGGTGGTCCTCTTGCCGTCTCCTGGGGTCTCACCGACTGGTGGGACCTGCTGCCTCTAGGCCGTACAGAGAAGCCGTCGTGGGTGCTAGATTCGGTCCCGCGGTGCTTATGTCAGGGCCGGCATGGCAACAGTGCCTCGCCGCACGGAGATCTTCCGTGGTACGGCGTGCTATGGCCATGCCTGCCGTTGGTAAGGGGCAAGAACGGGCTTCATTGTTGCCACTCCCCTGCCCCGTCCCTCTTGATGAGATCGTGAGGGGTGTTGGAGTCGCAGGCTGACTCCCCAAAGCCGGCTTCTCTGGAATTCGCTAGTCAAGAGTCGGCTTTCCCTGAAGTCGTCCCTACGACTCGGCCGTGGGTGGTCAGTCGGCCGTATTGCCGTTGACGTCCTGAAGGCGGCTCTTCGTCCTGGGGTCTTGAGGGGCGCAGCCTGCCCCGATGTCTTGAAAGGTTCTGGGGTTCGGGTTGGCCTACCCGTGGCCCATTACTCCGACATTTATTTGTTGTAGCAATCCGAAGAAAGGTGATTCCCAAAATTGGGACTCGATCCGCACACCCATTGCCTGATGGGTGAGAAAGCGACGGCATGGCGATCCTGGCAAAGGTTGGCTCGCCGAGGCAAAGCCCTCGGTCCAGCTAATCATGACGGAGTTGGTCGGTTAGTGACGCCGAAGTCTCCGGAGTAGGTTGATGAAGAGATGGCGAAGCCCCTGGTCCAGCCGAGATGTCGAAGTCTCGATGTTAGCCGATGAGTCGAAGTAGGTCGGCGTGATGGACACCGGCTTGAAGAAGCAACAGTGCGGCCCTGCCGATGCAGGTCATGACGTTGTCAATGCCGGCTTGATGAAGTGACCATGCGGCGATGCCGGTGTGCCCGCTCCGTGTAATCCGTGGGGCGGCGATGTTGGTGATGATTTATCCTTCGCAATGCCGAACTCTTGTTCGGCTTGCCGAGATGATGATCTGAAGAAGTTGAGCTCGGCTCAACAAAGTGACGACGTGTCTAGCATAGGTCGACAACCTTGGAGCAATATTGTCGGACTGGTCTGGCACTAGCATGATGATGAAGATGACCTCAGGGGAGGCTTAAAATTTTACCAGCACGTGTTTAAAAACAACGCACAATACCCTAGAAGAGAACTCCTCTAAAAAGGTTGTCCAATATCACATTCATAAAGAAACATGAATTCGGGTCGGATCCGTATTCGCGCAGAAAAGAGATCCGAAAATTGGTCCACTCATAGGAAGGTTCCAAGAGTTTGAACCGTCGGATCGAGCTGAAATTTGGAGGGGTGGTAGATATGGGCATTCCGCAGTAGATGAATGGTTGGATCTTCCAAAGGACCTCTAAGCTGGGCTCTAGAGACCACGCCCTAAACTCATCCAGATTTCCGTCCAGATTTGACAGGGCTTCGGTATATCGTAGATTGTCGGAGATTCCTCCATTGGAACTCGACGAAATTTTGTATGGCTGTTGTAGACGTAATTCCGCACTATTCCACCGAAGAAATCATCAAACTGACGCTCGAGGAGGTGGTGACGGCGGATACAAGTTCATTGTCCATAAAAACAGCACGACCGCCCGAGGGCAATGTTGACGTTGAGCCCTCGAGCTCCTTGGATGATTCCTCTATGATCATGATAGAGATCGGAGTAGATGTTGAAGAAGACCCCCGTCCGAACATGACGATCGGAGATGGAGCACGGTCCTCGGTCGAGCCAAGGTGACCAGTCAAGCCGAAGACGAAGATGCCGGCGTCGCAGTTGACCTGCGGGCAAGCCATTGATCCTTTTGCTGATCACACAGCGGAACTCTCAATGAAAGCACCAATGTCGGTAACAAAACTGGCAGATCTTGGGTAGGGGTCCCGAACTGTGCTTCTAAGGTCGATGGTAACAGGAGACAGGGCCCACGATGTTTACCCAGGTTTGGGCCCTCTCTATGGATGTAATACCCTACTTCCTGCTTGATTAATCTTGATGATATGAGTATTACAAGAGTTGATCTGCCACGAGATCGTAGAGGCTAAACCCTAGAAGCTAGCCTATGATTATGATTGTTGTGTATCTATCGACTAGCCTGACCCTGGTTTATATAATGCACCAGAGGCCTAGGATAACAAGAGTCCTAGCCGAATACGTCGGTGGGGGAGCAGTTCTTGTCTTGATCACCAAGTCTTGTGGAATCTTCTTTGTATGCGGCAGCTGTCTGAACTGGCCCATGAGTATACGGCCATGGGGGTCCTCAGCCCAATCTAACTGACTGGGAGACGATGTGGTGAGTACCCCCTAGTCCAGGACATCGTCAATGAGAGAAAAGGCATTAGAATTACTCCAAAAAGCATTATTCTGGATAAAAACATCATAAATAACAGTAAGAAATACTGATGCAAAATGGACGTATCAACTCCCCCAAGCTTAGACCTCGCTTGTTCTCAAGCAAAAAACCAAAATCGAAAAACATGTCCACATGCTGAGAGAGAGAGAGAGAGGTGTCGATAAAAACAAAAACTCTATTATACTTCTCATTAACTTAAACATAAGACTCATATCATAGAAATTTTATCATAGAATTCTCATGAATAAGTGACAATTCATCACACTATTGAAGTACAAAGCAAATACTCTAATATAAACCAACAAACTATGTTCTCAGTCAACTTTGCAACTACAATTCATCATCTTTTCAGGAAGGGTCGCGTATCAGAGCCTTTAAGCAAGTCCACATACTCAACCATCATATGGTTTTCTATGATTGCTAACACTCACCGTGTACACATGAGTAAAACGTTTCGACCAGACACATAGCAAGATAGGGGCTTATAGTTTCTCCTCCCAGCGTATTCACTTCAAGGGCGATGTCAACAATAATAATTCATGCTTTCTATATTCAACTGGACATATTTTCCTAGATCTTTCCTCACCACATGATGCTTGTCAATGGGGAAAAATAAGAAGGAATAGGTGGAATACTTTGACTCCTTGCATAAAAGTAAAAGATAGGCCCATCGTGGAGGGAAGCAGAGGTTGACATGCGCTTATTTGTATGTATGCTCAACCCCTTGTACAAAATAACGTCACGTTGCATTGCCCCTTGTGATAGTGACCTTTATTATGCAGTCTGTCGCATTTATTCTTCACCATCACAAGTTCGTGCAACGCTCAATTTTATCTTACACTAAATGATCTCACACTTTTAGAAGCATTTTTATTGCCTTTTTGCACCAATGACAACTTACTAGAGGTATCTTTCTCAATCCCTAGGTCGGTATGGTGGACACTTGAAAATAAGATTTGGGTTTAAGGGTTTTCGGATCCACAAGTAGTATCTCTACTTAGTGCGGAATTTTTGGCTAGCAAAGATAGGGGGCAAGCACCAGATGTTAAAGGATCCATGAAAATATGACTTCTATGTGAATATAAACAAACATAAAGCATTAAGTTGTCTTCCTTGTCCAACGTCAACAATTTTGGCATATAATATTTTGATGAGGGCTCGCAATCACAAAAGATTTCTAGGATAATATATTTATATGTGAATCTTCTCTTCCCTTATTAATTCTTTCATGAGTTGCATCATTGACTAATGCTATGTTTGTCAATCTCTAATAAAATGTTCGACTTATACTTTTCTTTATGTGGAGTCATCACCTACCATCAGATTAGGATATGATCTTTTTCATTTACTTCCTTTCTTTCATTTATTCCCTTTCTTTTAATTGCAACATGAAAAATAAAGAAAGAAAAAACTCAAACTAAACTTTATTATATGTCTCGCACATGATTACTAGGATAGATCATTAAGAAAATTCTCGAAAAGAAAGGATTGAACTAAACTTTTATTCATCTAAAGCAAAAGATTGAACTAAAAAAAGTAAAAGCAAAAAAGATACTGGGATGATATGATACAAGGCACCTCCCCCAAGCTTGGTGGAAGCCAAGGGGAGTGCCCATACCCGATACTCAATTTTCTTTTGGTGGTGAAGATGATGGTGGCGGTGATGAAGCGATCCTATCCTTAAGGATCAATAGATTCTCCAATCGACGGATGACGCTCCAGAGGTGGATGATATGCTCTTGATGCAGAATATTTTCACGAGTGAGATACTTATTTTGTATGTGGACTATTTCAATGACGTGAAAGGCTTCAATATCAGCACGAAGGTGAACAAGGTAGGGTTTAATGATATCTTCCTCTTCCTCCTCAGCTGGCAGTGCTTGTTCGAAGGCCAGAGGCTGATCTATAGTAACCTCCTTGCTCTTATCTCCTCTGACGGCTTCCGCGGGCTCTTCTCTCTTCAACTCGATCTTCATCAACCAAGCATCCTCTTCCATGTTATTGGAGGAAGAAGAAGACATGATGCCTGACTCAACAGATCTGACAGAAAACAACAAGAAAAGAGAACAGGGGATTTCTCCGTGATACAGTGTCCAAAAGGTTTGGGAAGTATATATATATATATTTATCTTGGGGGACAAGCAAACGGAAGAAAAGAGAAGTCCGGATGGTGTCCCAGGTGGGCACAACACACCTGGGCGGGCCAGGAAGCCTAGTGGGGCGCCCTGGTGTCTTGTGCCCACCAGGGTACGCTTCCCGGTAGTTTCTTATTTTCCTATTTTCTAAATATTCCAAAACTGACAAAAAATATTTTTGCGGATTTTTCGGAGTCCGTTTACTTACCGTATCACGCACCTCCTTATTTTCACGATTCTGGAGTGTTCCGGAAGGACTCTTTTATGTGTTCTTCTGGTATCAAAGTTTGGATATTATTACTTTCAACATTAATGGGCGTACTTGAGATATAATGTTTTATTCGTTGCCCATTGACAACCTTCGGGTTAGTACCTTCGGCATTATTTATTTTGATGGCCCCAGACCGATAAAATTCCTCGATAACATAGGGGCCTTCCCATTTTGAGAGGAGTTTTCTTGCAAAGAATCTGAAATGAGAGTTGTACAAAAGAACATATTCTCCGACTTTAAACTCACGCTTTAGAGTTCTTCTGTCATGCCATCTTTTAACTTTTTCTTTGAATAATTTTGCATTTTCATAAGCTTGTGTTCTCCATTCATCTAATGAGGTAATATCAAATAACCTCTTTTCACCAGCAAGTTTGAAATCATACTTGAGCTCTTTGCTGGCCCAATATGCTTTATGTTCTAACTCAAGAGGCAAGCTTTTCCATAAAACATTTTATAAGGAGACATACCCATAGGATTTTTATATGTTGTTCTATAAGCCCAAAGTGCATCATCTAATTTCTTAGACCAATTATTCCTGGACCTATTGACAGTCTTTTGAAAAATTAATTTTTTTCCCTATTGCTAAGTTCAACTTGACCACTAGACTGAGGGTGATAAGGTGATGCAATTCTATGGTTAACATCATACTTGGCAAGCATTTTGTGGAAAGCACCATGAATAAAGTGGAAAACCATCAAGCATTAAATATCTAGGGACTCCAAACCTTGGGAAAATAACTTCGCTAAGCATTTTAAAAGAGGTGTTGTGATCAGCACTACTGGTTGGTATAGCTTCTACCCATTTAGTAACATAATCAGCAGCAACCAAAATATGTGTATACCCAATAGAGGAAGGAAAAGGTCCCATGTAATCAAATCCCCAAACATCAAATGGTTCAACAGCAAGTGAATAATTCATAGGCATTTCTTGATGCTTACCGATCTTACCCATTCTTTGACATTCATCACAAGATAAGACGAACTTACGGGCATCCTTGAAGAGAGTAGGCCAACAAAATCCAGATTGCAATACCTTGTGAGTAGCTCTATCTCCAGCGTGATGCCCTCCATAAGCTTAGGAGTGACATTTCCGTAGGATTTGTCCATGTTCATGCTCAGGTACACAACGTCGAATAATATCATCTACTCCTTCTTTATAAAGATGTGGGTCATCCCAAAAGTAATGTCTAAAATCATACAAAAACTTTTTGTTTTGTTGACATGTAAAGCTAGGTGGTAAATATTTAGCAATAATGTAATTAGCATAGTCAGCACACCAAGGAGTATTATGAGCAACATTTATTGTATCTAACTTCTCGTCAGGAAAACTATCATCAATGGGCAGTGGGTCATCAGGCACATTTTGAAGCCTGGACAAGTTATCAGCTACGGGGTTCTCAGCACCTTTTCTATCGATGATATGTAAATCAAATTTTGTTACAAGAGAACCCATCGAATAATTCTAGGTTTAGCATCTTTCTTTTCCATAAGATATTTAATAGCAGCATGATCAGTGTGAACAATTACTTTGGAATCAACAATATAAGGTCTAAATTTATCACAAGAAAAAACCACTGCTAAGAATTCTTTTTCAGTAGTAGCATAGTTTCGTTGAGTACTGTCTAGAGTTTTACTAGCATAATGAATAACATTCAGTTTCTTATCAACTCTTCATCCAAGAATAGCACCAATAGCATAATCACTAGCATCACACATAATTTCAAAAGGCAAGTTCCAATCAGGTGGTTGAACAATAGGTGCAGAAATTAAGGCTTTCTTGAGTGTTTCAAAGGCTTCTAAACAATCATCATAAACAACAAAAGGAATATCCATTTGCAAAAGATTCATAATAGGCCTAGAAATTTTAGAGAAGCCTTTGATAAATATCCTATAGAAACCAGCATGACCTAAGAAACTACGAACACCTTTTATATCTTTAGGACATGGCATTTTCTCAATTGCATGACCCTTCGCTTTGTCCACTTCAATACCTCTTTCAGACATTTTATGACCCAAGAAAATGCCTTCATTAACCATAAAGTGGCACTTCTCCCAATTCAAGACAAGATTTGTTTGTTCACATCTCTGCAAAACTCGATCAAGATTGCTTAAACAATCATCAAAAGACTTCCCCTAAACAGAGAAGTCATCCATGAAAACCTCAACAATCTTTTCACAAAATTCGGGGAATATAGCAGTCATACATCTTTGAGAAGTAGCAGGTGCATTAAATAAACTAAAAGGCATACGTCTATAAGCATAGTTTCCAATGGGACAAGTAAAAGTGATCTTTTCTTGATCAGCTTGAGAAACAGGTATTTGTGAAAAACTAGAGTATCCATCAAGGAAGAAAAAATGTGTCTTCTTAGACAATATTTCAAGCATTTGATCAATAAAAGGCAGAGGGTAATGATCTTTTCTATTTGCTTTGTTTAATTTTCTAAAATCAATTACCATTCTATAGCCTGTAACACTTTGTGGAATAAGTTTGTTCTTATCATTAGGAACAACAGTTATACCTCCTTTCTTAGGGACACAATGAACAGGACTTACCCATCTACTATCAGCTATAGGATAGATTATACCTACTTCCAGAAGTTTTAAGATTTCTGTTCTTACCACTTCCTTCATTTTTGGATTTAACCAACATGGGTGATCAACAACGGGTTTAGCATCAGGTTCCATATTAATTTTGTGCTGACATAGACTGGGACTAATGCCCTTAAAATCATCAAGAGTATATCCAATAGGAGCTTGGTGCTTCCTCGCAACTTTCAATAATCTTTGTTCTTCATGTTCTAAAAGGTTAGCACTAATAATAACAGGATATATCTTCTTTTCATCAAGATAAGCATATTTCAAAGTGTAACAGTTGTTTTAATTCAAACGCGGGATCACCTTTATGTGGAGGAGGACCTCCTAGAGTTTCAATAGGCAAATTGTGTTTAAGCAGAGGACGTTGTTCAGAGAAAATCTTATCTATTTCATTTCTTTCATGCATATGTAATTCATTTTCATGGTCTAGCAAATATTGTTCTACTGTATCAATAGGTAGCACAACTTTGCTAGACAATTCTTTTTCATGAAGCTTTCTACAAAACTTTGAAAAATTAAACTCATGAGACTCATCACCGAAACTAACACCGGCAGTTTGCTTTTCATAGTCAATTTTAGCATTAATGGTGTTCAAGAAAGGTCTACCAAAGATAATGGGACAAAAGTCATCTTGTGGGGAACCAATAACAAGAAAATCAGTAGGGTATTTTATTTTCACACACAAGACTTCAACATCTCTAACAATCCAAATTGGTGATATAGTGTCTCTATTAGGAAGTTTAATAGTAACATCTATGTATTCTATCTCTACGGGTGCAATGTCATTCATAATTTCTTGATATAAAGTGTAAGGAATAGCACTCACACTAGCACCTATGTCACATAAACCATGATAATAGTAATCTCCTCTTTTAACTGAGACAACGACCATGCCAACAACAGGTCTTTGTTTATCCTTTTTATTAGGTTTGGCAATTCTAGCGGCTTCTTCACAAAAGTAAATAACATTCCCATCCATGTCTTCTTCCAAGAGATCTTTAACCATAGCAATACTAGGTTCTACTTTAATTTGTTCATCAGGTTTAGGTGTTCTAGTATATCTTTTGTTAACGACAGTTGGAACTTTAGCATGGTCCTTTATCCTAACAGGGAAATGTGGTTTCTCAATATAAGTAGAAGGAACAATGGGATCTACATTGCAAAGTATAGTTTCTTATTTAATTGGCACAGGTTCTTTAATTTATTATTTAATAGGTGGGTGATATTTAAACCACTTCTCTTTAGGGAGATCAACATGAGTAGCAAATGATTCACAAAAGGATGCTACTAACTCAGAGTCAAGTCCATATTTAGTGCTAAACTTTTGAAAAGCATCGGTATCCATAAAAGATTTAACACAATCATACTTAACTTTAACACCTAAATCTTTACCTTCGTCGAGTTCCCAATCTTCAGAGTTGCATTTAATTCTTTCCAAAAGATCCCACCGGAATTCAATAGTCTTCTTCATAAAAGAACCAGCACAAGAGGTATCGAGCATGGTTTGATCATTACGAGAAAGCCGAGCATAAAAGTTCTGGATAATAATTTCTCTTGAGAGCTCATGATTGGGGCATGAATGTAACATTGACTTAAGCCTACCCCAAGCTAGAGCGATACTTTCTCCTTCACGAGGCCAAAAATTATATATATAATTCCGGTCACGATGAACTACATGCATAGGATAAATTTTTTGATGGAACTCCAATTTCAAACGATTCCAATACCAAGATCCAATATCATCGCATAGCCTATACCATGCCAATGCTTTTACCTTCAAAGAAAAACGGAAAACCTTTTTCATAACTTCATCTCCCGGCAAACCTACAAGCTTGAACAATCCACATATTTGTTCTACATATATCAAGTGCCTATCAGGATGTTCGGTTACGTCTCCTGCATAAGGATTGGCTAGCAGTTGTTCTATCATACCTGAAGGAATTTCATACTCAATATTTTTAGTAGGTGCAGTAGGTTGAGGGGCTGCTAATTGTGGTTCCGGTCGAGGTGAAGATACCCCAAACAAACCCCTCAAAGGATTGTTTTCCATAGTAACAAGTGATAATAAATTTCAGCACACTATATAAATGTTTCCTTACCAAATTCCACTAACCAAAGGCGCTTCACTCCCCGGCAACGGCTCCAGAAAATAGCCTTGATGACCCACAAGTATAGGGGATCAATTGTAGCTCTTTTCGTTAAGTAAAAGTGTCGGTAAGTAACAGAGTAGTCTGATAGCAAGGTAATTTGTAATGAGCAAGTAATGATAGTAGTACCAAAAGTGCAGCAAGGTAGCCCAATCCTTTTGAGGCAAAGGACAGGCCAAAACGGTCACTTATGATAAGCAAAGTGTTCTTGAGGGTACACGGGATATTCATCTAGTAACTTTCATCATGTTGGCTTAATTCGTGTTCGGTACTTTGATAATTTGATATGTGGGTGGATCGATGCTTAGGTGGTATTCTTACTTGAACAAACCTCCTACTTATGATTAACCCTCTCAAAAGCATCCACAACTATGAGGAAAGTATTAAGAATAAATTCTAACCATAGCATTAAACTTTTGGTTCCAATCGGTCCCTTATGGAATAGCGCATAAACTGGGGTTTAAGCTTCTGTCACTCATGCAACCCATCATCTAATTGCTACTCCACAATGCATTCCCTAAGGGAATCACAACATACATACTATCAAAATATCGAACACATATCAAGTTCACATGATTACTTGGAACATGATTTCTCCCGTGACTTCAAGAACAAAAGTAATTACTCATAAATGATAATCATGCTGAAGATCAGAGGTGTATTAAATAGCATATTGGATCTGAACATATAATCTTCCACCAAATAAACCATATAGTAATCAACTACAAGATCTAATCAACACTACTAGTCACCCACAAGCACCAATCTATAGTTCTGGTAACAAGATTGATCACAAGAGATGAACTAGGGTTTGAGAGGAGATTTTGTTGTTGAAGATGTTGATGGAGATTGCCCTCCCCAAGATGGGAGAGTTGTTGGTGATGGTGATGACAATGATTTCCCCCTCCGGGAGAGAAGTTCCGCCAGAGGGCAAAAGTGGTCCTGCCCAAGTTCCGCCTCAAGATGGCGGTGCTCCGTCCCAAAGTCCTCTACTGATTTTTTGGGTCAAAATGACCTATATACCAAAAGATGGGCACCAGCGGTGGGCCTGGGTGAGCACAACCCACCAGGGTGCGCGTGGGCTCCCAGGTGCACCCAGGTGGGTTGTGCCCACCTGGTGGGCCCCCTCTGGTAGTTATTTGCTCCAATATTCTTCATATATTTGATAAAAAAATCTCCCCGAAGTTTCAGCTTGTTTGGAGTTGTGCAGAATAGGTGGCCCAACGTAGCTTTTCCAGGTCAGATTTCCAGCTGCCGGAATTCTCCCTCTTTGTGTATACCTTGCATATTATGAGAGAAAAGGCATTAGAATTACTCCAAAAAGAATTATTATGGATAAAAACATCATAAATAACAGTAAGAAAACATGATGCAAAATGGACGTATCAATTAACCCCCTCGCAAGCATCCGCAACTACGAGAGAAGTATTAAGGATAAATCCTAACCATAGTAGTAAACTTTTGGATCCAATCAGTCCGTTACGGAATAGCGCATAAACTAGGGTTTAAGTTTCTATCACTCTCACAACCCATCATCTAAGAACTACTCCAGAATGCACTTCCTTAGGCCCAAATGTGGTGAAGTGTCATGTAGTCGATGTTCACATGACACCACTAAGGTAATCACAACATACATACTATCAAAATATCGAACACATATCAAGTTCACATGATTACTTGCAACATGATTTCTCCCGTGAACTCAAGAACAAAAGTAACTAATCACAAATGATAAACATGCTCAAGATCAGAGGGGTATTAAATAGCATAATGGATCTGAATATATAATCCTCCACCAAATAAACTATATAGTAATCAACTACAAGATGTAATCAACACTACAAGTCACCCACAAGAACCAATCTATAGTTCTGGTAACAATATTGGACATAAGAGATGAATTAGGGTTTGAGTTGAGATGGTGTTCTTGAAGATGTTGATGGAGATTTCCCTCCCCAAGACGGGAGAGTTGTTGGTGATGATGACGACGATGATGTCCCCCTCTGGGAGGGAAGTTCCCACGGTAGAATCGCTCTACCAAAGGGCAAAAGTGCTTTTGCCCAAGTTCCGCCTCGAGACGGCGGTACTCTTTCCTGAAAGTCCTCCCCTATTTTTTTCTAGGTCAAAATGACTTATATGCCAAAAGATGGGCACCAGAGGTGGGCCTGGTTGAGCAGAACCCACCAGGGTGCGCATGGGCTCCCTAGCACGCTGTAACGCCCTCGATGCGGCTATATCTCCTACGTGTCAAAGCACGACTTAGAGGCATAACCGCATTGAAAGCAATGTCGCAAGTAAGGTAATCTTCACAACAACCCATATAAATATATAATAGGGGAAAGGATACATAGTTGGCTTACACTCGCCACGTCACACAAATACATGAATAACATTACAATCATCCAATACACTCATGGTCCGACTACGGTACCAGAATAAAAGATCAACCCCAACATGCGACATAGTCCCCGATCGCCCCAACTGGGCACCTCTATTGATCATCTGGGAAAGACACATAGTAATGACGAGAGGCTTCATCGAACTCCCACTTGAGCTCAACCGCATCATCTGGAACGGTATCATCGGTCCCTGCATCTGGTTTGGAAGTAATCTGTGAGTCACGGGGACTCAGCAATCTCGCACCCTCGCGATCAAGACTATTTAAGCTTATAGGTAAGGCAAGGTAATATGTGGAGCTGCAGCAAGCGACTAGCATATATGGTGGCTAACCTGTTCGCAAAAGAGAGCGAGAAGAGAAGGCAAAGCACGAACGAAGAACTATGATCAAGAAGTGATCCCATAACAACCTACGTCAAGCATTACTCCAACACCGTGTTCACTTCCCGGACTCCGCTGTGAAGAGACCATCACGGTTACACATGCAGTTGATTCATTTTAATTAAGTTAAGTTTCAAGTTATCTACAACTGGTCATTAACAAATTCCCATCTGCCCATAACCGCGGGCACGGCTTTCGAAAGTTCAAATCCCTGCAGGGGAGTCCCAACTTAGCCCATCACAAGCTCTCACGGTCAACGAAGGATATTCCTTCTCCCGAGACATTCCGATCAGGTTCAGCATCCCGGTTTTACAAGACATCCTCGACAATGGTAAAACTAAACCAGCAACACCACCCAGATGTGCCGACAAATCCTGATAGGAGCTGCACATATCTCGTTCTCAGGGCACACCGGATGAGCAAGACATCGGGTAGGCCAGCCTAGAGTTGCCCCTGGTAGCCCCGGACATCGCTCAGTTTGACCAACACTTAGAGAAGCACTGGCCCGGGGGGGGGGGGTTAAAATAAAGATGACCCTTGAGTCCGTGAAACCCAAGGGAAAAAGGCTAGGTGGCGAATGGTAAAACCAATGTTGGGCATTGCTGGAAGAGTTTTATTCAAGGCGAACTGTCAAGGGGTTCCCATTATAACCCTACCGCGTAAGGAACACAAAATCCGGGAACATAACACCGATATGACAGAAACTAGGGCGGCAAGAGTGGAACAAAACACTAGGCAAAAGGCCGAGCCTTCCACCCTTTACCAAATATATAGGTGCATTAAGATAACAAGATAATATGGTGATATCCCAGCAATAAACAATGTTCCAACAAGGAACGATCTCCAATATTCACCTGCAACTAGCAACGCTATAAGAGGGGCTGAGCAAAGCGGTAACATAGCCAATCAACAGTTTGCTAGCACAAGGTGGGTTAGAGGTTTGACATGGCAATTTGGGAGGCATGATAAGCAAGTGGTAGGTATCGTAGCATAGGCATAGCAAAAGAGCGAGCAACTAGCAAGCAAAGATAGAAGTGATTTCGAGGGTATGATCATCTTGCCTGCAAAGTTGTCAGATTGACATGATCCTCGTAAGCAAACTCAACGGGCTCCTCGTAAGCAAACTCGTCTCTCGGCTCTACCCAAATAAGACAAACAAGCAAAAGGAACACAATCAACCATGTGCAATGCTCAAACAACATGATGCGAACATGGTATGCTATGCAGGATGCGATATGTGATGCATATATGTAGGAGAAGCTCGCCCGTTTTGCTAAGTAGGACGTCCCTGACGAGAAGAGCATGATATACCAGTTCAAGGGTGGTCTGAGAGAAGAAATCCAGCTAGCTCTCGTTCTCTTTGAGCCCAAGAGGTACGATGAGTTTTGCAACATGGCAATGAAGCAAGAGACTGCTCAACTGAAGTGCGATGTTTCCAAGAAGCGAGTCAGAGATGCTACTCCTTCTTCCTCAACTCAAGTGGCTAAGCAGCAGAAGTATTGGCTTCCTCCTCCTCCATTCCATCAGCCTTATCAGCAGAAGAGCAAAGCTGGCAGTGGATCTTCCCACCCACCCAACCCTGGCTTTCAGAACAAGACTTTGTCTCAAGCTCCAAGATCGAGTGCTCCGTATCACCGTCCGCTTTCAGAGGTCACATGCAACAAGTGCCAACAGAAGGGTCACTATGCCAACAAATGCTTCAATCAGAGGTGTATCCCTCCTCCTCCTCCTATAAGATCGGCAAGTACAGCTATGGTCAAGCATAATCCCAAGTCTGCTAAGGTCAACTTGTTGAACGCAGCTCAGGCAGAGGACTCGCCAGATGTGATTATGGGTAACCTTCCTGTTAATGACATTCCCGCAAGAGTTCTTTTTGATACTAGTGCATCTTTGTCATTTTTATCGAAGCCTTTTGCATCCATGCATGATGTGCATACTGTTGATTTGCCTAAGTCGATAGCGGTTTCTTCTCCGAGTTTGTTCATGAACACCAAAATGATGGCTCCGGATGTTACTATCACGTTGGTCGATTACAAGTTTCTTACTTCTCCAATGGTCCTTGGTAACTCGGATATTGATCTTATTCTTGGTATGGATTGGCTTTCTAAGCACAAGGCGCAACTTGATTGTGCTGCCAGGCAGATTCAATTGACTCATTCGTCTGAGGATGTAATTGTCTTTGCTGCTCATGATGATACCATCCGTCTGTTTTCTCTCAATGAGAAGGGTGAACTCGATGCCATCTCTCAAATTCCAGTCGTTTGCGAATATCAAGACGTCTTTCCAGAAGAGCTTCCATGAATGCCTCCGCACCGGCGAGTTGAATTCGTCATCGATCTTGAGCTTGGCACGGAACCGGTTTGAAAACGTCCTTACAAGCTTGGACCTGAACAGTTGAAGGAGTTGAAGAAGAAACCCGATATTCAAGAGCGTATGGGTCTCATCCGACCTATTTCTTCTCCGTGCAGTTGTGGAGTTATTTTTGTGAAGAAGAAGGATGGAACGGACCGACTTTGTGTTGACTACCGTCCATTGAACAAGAAGACTATCAAGAACAAGTACCTACTTCCCAACATCAACGAGCTTTTCGAACAACTCAAAGGTGCTCAAGTATTCTCCAAGCTTGATCTCCGTACGGGCTATCACCAGATTCGTATCCGTGAGCAAGATATTCCCAAGACGGCTTTCAGAACAAGCTATGGTTCATATGAATACACTGTCATGTCTTTTGGCCTCGTCAACGCTCCGCCGACTTTCTCTCGCATGATGAACTTCATCTTCAGTGCCTACACAAATGACTTCGTCTTGGTCTACCTCGATGACATTCTGGTCTTTTTGAAGAACAAGGAAGATCATGCCAAGCACTTGCATTTGGTGCTTGATAAGCTCAGAGAACATTCTACACCAAGTTTTCAAAGTGCGAGTTTTGGCTCGATGAGGTTCTCTATCTTGGGCATATCATCTCTGCCAAGGGCATAGCGGTGAATCCTGAGAAGGTGTCTGCAATTGTGAATTGGGAACCACCTCAGAACGTGAAGCAACTCCGCAGCTTCCTTGGTCTCGCAAGCTACTATCGAAGGTTTGTTGAGAACTTTTCAAAGATCGCGAAGCCTCTTTCCAACCTTCTCCAGAAGCACGTCAAGTACGTTTGGTCTCCAGAATGTGACATCGCTTTCAACACCCTGAAAGAGAAATTAGTCACTGCACCAGTTCTGACTCCTCTTGATGAAACCAAACCGTTCGAGGTCTTCTACGATGCCTCTCTTCAAGGTCTTGGTGCAGTGTTGATGCAAGAGAAGAAAGTTGTGGCCTATATTTCTCGCCAGTTGAAGCCCAACGAGAAGAACTACCCCACTCATGACCTCGAGTTGGCGGCAGTTGTGCATGCTCTTTTGACTTGGAGACGTCTTTTATTGGGAAGAAAAGTGGACATCTTCACTGACCACAAGAGTCTCAAGTACATCTTCACTCAGCCTAATCTCAACCTCAGGCAGACTCGTTGGGTCGAAATGATTCAAGAGTATAATCCGAGCATCGAATATACTCCAGGCAAGGCCAATGTGATTGCTGACGCTTTGAGCAGGAAGGCGTAATGCAACAGTCTGATTCTCAAGCCTTACCAACCCAAGCTTTGTGAAGCTTTCCGCAAACTCAATTTGCAAGTTGTTCCTCAAGGTTTCCTCGCCAACCTTCAAGTCTCTCCTACTTTGGATGATCAGATTCGCGAGGCTCAACTTCTTGATGCTATGGTGAAGAAGGTGAAGATTGGGATTGCCAAGAGTCAACCCAAGTACAAGTACTATCGCCTTGATGACAAGGATACTCTCTTCTTCGAGGATCACATTGTTGTGCCTAAAGGTGACCTTGATAAAGTCATTATGAACGAGTCTCACAATTCACTCCTCTCCATCCACCCTGGGAGTACGAAGATGTACCAGGACCTCAAGCAGGCTTATTGGTGGACTCGAATGAAGCGCGAGATTGCTCAGTTCGTGAATGAATGTGATGTATGCAGAAGAGTGAAGGCAGAACACCAACGACCAGCTAGTCTCCTCCAACCTCTTGCCATTCCATAATGGAAGTGTGACCACATTGAGATGGACTTCGTGACGGGATTTCCAAAGTCCAAGCGTGGCAATGATGCTATATTCGTTGTCATCGACAAACTCACTAAAGTGGCTCACTTTCTGCCTATCAAAGAGTCTATCACTGTAGCTCAATTGGCAGAGCTGTATACCTCTCGGATTGTCTCTCTGCACGGCATTCCACAATTGATCTCTTCAGGCCGTGGTAGCATCATTACCTCCAAGTTTTGGGATTCTTTTTAGAAGGACATGGGCACCAACATCTGCTTCAGCACAGCTTTTCATCCTCAAACTAGCGGTCAAGTCGAGCGTGTCAATCAGATTCTTGAAGATATGCTCAGGGCTTGCGTTATCTCTTTCGGCATGAAGTGGGAAGATTGTCTTCCATATGCCGAGTTCTCCTACAAAAACAGTTTTCAAGCAAGTTCGGGCAAGGCCCCATTCAAAATTCTCTATGGCAGGAAGTGTCGTACTCCTCTTAACTGGTCAGAGACCGATGAACGTCAACTTCTTGGACATGACTTGATCACAGAGGCAGAGGAAATGTGCAAGGTCATTCGTGATAACCTCAAAGCAGCGCAATCACGCCAAAAGAGCTACTATGATAGTAAGCATCGTGATTTGGCTTTTGAAATCAGAGACCATGTTTACCTTCGCGTCTCTCAAATGAAAGGTACTCGTCGCTTCGGTATCAAAGGGAAGCTTGCCCCTAGATACATGGGTCCTTTCAAGATCGTCAGCAAGGGAGGCGATCTCGCCTATCAACTCGAGCTTCCCTCCAACTTTGCAAATGTGCACGACGTGTTCCATGTCTCTCAACTCCGCAAGTGCTTCAAGACCCCTGACCGCACCATCAACTTCGAAGACATTGATCTCCAAGAAGACCTTTCTTATCGTGAGCACCCAGTGGCTATTCTTGAAGAAACTGAGCGCAAGACTCGCAATAAGTCAATCAAATTCCTCAAAGTCAAGTGGTCGCACCATTCCGACCGTGAAGCCACCTGGGAACGTGAGGCTCACCTCCGTTCTGAGTACCCGGTGTTTTCCAGTCCTAGATCTCAGGACGAGGTCCTTTCGTAGTGGTGGAGTGTTGTAACACCCCGGATGTAATTTACCTTATATGTATCCCAACTCTTGCCGTTTCCGGCCTAAGTTATTTTATTTTCCTCGGGTTCGGGTTTTTGTCTTCGTGTGTTGTTGCCTTTGTCATGCATCTCATATCATGTCATCATGTGCATTGCATTTGCATACGTGTTCGTCTCATGCATCCGAGCATTTTCCCCGTTGTCCGTTTTGCATTCCAGCGCTCCTATCTCCTCCGGTGGTCCTTTCTACCTCTTTTCATGTGTGGGGGTTAAACATTTCCGGATTGGACCGAGACTTGTCATGCGGCCTTGGTTTACTACCGGTAGACCGCCTGTCAAGTTCCGTACCATTTGGACTCCGTTTGATACTCTAACGGTTAACCGAGGGACCGAGAAGGCCTCGTGTGTGTTGCCGCCCAACACCTCTCCAAACTGGCCCAAAACCCACCAAAGACCCTTCCATCATCTAGAGCGTTCGATCACGATCGCGTGGCCGAAAACCGAACTCCATTTGGAGCTTCCTAGCTCCCTCTACCTCTATAAATAGACCCTCCTCCGAAATTTTCGGGTCTTCTTCCCCCTAACCCTAGAAAAAAAAACCTCTCCGCCGCCGGACAACGTCCGCCCTAGCCGGATGCACCGCCGCCGCCAATCCGGGGGCGCCACGTGTCCCGCGCGCCCCACATTGCCGCTTCTGCGCGTGCCGGCCCGCACGGCCCGTGCGAGGCCCTCCCCGGCCCGACGCGAGCGCCGCCCCCTGCCTCTTCCACCGCGAGCGCGCCGCCTCCCAGCCTCCTCCTGCCGGATCACCGCCGCAGAGCCATCGCCGGCCGGAGCCAAGCTCTGCCCCGGTGAGCTCCCCGCCGTGCTGCTTTTGCCCGACGCCGCCGCAGGTCACCGCCTCGTCGCCCCCTCGTCGTCCGCGCCATGTTCGGCTACCCGGCGACCCCGCGTCCCTCTCCGACGAGGACCCGGTCCAACTCCGGCGACCTCAATCCGGCCATCCTCGGCTTCCACACCGCGATCCGAATCTGGATCCGCCGCCGCTAAAGTAACCCTAGATCCGGGGTTGACTTTCCCTCTCGCTCAATTATTTTTTATGCAAACTTCATCATGCTATAACTCCACATATGTAGCTCCAATTTGCGCGTGTAGCATATCAAAATGTTCGACTCAGAGAGTACATCATTTCATCTCATTGCATCATTTTCATTTGAGCTCATCTTGATGTCCGAAATGCTGTTGGAAGAGGGCTATGTGATATAATTGTCAGATCTGTTTCATCAAATAGCTATTTGTCATTTTTTGCCATGATTAATGTGTGCATGATATGCTCCTGAGCTGTGCATGAGTTTTGTTATATGCCATGCCATCTTTATAGAGGTCCTTACCATGTATTTTTGTGATATGTGTGGTGACTAGCACAAACTTGCAAAGTAGTGCATTCGTTAATGCTGATTTCAGGGACTTAGAATTTCTCTAAGTCCTTGTCCTGATGTTTTCATTATGCCATATGTTCATGTTGTTTCCTAGTGATCCATGCCTCTTTTGAGGATGATCAGTAAGTATGTTTTGTTAACATTGTGGTGCTCTATCCATCCATGTCTTTTTTTTCATTTATGGAGCACCCTAGCTTGATTCAATCGAGCTCTACTTTTGCTATTTCGTGAATCCTGGCAGATTGTTGACTTGTTAGCGATTTGGCCGAGGATGTTGCTATTGATCCGTGCATGCTATGTTGTTGTTCTTGCCATGTCTAGCTTCTATGATATGTATTCTTGATGGGCGTATGCTTAGTTTGTTATGCCATGCTCTGTAGTGAGTGCATCGAGCTCGTAAACATGCCTACTCGTTAACCGATTTGCATGCTCCAGTTTTTCACAAGTCTGTAATCTGTTTATGTTTTTGCCATGTTCACATGCTTACAATTGTATTTTCTGATTGCTTTGGGCTCAAGGTCACTAAGGGACTTTTATTAAGTGCTTTGAATAGCTTCATGCCATGCCTTGCTTTGCCATGTTAATTTCCTGTAGCATATAGTTTTCATGCTTCAAAGTGCGCTACCTGATGTTAAATTCCAGACTTGTGTTGATTTCACTAAGTCTGAAACCTGTTATCATTTGCACTTTTTCCATGCCTGTTTCAACCTGTTAATGGATGAATTAGCCGTAGCTCAGTGTTCATCTTTTGTCAAGAATCATGAGTGGATCCCTGCCAAGTATTTTGTTGTCATGTTTGAGTGCTGTAGCATAATTATCTTGATGCATTTAGATGGCTACTTGCTGCTTATCGCAGACCGGTGCCATATTTGTTTTGCTTGCCATTTCCAAACCGTGCATCCGATTCCGGTGATCTTTATATCGATTTCAACCGGAATCACCTCACCTTTCCAGTGGAACTCTTGGATTTCCAAGTTGAGGCCAGGTTCGCTAATGAGGAACCCGTTGAGTTTGCTAACGAGGATCAAGTCAACTCTGACAACTTTGCCATGAGTTGACTTGATCCTCGTAAGCAAACTATACGGGCTCCTCGTTAGCGAACCTAGACTCAACTTGGAAATCCAAGAGTGCCAATGGAAAAGTGAGGTGATTTTGGTTGAAATCGATATAAAGATCACCGGAATCGGATGCACGGTTTGGAAATGGCAAGCAAAACAAATATGGCACCAGTCTGCGATAAACAGCAAGTAGCCATCTAAATGCATCAAGATAATTATGCTACAGCACTCAAACATGACAACAAAATACTTGGCAGGGATCCACTCATGATTCTTGAAAAAAGATGAACACTGAGCTATGGCTAATTCATCCATTAACAGGTCCAAATATGCATGGCAAAAGTGCAAATGATAACAGGTTTCAGACTTGGTGAAATCAATACAAGTCTGGAATTTAACATCAGGTAGCGCACTTTGGAGCATGAAAACTATATGCTACAGGAACTTAACATGGCAAAGCAAGGCATGGCATGAAGCTACTCAAAGCACTTAACAAAAGTCCCTTAGTGACCTTGAGCCAAAAGCGACCAGAAAATACAATTGTAAGCATGTGAACATGGCAAAAACATAAACAGATTATAGACTTAGTGAAAAACTGGAGCATGCAAATCGGTTAACGAGTAGGCATGTTTACGAGCTCGATGCACTCACTACAGAGCATGGCATGACAAACTAAGCATACACCCATTAAGAATACATATCATAGAAGCTAGACATGGCAAGAAAAACAACATACCATGCACGGATCAATAGCAACATCCTCGGCCAAATCGCTAACAAGTCAACAATCTGCCAGGATTCACGAAATAGCAAAAGTAGAGCTCGATTGACTCAAGCTAGGGTGCTCCATAAAAGCAAACAAAGACATGGATGGATAGAGCACCACAATGTTAACAAAACATCCTTACTGGTCATCCTCAAAAGAGGCACGATCACTAGGAAACAACATGAACATATGACATAATGAAAACATCAGGACAAGGACTTGGAGAAATTCTAAGTCCCTGAAATCAGCATTAACGAATGCACTACTTTGCAAGCTTGTGGTAGTCACCACACATATCACAAAAATACATGGTAAGCACCTCTGTAAAGATGGCATGGCATATAACAAAACTCATGTACAACTCAGGAGCATATCATGCACACATTAATCATGGCAAAAATGACAAATAGCTATTTGATGAAACAGATCTGACAATTATATCACATAGCCCTCTTCCAACAGCATTTCAGACATTAAGATGAGCTCAAATGAAAATGATGCAATGAGATGAAATGATGTACTCTCTGAAATGAACATTTTGATATGCTACATGCGCAAATCGGAGATACGGATGCGGAGTTATAGCATGATGAAGATTGCATAAAAAATAATTGAGCAAGAGGGGAAGTCAACCCCGGATCTAGGGTTACTGTAGCAGCAGCGGATCCAGATCCGGATCACGGCGCAGAAGCCGAGGATGGCCGGGGTTGAGGTCGCCGGAGTTGGACCAGGTCCTTGCCGGAGAGGGACGCAGGGTCGCCGGGTAGCCGGACTTGGCGCGGACGACGAGGGGGCGACGAGGCGGTGACCTGCGGCGGCGTCGGGCGGAAGCAGCACGGTGGGGAGCTCGCCGGGGCAGAGCTTGGCTCCGGCTGGCGATGGCGCTGCGGCGGTGATCCGGCAAGAGGAGGCGGGGAGGCGGCGCGCTCGCGGAGAAAGAGGCGCGGGGCAGCGCTCGCGTCGGGCCGGGAAGGGCCCCGCACGGGCCGCGCAGGCCGGTGCAGGCAGAAGCGGCGATGTGGGGCGCACGGGACACGTGGCGCCCCTGGATTGGCGGCGGCGGTGCGTCCGGCTAGGGCGGACGTTGTCCGGCGGCGGAGAGGGGTTTTTTCTAGGGTTAGGGGGAAGAAGACCCGAAAATTTCGGAGGAGGGTCTATTTATAGAGGTAGAGGGAGCTAGGAAGCTCCAAATGGAGTGCGGTTTTCAGCCACGCAACCGTGATCGAACGCTCTAGATGATGGAAGGGTCTTTTGTGGGTTTTGGGCCAGTTTGGATAGGTGTTGGGCTGCAACACACACGAGGCCTTCTCGGTCCCTCGGTTAACCGTTGGAGTATCAAACGGAGTCCAAATGGTACGGAACTTGACAGGCGGTCTACCGGTAGTAAACCAAGGCCGCATGACAAGTCTCGGTCCAATCTGGAAATGTTTTACCCCCACACATGAAAAGAGGTAGTAAGGATCACTGGAGGAGATAGGAGCGCCGGAATGCAAAACGGACAACGGGGAAAATGCTCGGATGCATGAGACGAACACGTATGCAAATGCAATGCACATGATGACATGATATGAGATGCATGACAAAGGCAACAACACACGGATGCAAAAACCCAAACCCGAGGAAAATAAAATAACTTAGGCCGGAAACGGCAAGAGTTGGGATACATATAAGGTAAATTACATCCAGGGTGTTACACATGCACAGGTGGGTTGTGCCCACCTAGTGGGCCCCCCCTGGTACTCATTTGCTCCAATATTCTTCATATATTCCATACAAATTCTCCATAAAGTTTCAGCTTGTTTCGAGTTATGTAGAATAGGTAGCCTGATGTAGCTTTTCCAGGTCCAGATTTCCAGCTATCGGAATTCTCCCTATTTGTGTGTACCTTGCAAATTATGAGAGAAAAGGCATTAGAATTACTCCAAAAAGCATTATTATGCATAAAAACATCATAAATAATAGTAGGAAAACATGATGCAAAATGGACGTATCAAGTCCCCCAAGCTTAGACCTCGCTTGTCCTCAAGCGAAAACCAAAATTGAAAATATGTCCACATGCTTACAGAGAGAGGTGTCGATAAAAACAAAATACCGACATAGAAGCATCATGTTGATTATTATAACAGCAACAAACTTAAACAATAGACTTTTATCATAGAACTTTTATCATAAACTTCTCATGAATAAGTGACAATTCATCACACTATCGAAGTATGAAGCATAAACTCTATTAGAGACAAAGAAACTATGTTCCCAGTCAACTTTGCAACTAGAATTCATCATATTTTCAGGAAGTGTCATGTATCAGAGCCTTTAGGCAAGTCCACATACTCAACCATCATTTAGTCTTCCATGATTGCTAACACGCTACATACACATGAAGAAAATGTTTCAACCAGACACATAGAAAGATAGGGGCTTATAGTTTTGCCTCCCAATGATTTCACCTCAAGGGTGATGTCAACAATAATTGTTCATGCTGCCCATATTCAGCTGGATATATGTGCCTAGATCTTTACTCTCCACATGATTCTTGCCAAAGGAGAAAAATAAAAAGGAATAGAGAGAAAACTTTGACTCTTTGCATAAAAGTAAATACATAAATGTAAAAGATATGCCCTTCACAGAGGCAAGCAGAGGTTGCCATGCGCTTATTTGATTGTATGCTCAACCCCTTAGTACAAAAGAACATCATGTTGTATTGCCCCTTGTGATGGCAACCTTTATTATGCAGTTTGTCGCTTTTATTCTTCACCATCACAAGTTCGTACAACACTCAATCTTCTCTTACACTCAATTTTTATTGCCTTATTGCACCAATGCCAACTTACTTGAAGGACCTGACTCAACCCTTAGGTAGGTATGGTGGACACTTGAATAAGATTTGGGTTTAAGGGTTTTTGGATGCACAAGTAGTATCTCTACTTGGTGCGGAATTTTTGCTAGCAAAGATAGGGGCAAGCACCACTTGTTAAAGGATCCATGACAATATGACTTCTATGTGAATATGAACAAACATACATCATTATGTTGGCTTCCTTGTCCAACGCCAACAATTTTGGCATATAATATTTTGATGGGGGCTCACAATCACAGAAGATTTCCAAGATAGTGTATTTATATGTGAATCTTCTCTTCCCTTATTAATTATTTCATGAGTTGCATAATTGACTAATGCTTTGTTAGTCAATATATAATAAAATTTTCTGCTTATACTTTCCTTATGTGGTGTCATCACCTACCATAAGATTAGCATATGATCTTCTCGATTTATTTCCTTTCCTTTTATTTATTTCCATTCTTTTTATTCCAACATGAAAGTAAAGAAAGAAAAAACTCAAACTAAACTTTATTATATATCTCGCACACGATTACAAGGATAGATCACTAAGCAAACTCTCGAAAACAAAGGATCGAACTAAACTTTTATTCATCTAAAGCAAAAGATCAAACTAAAATAAGTAAAGGAAAAAGATAGTGGGGATGATACGATACCGAGGCACCTCCCCCAAGCTTGGAAGAAGCCAAGGGGAGTGCCCATACCCGATACTCAATTTTCTTATGGTGATGAAGAAGAAGGTGGTGGTGGTGTAGTAGCAATGATCATGTCCTTCACGATCAAGAGGTTTTCCAATCTACGGATGACGCTTCGGAGGAAGGTGATGTGCTCTTGATGCAGAATATTTTAACGAGTGAGATATTTATTTTGCACACGAACCGTTTCAATGATTCGAAAGGCTTCAATCTTAGTCGGGGTAAGATGAGCATAATAAGGGTTAGGGATATCTTCTTCTTCCTCAGCAGGCCAGGCCAGCTCAACTACCGGTGCTTTATCTCCGGTAGCCTCCTTGATCTTGTCTCCCCTGACGGCTTCTACGGGCTCTTCTGTATTTAGCTCAATCTTCATCAACCAAGCATCCTCTTCCGTGTTGTTGGAGGAGGAAGAAGACAGGATGCCTGGCTCAACAGATCTGACCGAGAGCAGCGAGAAAAGAGAACAAGAGATTTCTCCGCGATACGGTGGTCAATAGATTTGGGGGGTATATAAAGATTTTTTATCTTGGGGGACAAGCAAACTGTAGAAAAACAGAGTCTGGAAGGTACCCGAGGAGGGAACAACCCACATGCGCGCCCTAGTGTCTTGTACCGACCAAGGTATGCTTCCTGGTTGTTTATTATTTTCCTAATTTTTGTTATATTCTGAAACTGACAAAAAATATTTTTGCAGATTTTTCGGAGTCCGTTTACTTACCGTATCACGTACGTCCTTATTTTCATGATTCTAGAGTGTTCCAGAAGGACTCTTTTATCTGTTCTTCCAGTGTCAAAGTTTGGATAATATTACTTTCAACATTAATGGACATACCTGAGATATAATGTTTTATTCGTTGCCCATTAACAACCTTCGAGTTAGTACCTTCGGCATTATTTATTTTGATAGCTCCAGACAGATAAACCTCCTTGATAACATAGGGTCCTTCCCATTTTCCTGCAAAGAATATAAAACTAGAGTTGTACAAAAGAACATAGTCTCCAACTTTAAACTCACGCTTGTGGATTCTTTTATCATGCCATCTTTTAACTTTTTCTTTAAATAGCTTGGAATTTTCATAAGCTTGGGTTCTCCATTCATCTAAAGAGCTAATATCAAATAACCTCTTTTCACCGGCAGGATTGAAATCATAGTTGAGTTCTTTGATTGCCCAATATGCTTTATGTTCTAACTAAAGAGGCAAATGAAAAGCCTTTCCATAAACCATTTTATAAGGATACATACCCATTGGGTTTTTATATGCTGTTTTATAAGCCCAAAGTGCATCATCTAATTTCTTCGACCAATTCTTCCGGGCCCTATTGACAGTCTTTTCCAAGATAAATTTTATTTCTCTATTTCTAAGTTCAACTTGACCACTATACTGAGGATGATAAGGTGATGCAATTCTATGGTTAACATCATACTTGGAAAGCATTTTACGAAAAGCACCATGAATAAAGTGTGAAGCACCATCAGTCATTAAATATCTAGGGACTCCAAACCTTGGGAAAATAACTTCCCTAAGCACTTTAATAGAGGTGTTGTGATCAGCACTACTAGTTGGAATAGCTTCTACCCACTTTGTAACATAATCAACAACAACCAAAATATGTGTATACCTGTTAGAGGAAGGAAAAGTTCCGATGTAATCGAATACCCAAACATCAAATGGTTCAACAGCAAGTGAATAATCCATAGGCACTTCTGGATGCTTACCGATATTACCTATTGTGTGGCATTCATCACAAGATAAGATGAACCTACGGGCATCCTTGAAGAGAGTAGGCCAATAAAATCCAGATTGCAATACATTGTGAGTAATTCTATCTCTAGTATGATGTCCTCCATATGCTTCGGAGTGACATTTCCCTAGGATTTGTCCCTGTTCATGCTCAGGTACACAATGTCTAATAATAACATCTACTCCTTCTTTATTAATATGTGGGTCATCCCAAAAGTAATGTCTTAAACCATAGAAGAATTTTCTCTTTTGTTGGTATGTAAAGCTAGGTGGTAAATATTTAGCAACAATGTAATTAGCATAGTCAGCAAACCAAGTAGTGTAATGAGAAATATTTATTGCAGCTAACTTCTCATTAGCAAAACTATCATCAATAGGTAGTGGGTCGTCAAGCACATTTTCAAGACTAGACAAGTTATTAGCTATGGGGTTCTCTGGTCCTTTTCTATCGATGATATGTAAGTCAAATTCTTGTAGCAAGAGAACCCATCGAATAAGTCTAGGTTTAGCATCTTTCTTTTCCATAAGATATTTAATAGCAGCATGGTCAGTGTGAACAATTACTTTTGAATCAACAATGTAAGATCTAAATTTATCACAAACAAACACCATTGCTAGAAATTATTTTTTAGTAGTAGCATAATTCGGTTGAGCACTATCTAGAGTTTTACTAGCATAATGAATGACATTCAGTTTCATCAACTCTTTGTCCTAGAACAACACTAACAACATAATCACTAGCATCACACATAATTTCAAAAGTCAAGTTCCAATCAGGTGGTTGAACAATAGGTGCAGAAATTAAGGCTCTCTTGAATGTTTCGAAGGCTTCTAAACAATCATCATCAAAAACAGAAGGAACATCCTTTTGCAAAAGGCTTGTAAGAGGCTAGAAATTTTAGAAATGTCTATGCTAATTCTCCTATAGAAACCAGCATGGCCTAGGAAACTATGAATACCTTTGATATCTTTAGGACATGGCATTTTCTCAATTGCATCAACCTTAGCTTTGTCCACTTCAATACCTTTTTCAGAAATTTTATGACCCAAGACAATACCTTCATTAACCATAAAGTAGCACTTCTCCCAATTCAAGACATGATTTGTTTGTTCACATCTCTGCAAAACTCGGTCAAGATTGCTTAAGCAATCATCAAAAGACTTCCCATAAACGGAAAAGTCATCCATGAAAACCTCAACAATCTTTTCACAGAAGTCAGAGAATATAGCAGTCATACATCTTTGGAAGGTAGCAGGTGCATTGCATAAACCAAAAGGCATACGTCTATAAGCATAAGTTCCAAAAGGACAAGTAAAAGTTGTCTTTTCTTGATCAGGTTGAGAAACAGATATTTGTGAAAAACAAGAGTATCCATCAAGAAGGAAAAAATGTGTGTACTTAGATAATCTCTCTAGAATTTGATCAATAAACGGCAGAGGTTAATGATCTTTTCTAGTTGCTTTGTTTAATTTTCTAAAATCAATTACCATTCTATAGCCTGTAACAATTCTTTGTGGAATAAGTTCATTCTTATCATTAGGAACAATAGTAATACCTCCTTTCTTAGGGACACAATGAACAAGACTTACCCATCTACTATCAGCTATAGGATAGATTGTACCTGCTTCTAGAAGTTTTAATATTTCCATTCTTACCACTTCTTTCATCTTAGGATTTAACTGACGTTGGTGATCAATAACGGGTTTAGCATCAGGTTCCATATTAATCTTGTGCTGACATAGAGTGGGACTAATCCCCTTTAAATCATCAATATTATGTCCAATAGCAGCTCGGTGCTTCCTCAGAACTATCAATAATCTTTCTTCATCATGTTCTGAAAGGTTAGCACTAGTAATAACAGGATATATCTTCTTCTCATCAAGATAAGCATATTTTAAAGTGTCTAGCAATTGTTTTAGTTCAAACACAGGATCACCTTTAGGTGGATGAGGACCTCCTAGAGTTTCAATAGGCAAATTGTGTTTAAGCAAAGGACATTGTTCAAAGAAAATCTTATATATTTCATTTCTTTCATGCATATGTAATTCATTTTCATGGTCTAGCAGATATTGTTCTAGTGGATCAGTAGGAGGCACAACAATAGAAGCAAGACCAATTGTCTCATCCTTACTAGGCAATTCTTTTTTATGAAGCTTTCTACTAAACTTGGAAAAATTAAACTCATGAGATTCATCACCAAATCTAACACCGACAGTTTGCTTCTCACAATCTATTTTAGCATTAATGATGTTCAAGAAAGTTCTACCAAAGATAATGGGACAAAAGTCATCTTGAGGGGAACCAAGAACAATAAAATCACTAGGGTATTTTATTTTCCCACACAAGGCTTCAACATCTCTAACTATCCTAATTGGTGATATAGTATCTCTCTTAGCAAGTTTAATAGTAACATATATGTCTTTTATCTCTGCGGGTCCTATGTCATTCATAATTTCTTGATATAAGGAATAAGGAATAGAACTCACACTAGCACCTAAGTCACATAAACCATGATAACAGTGATCTCCTATTTTAACCGAGGCGACGGGCATGCCAACAATAGGTATATGTTTATCCTTTTTATCAGGTTTGGCAATTCTAGTAGCTTCTTCACAAAAGTAAATAACATGCACATCTATATTTTCTTCTAAGAGATACTTTACCATAGAAACACTAGGTTCTACTTTAGTTTGTTCATCAGGTTTAGGTGTTCTAATATAACTTTTGTTGACCATAGTTGAAACTTTAGCATGTTCCTTTATCCTAACAGGGAAAGGTGGTTTCTCAATATAAGCAGTAGGGACAACTAGATCAACATTATAAAGTATAGTTTCTTCCTTAGATAGTTCCAGTTCTTTAATATCTTCTTCAATAGGTGGGTGATATTTAAATCACTTCTCTCTAGGGAGATCAACATGAGTAGAAAATGATTCACAAAAGGAGGCTACTTTCTCAGAGTCAAGTCCATATTTAGAGCTAAACTTTTGAGAAGCATCGGTGTTTATAAAAGATTTAACACAATCATACATAAGCTTAATACCTGACTTTTTACCTTTGTTGAGTTCCCAATCTTCAGAGTTGCGTTTAATTCTTCCAAAAGATCCCATGGGAATTCAATAGTCTTCTTCATAAAAGAACCTGTACAAGAAGTATCTTGCATGGATTGATCATCATGAGAAAGCCAAGCATAAAAATTCTGAATAATAATTTCTCTTGAGAGCTCATGATTGGGGCATGAATATAACATTGAATTAAGCCTCCCCCAAGCTAGAGCGATACTTTCTCCCTCACGAGGCCAAAAATTATATATGTAATTCCGACCACGATGAACTAGATGCATAGGATAATTTATTTGGTGAAATTCCAATTTCAATCAATTCAATTCCAAGATCCAATATCATCGCATAGCCTATGCCATGCCAATGCTTTTCCATTCAAAGATAAAGTGAAAACCTTCTTTTTAACTTCATCTCTGGGTAAACCTGCCAGCTTAAACAATCCACAAATTTGTTCCACATTATCAAGTGCATATCAGGATGTTCAGTTCCATCTCCTACATAAGAATTAGCTAGCAGTTGTTCTATCATACTGTCAGGGAAAACTGATCCACGAACACCTATGGGGCCGGCGGACCGGGCCCCTTCCGGTTCGGCGAGGGGCAGAGGTCGCACGAAGAGCAGATCGAGGCGAGGCACACGAGCAGTTTACCCAGCTTCGGAGCTCTCCGGAGAGATAACACTCCTACTGCTGCTTGTCTGGTTGTATTATCTGGTGTTCTTGCTCTTGAGCGAGAGAGTGTGATGTTTTCTGGGCTACGAATGAACCGAAGCAAACTGTCCGAACCCCCTCTACGTTGCGCATGGGCCTCCTTTTATACGCTAAAGGGGTCACCGACAGGTGGCAACGCAGAGGAGGGTAAAAACGTAAAAAGCGAGGTAGTTGATACAGTTGCTTGTACAGTACACCCTACCTAACCCTGACGGCAGGGGACAAGGGCATTAAATGCCCGTCTGAGTCGCCCGAACAGTGCAGAAAAGGACCGTTAGGGGCGCCACCGTTCGCCACGATGGCGATCTTGTCAGCTTCGCATGCCACTGCGCATCGCTGGCTGCACAGCCTCCTGCCACGCGCGCCCGGAGAGGCCCCCAGAGCGACACGTTGGTGCATGCGCTGGAGTGTGGGCGCAGAGTGGCCGCCTGCCGCGGCAAGCGCCTTGACGCTGTTGTTATCTCGCCGGGTCCAGAAGCTCGTCGCTCACCGGGCCTCGGGGTACCTTATTTAGTCTTCCCGGCAAGCTCCTCTTGCCGGGGCCTTGTTGCCTTGCCGGAGCGCGTGGCGCGTCGCGGCAAGTTCCTTGGAGCGCCTTGGTTGGCCTTCCCGGCAAGCTCCTCTTGCCGGGGTCTTGTCTCCTTAGCTTAAATACTTTGTTCTTGGATGGCTCCAAGGGAACCTTGGGGGATCTTGGCGTTCGCCCGGCAAGCCTTTGCCGCGGGGTGCTGCAACTGCCCATGCACAAGTTCGGGGTACTAGGGTACCCCTATTCTAGTACACCGACAGGAGCCCCCGGGCCTGGGCCAGACACGGTGCCGAGCGCTGTTGGTCCAGGCCCAAGACAGGGCACGGGCACACGCGGGCTGGGCCACGCCAAATCTTGCTCCATATCCACCGCGCTCTCCCATAACGGCACGGTTGAATGCGACATCGTGGGAGAGATCGTGGGTGGTTGTTTATTTGGAAGGCCGAAACGTCTGCCCCGTCCCTCTTTATAAGGAGAGGAAACAGAGGCAGTTCGTTCCCCCTCGCTGGTTGCTGCTACTCCTTCTTCACAAACTCCGCCGCTCCCCCCTTCTTCTCGTAGCCGAGAGAGCAGCGCTCCGCCCCCCCATTGCCATCAGCGTCACCACGCCGTCGACCTTCCCCACCACCTCCACCATGGCCCCGAAAGCCGACAAGGGAAAGGGCGTGAAGTCGGCCGAGGCGCAGCGGCTCGCGGCGCTGCGGAAGGAGCGGGCGATCTTCACCCCCCAGCTCGGCGTGCAGGAGCTGAGGGAGTACTTCTACCTTTTTTGGGCGACGGAGACGCGTGCGCATCCGCGCACGAGGGTACTCCCGGCCGCTGCCTCAGAGTTGGCTCCAAATGGGTACCCGTTCTTCCCGCTATTCTTCTATTGCGGGATCTGCCCGCCCTTCTCGGAGTTCTTCTGTGATATTATGAACACATATGGCTTCCGCCTCCTTGACTTCACCCCCAACGCTGTCCTGACCATGGCAGTTTTCGCACACTTGTGCGAAAACTTTGTCGGAGTCCACCCTAGTGTAGCCCTTTTTCGCCACTTCTTCATACCTCGGGTAGAGAGAGGAGAGCCGCTTGCCGGAGGGATTGCCTGGGTCTCGAGAGTCAGCAAGAAAGAGGCGTACTTGGAGGGTGAGCTCCGCAGCAAGTGGGAGGAGTGGAGAGCGGAGTGGTGCTGGATCGTTGAGGAGAATCCGCAGCCCTTCACCGCCGTGCGCCAAACTCCAATAGTGCGCGGCAATGACTGGAGCAACGTGGCCCCAGAAGACGAGAGGCTGAAGATCGCCATCACTAGGATTCTTCGCCTCAGGCTTGCCGGGCTCGCCGTAGGTGCTGTCGGGGCAGATTTCCTCCGCCACCGCATTGCCCCCCTACAGGAGAGGGGGAGGCCCGCCTGGGAATTCAAGAATTCGGCGGACATCATGAGGCTGCGGCCGGGCCTCAACTACAACTTCACCGTCTTGGAGTTGGACGCAATGCTCTTGGAATTATTCAAACGCGACCCCCAGCACCCATTCACACTGCCGAGGGGCATAGTTCCTTTGTGCAATAACTCTTCGCTTGACCAGATCCGCGCAATGATGCCGTTGTGCGATTCACACGGCATCTTCCCAACTTGGCAAGAGCCTGCGGATGACGTTGTGCGAGCGTTCTTCGACACCTTGGAGGAAGTGTCGGTCCGCGCTGACGAGCAGAAGAGCCTCACTCGTGACACCACCGACGAGGAGCTGCAGCTCATCGCTACTAGGGCGGAAGAGGCTGCGGCCGCAGCTGCTGCGGGTGTGTTTGGGTTTACTGTGGAGGAGGCGGAGGCTGCAGAGGCGGCAAACCTTGCCGAACGCGCGGAGTTCATGGGCGAGGAGGAGCCTGCCGGTTCCGAAGCCGAGCCGAGCGAGGCCGGCGAGGAGGAGGCTGAGCCTTCAGAGAACTTGCCGCAGGCGGAGCCCCCGGCCCCGCCAAGGAGGCGCCTTCGCAGGGCCGGGGACGCAGCGGGGCGGCAACGGGCTCCACAGCCACCGAGCCGCGCGACGCGCTCTACCGCGGCAAGCAATGTTGCCGCGGGAGAGCCTCACGCAACAGCGGCAACTGGAGCGGGATCTTCCCGGGCCACTGCCACTGCCAAGCGGGCAAGGGATCCTACTCCTCCACCTCGCCGCACCGAAGGAGGGCCGGACTTCGATCTTTCCGCGCTCAGCTTCGACAAGGAGGAAGAAGAGTGAGTTTCTTTGGTGCTCTTATAATCCTTCAATCTTGCTGTTTATATCTTGTATCTGACTTGCTCCAATCTGGACTCCTTTCTTTTCAGAACACTGGCCCAGAGAGCGGCGAAGAGGGCCAAGGCCGCGGTGATCGTCATCGAGGATGACCCCATCGTGTCGGCAGGAGGTGGGCCCGAGACCACCTTGACGGACCCGGCAATCATCCCTCAGAGCAGCCCCCAGCGTAGCCCCCAGCGTAAGTTCATAGTTTAGCCTTCTGCTGCCGGGCGCGCTTGAGTGCTTTTTCCTTTGTTGATATCTTGCTTGTTGACTTGTGCAGGAGCAGAGCAGCCTCATCAGGAGCGCCCGGAGGCCGGTCCCGAAGTGCCACCTGCTTCGACTGCGCCGCCAAGGGAGGAGTCCCCGGCAAGGGAGCGCTCTCCGGCAAGGGGGGACTCTCCGGCAAGGGACGACACTGCTGATCCTGCGGCGACCGAGGCCGCAACTGAAGATCTTGGCGCAGGTAATCCACTTGCCCAGAAACTTTCCCTTGGGTTCTGCTTCTTCCGTTTTTCCTTTCTTGGATTTTTTGATTGATTTTCCTCCCTTCTTCGTTCTTCAGACCCATCTTCGGCTGAGCCAATGGAGACAGAGGGCGCCGGCGAGGAAGGTGCCGGTGCTGATGAGACCGCCGGCGAGGAGGCCGCCGGGGCTGCTGCTGCGGAAGCCGACGAGGGGTCGGGCGATCGCACTGACGACCCTGAGGCCGCAGGAGCGCCGGGCGCTGCGCCGACCGCCGAACCCTCTGCCGCTTCCGCGGAGCCGGGCTCCAAGGAGCCCCAGCCCGGCGCCTACTTGAAGGTCGGTGACAATATCTTCATCAAGCTACCCTGGGCGTCGAGCTCCAGGGCGCCGGTCGAGGGGGAGACTTTTGACGGGGAGGTGCTCGCCTCTGCTGGACTGTCATTGGTTGACGCGCCCGGCAGCAGCAGCGGCGAGCCTGAGGAGGAGCAGCTGCTGTGGAAGCTGCTGTCACTCTACCGCACCCGGCAAGCCAAGCTGGCTTCCCGGGAAGCGCTTGTCGCGAAGGCGGGAGTTGACATGGAAAAGCGCGCGGAGGAGCTCCGGGGCCAAAATCAAGAAGCTCTCCGGTCCCTGGCGCAGGAGCGGGAGCGAGTCTACGAGGAGCGCACGGCCTTTCTTCTCGAGAAGGCCGAGGCTGAGGAGGAACAAAGGCTGGCTGCCGAGAAGCAGTCCACGCGGGAAGGTGAACTAGTGCAGCGGAAGGCCAACCTCGACAGCTACGAGGAAGAGCTCGCCGAGCGTGAGCAAGCACTTGGCGGGGCACTCAAGGAGGCAAAGGACACCGCGGCAACTGCAGAGGCCGCCAAGAAAGAGCTAGAGGAGAAGGTGGCGCAACTGGAGGCCGATATTGGGAAGAGCGGCGAGGATCTTGCCGCGCTCAAGCGTGAGCGTGAGAAGGATGCTGCCGCCCACAGTGAGCTGCAAGGCCTTCTCGCTGAGAGGGGCAAGGAGCTCAGCGCCGCCAAGGATTCCAAAGCAGACCTGGAGCTGAAGCTGGCCACGCTGACGCAGACGCTGGAGGCCGCCAAGGAGCGGGAGAAGACCTTGTCGGAGAAGGTCAAGGCTGACGCGGTGCTACTGGAGAGCATTGCAGTTACCCAGAACTCGTTAAGAGACACAGTGGAGCACTAGACCGAGGGTCTGGTGAACACTGCCGCAGTCATCAACGAGGAGCTGGCGCAGCTGGGGATGGAGGACTTTGGGTATCCTTCCGACGAGAGTCTTCAACCCAGCGGCAAGCTCAGCCTATTCTTCAAGGGCGTGGCGACGGCACTCCAGCGGCCCCGGGAGAGGATCCCGAAGCAGCTGGCCAACGAGTCGCGCAAAATCTGCGCCGGGGTTCTCCAGAAGGTGCTGATGAAGGTAGCCTTCCGCAATCCAGGCCTCAGCTTCACCAACGTCCTCAGGTCCTTGCCGCATGACGCCGATCTGGATGCACTCAAGGCCCTTGTCGCACCCATTGTGGACAAGGTGAGCAAGATCAAGAGAGTCGAGGGCGGACGCGTAGATTAGGCTGCCCATTTCTTCTTTTCCCTTGTCGCTGCTAATCATGTTATGAAAACAGTCTGTTAGAGCTGCGACAAGTTATCTTGTAATATACTTTATTTATGTTATCAATTGCAATGTTATTTCCTCTACTAGATTCCTTCCTTTGTATGTTTTTACCCTACGCTTCTAGGGAACTTGTCGGCGCAGGCGCCCGAGCCGCGAGCGCCGAGTGCGGAACTTCAGCAGCCTGCTGGCGGCGCTGCTTCCGACAAGAAACCTTGTCGCGACTAGATGCAGCACACTTAAGCTGTTGAGCGGACTCGAAACAAAGTAAGGGCGCAACTAGCCACGAGTTGGTTCCTCCGCGCACAGGTTTTCCATACAAAGCTGGGTCGTTCGAGGAAGATAACTTAAAAATTTAAAAAGTGATTGCTCAAACTTTGGCAACTTAGCTTTTCTGTCATTTGCTTCCCGGTAAGGCAAGTCTTTGCTTGAATGACGCCTGGCCCATACCACGATCTTCTCCTTCCCCCCCCCGGCAAACTTGTGTGCGAGAGAACCTTCTTTTCCTTTAAAAGAAAAAGAAAGAAGAGAAAATAATAATATGGAGCTCTTCGGCTCGTTACTGCTTACCGGATGTAGGTGCTGCACAAAGTGTCAGATAATCACATGCAAGAAAGGAACTAACGCATGAAATGGACAAGCTGTGCGGAGCACATGGGGTTTTACTTATGCACGGGATCTGCACCCGGCTTTGTACAAAGGATTACATGCAACAGCGGCAAGACTTCTACAAAAGGTGGTTGCCAGAACGGGTTCCGGCAACCGCGCCTTATGGGAAAAACATACGAAGATGTTCTATGTTCCAGGAGTTGCTCACCGGAATGCCATCTTCGGTCTCAAGGCGGACAGCGCCAGGCCTTGTGACTCGTCTCACCCAATAAGGGCCTTCCCACTTCGGCGTCAACTTGTTGGAATTCTTGGCGGACTGAACGCGCCGAAGAACAAGGTCGCCTTCCTCGAAGCTTTTGGCTTTAACTTTGCGGCTATGATAGCGGCACAAAGCTTGCTGGTATCGAGCAGCTCGTACAGCAGCCTGAAGACGATCTTCCTGAAGGAGCAGCGCGTCGTCTTGCCGCAGCTGTTCTTGCTCAAGCTCATCATAAGCGAGCACTCGAGGTGATCCGTATACGAGTTCCATGGGGAGAACTGCCTCTGCTCCATAGACTAGAGAGAAAGGTGTCTGGCCAGTGGCTCGATTTGGCGTCGTTCTGATCGACCAAAGAACCACCGGCAGCTCCTCGATCCAGTTTCTTCCGCGCCTGTGCAGCCTGTCAAAAGTTCTGGTCTTGAGCCCGCGCAGCACTTCAGCATTTGCCCTCTCTGCTTGACCGTTGCTTCTTGGATGAGCAACAGAAGCGAAGCAGACCTTGGCGCCAAGGTCTTGGACGTACTGCATGAAGGTGCGGCTCGTGAATTGCGTGTCGTTGTCGGTGATGATCCTGTTAGGGACCCCGAAACGGCAAACAATTGACCTGAAGAACTTGACTGCTGACTGTGCTGTCACCTTCCTCACTGGCTGCACTTCCGGCCACTTTGTGAACTTGTCGATTGCGACGTACAAGTACTCAAAGCCCCCGACAGCTCGGGGGAAAGGGCCGAGGATATCGAGCCCCCAGACCGAAAATGGCCAGGATAAAGGGATTGTCTGGAGAGCTTGAGCTGGCTGGTGTATCTGTTTGGAGTGGAACTGGCACGCTTCACACTTGGTTACTTGTGCAGTTGCATCCTGGAGGGCTGTCGGCCAAAAGAAACCTTGCCGGAAAGCTTTGCCGGCAAGTGCTCTTGCGCCAATGTGGTGGCCACATATGCCTCCATGTATCTCCGCCAACAGCTTTTGTCCATCTTCCCGGCGAATACACTTCAATTTCATGCCGTTGAGTCTTCTTCTGTACAGTAAGCTATCGACAAACTGGTACATACTTGACTGTCGGGCTACTCTTTCCGCTTCTTCTTGTCCTTCGGGAAGTTCTCCTGTCTGAAGGAAGTGGACAATCTGCTGTGCCCATGCTGGAGCTTGTGGCTCGACAACAAGGACTAAAGGCACATCTTCTGCTGTGGGAACATCCGCTTCCACGGCAAGGACTTGTGGTCCTGCCGGAGCTTGATGTTCCTCGGCAAGCTTGCCGGAGCAAAACTTGTCGGGAGCGTCTGCTTCAACGGAACAAACCATAAGGCTTGCCAGAGCAGACTGCCCCTCAGCATCCTTGGTGTTGATCTTGGGGACTTTCTTGGCGGCGGCTTCGGGAGCTCTGCCGGAAAGTAGTCGCCGGAAACCAACTTCCTCTTCTTGCTTTGTCCAGTTGAGGGCGTTACGGATGGTTGAGTCAACTTAAGCACAAAGATCCCTGGTTCCACAGGTAACTTTAGTGCGGCGCACTTTGACAGGCCATCAGCAATATCATTCTGAGCTCTTGGGATATGCTCCATTTGTAGGCCGTCAAAGTGCTCTTCTAGCTTCCTCACTTCATCGACATACGCTTCCATCAACGGACTCTGGTAGTTCTTGTTCACTTGTCGGACGACAAGCTGTGAGTTACCCCTGACAATGAGCTTCTTGATCCCAAGGTCTGCTGCGATTCTGAGACCGGCAAGCAATCCTTCATACTCTGCAGTATTGTTGGTTGCTTGCTCTTTGGGAAAGTGCATCTGGACTACGTACTTGAGGTGCTCTCCGGTGGGTGCGACAAGCAGCATGCCTGCACCGGCGCCTTGCAGCGAGAAGGCACCATCAAAGTACATCAGCCACTCTTTGCTTGCCTCTTTGACGGGGATGCTCGTTTCTGAAATTTCTTCATCTGGGGTTGGCGTCCACTCTGCTATGAACTCTGCCAATGCTCTACTTTGGATAGTTGAAGTGCTCTCAAACTTGAGGCCAAAGCTTGACAGTTCCAGCGCCCACTCGACAATCCTGCCCGTTGCTTCTGGATTTTGTAGTATCCTCTTCAGCGGAAAGCGAGTGACGACTGTGATCTCATGTGCTTGGAAGTAATGGCGCAGATTTCTCTAGGCCATGAGGAGGCCGAAAAGCAACTTCTGCACACCAAAGTATCTTGATCTAGCCCCTTGCAGAAGAGAACTGACAAAGTAAACTGGGCGCTGCACCATTCTCCTTGGCATCTTATCATGTTCCTGCGCAAACCCATGTTTGTCGGGACCATAGCTTGTCGGCGAAGCCCCCTGCTTGTCGCTGGATGGATCTGCAGTGGTCGCTGGCTCATCATCCGCCTCCCTCTCCGCCACTAACGCAGCACTAACCACTTGATTGGTTGCTGCTATATACAGCAGCAACTTCTCTTGCGGCTTAGGTGCGACAAGTGTTGGAGTGGAGGACAGGTATCTCTTCAAGTCCGGCAGCGCAGCCTCCGCTTCCGGAGTCCATTTTATCGGACCTGCCTTTTTCAAAATTTTGAAAAATGGCAGGGCGCGCTCAGCAGATCTGGAGATAAGCCTGCTGAGAGCAGCTACACAACCGGCAAGCCTTCGTACATCCTTGACGCGCTTTGGTGCTTTGATCTGCTCGATGGCTTTGATCTTGTCGGGATTGGCTTCAATTCAGCGCTGAGACACGAAGAACCCGAGAAGCTTGCCAGAAGGGACTCCAAACACGCACTTCTCAGGGTTAAGCTTGAGGTTGATCTTGCGCAGATTTGCAAATGTCTCGTCTAAATCTTGAATCAAGGTCGCTTTGTTCTTGCTCTTGACCACTATGTCATCCATGTAAGCTTCCACATTTCTGTGCATTTGCGGCTCAAAAGCATGGTGGACTACCCTTGCGAATGTTGAACCAACATTCTTCAAACCGAAAGGCATCCGTACGAAGCAGTACGTGCCACATAGGGTGATAAATGCGGTTTTCTCTTCATCTTCTTCTGCCATGAAGATCTGATGGTATCCTGAGTATGCATCAAGAAATGAAAGCAAATCACATCCGGCTGTGGAGTCAACAATCTGGTCAATACGCGGCAAGGGAAATGGGTCTTTGGGACAAGCTTTATTAACATCAGTGAAGTCAATACAAAGTCTCCATTTCCCGTTAGCTTTGCGCACAACAACAGGATTGGCCAACCACGTGGTATGGAGTACTCCTCTGACAAGGCCTGCTGCTTCCAACTTCTTGATTTCTTCTGCGATGAATTCTTGGCGCTCTACTGCCTGCTTCCTGACTCTCTGCTTGATGGGCCGCGCATGAGGACAGATGGCAAGGTGGTGCTCAATCACTTTCCTGGGAACACCGGGGATATCAGATGGTTGCCACACAAACACGTCGACATTCGCCCGCAGGAAAGCAACGAGCGCGCTTTCCTATTTGGGGTCAAGAGTGGCGCTGATGGTGAAGGTACCACCGGTGCCATCCTTCTTGGCGGACACCTTCTTAGTCTCAGGTGGAGCTGCCATTGCCTTCTTAGACTTGCCGGTGGAGCTCGATGGTGCGTCCTCGACGGTAGCGCAGCACTCCGAAGAGGTGCGCTTGCCGGAGTAGGCATCAGAGCTCTTGCCGGACTTGGTCTTCTTCTTCCCCCCGGGAGCTTCAGCGGCAAGTGTCCTGCGTTCTGCTGCGGCTGCTGCTTCCCGGTAGATCTTGTCGGCACAGATAAGAGCATCCTTCTTGTCGCCACGGACAGAGATGACACTTATTGGGCCTGGCATTTTCAGTACGTTGTACGCATAGTGAGAGGCTGCCATGAACTTGGCAAGTGCCGGACGGCCAAGGATTCCATTGTAAGGTAATGGAAAGTCGGCAACGTCAAACGTGACCCTCTCAGTCCTGAAGTTCAGCTCACTGCCAAATGTTACCGGCAATGTGATCTTTCCCTTTGGCTTGCTCCTTCCCGGGTTGATTCCTTGAAATGTGCCGGTCTCTTCGAGCTCGCTGTCAGGGATCTGGAGCTTCTGGAGCACCGCGGAGGAGATCAGGTTCAAGCCGGCCCCGCCGTCAACTAGCATCTTAGTGACCTTGAGGTTGTGGATTGTTGGTGAAACCAACATCGGCAAGCACCCGACCGCTGTTATGCGATCCGGGTGGTCCTCAATATCAAAGATGATAGGCGTGCCAGACCATTTCAGAGGCTTGCGTGACTCGACGGGTGGTTCTGCTGCATTAACTTCCCGCACCCACTGCTTGAGCTGGCGGTGCGAGGCATGCAGAGAAGCACCACCGTCAACGCACAGGACCTCTGTGGCTTTCTGGAACTCCTGCTCATCAGTCTCCTCATCATCCATATCTTCATCGTCACCGTCATCTTCATCCTTGTCGCGGCCGCGAGGAGGTCTGTCCCCTTGCCGCTGCTTGGCCTTGCCGCGGCGTCCTCCTTGGCCGGGACGTTTCTTGCCAGATCCACCAGCTCCTTCCTGGGCCTTCTCCTTGTCGCGCCGCTCGTATTCAGCTTTCTGTTGCTCAACAAGCTGTTCGACTTTCTTACAGTTCTGGAGATCATGGCCCTTGGTGCGGTGGATCTTGCAATATTGCTTGTTGGGGCCGTCCTGCCTGTCGGTGACCGCCACCTCCGCGGCAACCTCCTTGCCGGAGTCACCAGCTTTGGCTTCCTTGGCGCTACCACCGTTGCCAGACTGCTCAACAACTAGCACTTCTTTGCCTTTCTTCCTTCTGTTGTTCCGCCGCCGGTTTTTCCTTGTCGGGGCAGCATCTTCGCTGTCAGATCCTCCCGCTCCTATATTTTCTCCGGGGAGTCTCCTCCCTTCCTCAGCACGCGCACACTTGTCGGCCAGTGCATATAACTCACTGACGTCCCTGATCTTGCACATCGCCATTTCCTCCCGCATCCTGCGGTTCCGCATGTTCTGATGGAACGCGCTGATCACCGCGGCAGGGTGGACGTCTGGGATGTTGTGCTGCACACTACTGAATCTCTGAATGTACTTGCGCAGGGGCTCTCCTTCCTTCTGGGCGAGCAGATGAAGATCACTCTCCTGGCCATGAGGCTTGTGTCCGCCGGTAAAGGCGCCGACAAACTGATGGCACAGATCAGCCCAAGAGGATATGGAGTTGTCCGGCAAGTGCATGAGCCAGGATCTGATGTTGGGCTTGAGCACCAGCGGGAAGTAGTTGGCAAGGATCTTGTCATCTCGTCCCCCGGCAGCCTGCACCGCGATGGTGTAGATGCTGAGGAATTCTGACGGATGCGTCTTGCCCTCGTACTTCTCTGCTACGTCTGGCTTGAAGTTCTTTGTGCTGGGCCACTGGACTTGCCGCAGCTCACGAGTGAACGTAGGACAACCTACTGCGTACGGCAGATCGCCTGGTTCCCCTGGCGCATGCATGTCAACAGAGGGCCCAGCGCGCTTGTCGGATTGACGTCGCGCTTCTCTTCGGCGCTCGATGCGGGTTCAAGCGTCTTCTTGTTGTCGATCATGAAGAACTTGGCGCTGATCGCGACGAGCTCGTGGATCCGACGATGCAGTGGAGTCGCTGTCGAGGTGGATCCGGTGAGTCGGCGATCTTGGCCTTCGGGGCGGTGATTGCATGGTAGTTGCACCTCCGCCCATTTCGTCGCCGCCGGCTCACGTCCGGCAACCCTGCCGCGGCGGCGACGCGCTCGGCCGCCGTGGAGTGTTGCCATTGGCGTAGCCGATGAGACTCTGAATGGTGGCCCTCCATTCGTCGATCTTGTCCGACGTCGGAGGCTAATCTAGGAGAAGTTGAGCTCGCGCCAAAGCTTCTGCTGGAGTGGTGGGTGGCAGTGGCGGACGGCGCGAGGAGCGGGACGTGCTCGAACTTCTAACTATGTTAGAAGGAGCAGTATCCCGTCCAGGCGACCGTGCCCCGCTCGTGCCAGCACGCTGGCGTGAATGCTGGTCTTGAGTGCCCCGAGATCCACCAGCTTGTTCTTGGGCTATCATGCGTATGGCACTCCTAGTGCCATGACGCTGTTGATATTGCGCCTCCTGAGAGTGGCGTGGAACATGTACAGTCGCCGAGGTTTGTGCAGCCTTGTTCTTGGACCTGGCGGCATCATGAGCTTCCTCGTCGATGTCCTTTCTTCCGTCGGCGTCCATCCCACAACTCATTTGCTCCAACAGTGGCGGAAGTGACGTGGATGGAGCGGCTGCCGCCGAAGTCTTCTTCTTCGGTGGCATGTTGATGAAGGGGAATAAAGATCTAGCTCATGTGAACGCCGGATCTGGTTCACACAATCTCAACACCCCCTACCTGGCGCGCCAAAGATGTCGGGGAAAACTGATCCACGAACACCTATGGGGCCGGCGGACCGGGCCCCTTCCGGTTCGGCGAGGGGCGGAGGTCGCACGAAGAGCAGATCGAGGCGAGGCACACGAGCAGTTTACCCAGCTTCGGAGCTCTCCGAAGAGATAACACTCCTACTGCTGCTTGTCTGGTTGTATTATCTGGTGTTCCTGCTCTTGAGCGAGAGAGTGTGATGTTTTCTGGGCTACGAATGAATCGAAGCAAACTGTCCGAACCCCCTCTACGTTGCGCATGGGCCTCCTTTTATACGCTAAAGGGGTCACCGACAGGTGGCAACGCAGAGGAGGGTAAAAACGTAAAAAGCGAGGTAGTTGATACAGTTGCTTGTACAGTACACCCTACCTAACCCTGACGGCAGGGGACAAGGGCATTAAATGCCCGTCTGAGTCGCCTGAACAGTGTAGAAAAGGACCGTTAGGGGCGCCACCGTTCGCCACGATGGCGATCTTGTCAGCTTCGCATGCCACTGCGCACCGCTGGCTGCACAGCCTCCCGCCACGCGCGCCCGGAGAGGCCCCCAGAGCGACACGTTGGTGGATGCGCTGGAGCGTGGGCGCAGAGTGGCCGCCTGCCGCGGCAAGCGCCTTGCCGCTGTTGTTATCTCGCCGGGTCCAGAAGCTCGTCGCTCACCGGGCCTCGGGGTACCTTATTTAGTCTTCCCGGCAAGCTCCACTTGCCGGGGCCTTGTTGCCTTGCCGGAGCGCGTGGCGCGTCGCGGCAAGTTCCTTGGAGCGCCTTGGTTGGCCTTCCCGGCAAGCTCCTCTTGCCGGGGTCTTGTCTCCTTAGCTTAAATACTTTGTTCTTGGATGGCTCCAAGGGAACCTTGGGGGATCTTGGCGTTCGCCCGGCAAGCCTTTGCCGCGGGGTGCTGCAACTGCCCGTGCACAAGTTCGGGGTACTAGGGTACCCCTATTCTAGTACACCGACACATACCCGAAGGAATTTCATATTCAATATTTTCAGTAGGTGTAGTAGGTTGAGGGGCAGCTAATTGTGGTTCCGGTCGAGGTGAAGATACCCTGAACATACCCCTCAAAGGATTGTTTTCCATTGCAATGTTTCCTTACCAAATTCCGCTTACAAAAGGCGCTTCACTCCCCGACAATGGTGCCAGAAAATAGCCATGATGACCCACAAGTATAGGGGATCAATTGTAGCTCTTTTCGATAAGTAAGAGTGTCAAACCCAATGAGGAGCAGAAGGAAATGACAAGTGGTTTTCAGTAAGGTAATGCCTGCAAGTGCTGAAATTGTAAGTAACAGAGTAGTGTGATAGCAAGATATTTTGTAACGAGCAAGTAATGATAATAGTAACAAAAGTGCAGCACGGTATCCCAATCCTTTTGAGGCAAAGGAGAGGCCAAAACGGTCCCTTATAGTAAGCAACGTGTTCTTGAGGGTGCATGGGAATTTCATCTAGTCACTTTCATCATGTTGATTCGATTCGTGTTCGCTACTTTGATAATTTCATATGTGATTGGACCAGTGCTTAGGTGTTGTTCTTAGTTGTAGAAACCTCCTACTTTTGATTAACCCCCTCGCAAGCATCTGTAACTACGAGAAAAGTATTAAGGATAAATCCTAACGATAGCATTAAACTTTTGGATCCAATCGGTCCCTTATGAAATAGTGCATAAACTAGTGTTTAAGCTTCTGCCACTCTTGCAACCCATCATCTAATAACTACTCCACAATGCATTCCCTTAGGCCCAAATATGGTGAAGTGTCATGTAGTCAACATTCACATGACACCACTAAGGGAATTACAACATACATACTATCAAAATATTGAACACATATCACGTTCACATGATTACTTGCAACATGATTTCTCCCGTGACCTCAAGAACAAAAGTAACTACTCACAAGTGATAAACATGCTCAAGATTAGAGGGGTATTGTAGCGACCCGACCTCAGATGGTCAAGTCTTTGTGTTTAAGTGTCATCCCTCGATCCGTATTGCTGACACACACAGTACTCGAGGTTTTATAACAGAGTTCAATCTCACACTTATTACATCGAATGTCTCAGAAGAGAACTTAATACAATAATATAGATGAAGGCCATCTAAATAAGGTAACACAAAAGCTTCAAAGGTAGTAGAGTCCATCCAACTCCACGGCAAAACTGAGTGCATGACAACGACCTAGCGCACCTTACTCTTCGTCTGAAAATTCTGCAACATAATACGTTGCAGCCTGTGTAGGTCAGCACATGGAATATGCTAGCAAGATAACACTATAGAGCAATGAACAAGTAACAGCTATAACTACATGCATATATGGCTGGTGGAGGCCATATGGTTATCATTTGCATAAAGCTAATTTTCCCTACAACAAAGGAATATATTTTATTTAACTACAAGTTTGTTGAAAACATTGAGAATGGTAACCCCATCTTAATCCCAATTAAAATTTCACAACCCATCAAATTAATTAAGTAACATCATGAGATCAAATCAATAATTCAAGTACCAGATACTCAAGATGTCCATAACCAGGGACACGGCTAATCATGATTAGTTTGTACACTCTGCAGAGGTTTGCGCACTTTTCCCCACAAGACCCGATCTCCACCGTTGTATTTCTCGCACTACATGCTGTTCGAGAAACAGATGACCGAGACACTGTCTTTCCGAAGAGGTCCCCTTAACCGATAGATAGGCCGGTACACCTACAATCCCCTACATCTGCTAGCCCATCATGGAAAGGATTCCCACAACTTACTCAACTATGCCAGAGCCCATATTGGCATGTGGCTGCACATGGGAGTTTCTAGCATGAATAATCTTATGATCCCTTTGAGCCTGGGTGGCGAACCATAGGATGATCACACGGATACCCCGAGATCTCCTTGGACAGCACTGGATTCCCAAGGTGCACACAAACCAATCCACCCAGATGTGTATTTAAGTAGCCACCTTAAGTTAAACCTTAGTTAATAATAACTCTCACATCTTTCATGAATTCTCTCAAAAACCCAAGCCACATCTACTAGCATAGCATAGCAGTATCAGCATAACGTAGTAACTCCCATGGTTTGAATAAAAGGAAATAGGTTCCTACCTCATCAACTACTTCCCAAAACCTACATGTTAAACAAGTTCTACTCTTGCAATGTGTGACGCCCCGAGACCGATGCTCCAAATGCCTTCCATGTCTTGCGTGTCAGCTGTTTTATTTATTTGTTTGTTTGAATTCATCAGGTCATCATTTGCATTGCATCGGCATTCATTGCCGTCATTGTTTTTAAAACTTGCATCCGCTCGTAGCTGCCGCGTCCCCCCTTACTTTTGTTGACCGTTCGGAGACCAACCTTGTTCTTTGTTTTCCCTCTTGCCTAAACCGGAGTCTCTTTGACTAGTGCGTCAACCCCTGCATTGTCTCTTTCTCAACTTCATCTTCTTCTACACCCACAACCATGCTTGATCATCTTCTCCTCCTTCTTCGTTAATCCATTTAAATTGTGGTGTTCTATTTCCTGCACCAATTTAATGTTCATTCTTTTCCTACAATTTTTGGACCATGCCACTTACCTCTCGGCCTAATCTCATCTTTTTTGACTTGATTTGGTTGGGTTCAAAAATAGTTTAAGTTTGAATTAAATTCAAACTTGAATTAATTTTTTTCTATCGATTAAAATTGCAAAGTCAATTTATTAAAGTCCTGCATAATTCCAGGGTCATGGGGATATTTTCATATCTCTCATACTCCTCTCCTATCTCCCTGGGCTTTTCTTGCTATTTTTTCTCCTTGGAGAGTATATTAAAGAAAAGTTAGCAGAGAACGGAGAGGGAAACCCATTTAAGCCGATTTGCAGCCACTGGACCGGGCCTCCCGCTCCGGCACATCTAACCCTTCTAACCCTATCCTGCACCCCGCGCCACATCTCTCTTCCTCCCCTCGTTCCATCGACCGCCGCCACACACACGCCCGCACGCATCGAGCCGAGGGAGAGGAGCTCCTTCGCCCGATCCCCATCTCCACCCTCTCCTCTTCGCCCTCCTCTTGCGCGGTCACATGCAGAGAGGAGCAGGTCATTGCGTCTGCGCTCGATCTCCTCAACCCCCGCGTCTCTCCATCGCGGCCTCTCCTCCCTACCCGCGCCTTCCTCTCAAGTCGCCACCGTGCCATGGCTGCCGCCCTCCAGCTCCGTCACTGCTCTGCCGCGGCTACGCCACAGCATTGTCCTCCGACGCCGGCGAGCACAAGCTGCCCTGTCACCCCATACCTTGTCTGCCTCTGCTTCCCCCGACGCTGCGCCGGCGACCTTGGCCAACCATGGATGGCCGGCTCTACCAATCTAGGACTCCCTCGCTACTGCAGGACCTCCCCGACCCGTCTTCTCCTACGAGCTCCCGAGGCACCAGCCTCCCATTCGCGAGATCCGGCGACACCGGCCACCAGGACCCGCTACTCTGCCTCGCCTCTCACCCGACTGTCCCTCGCGTCGTCTGCCCAGTCGCCCGCTTCGCGCTCGAGCTCCCTGCTTCCCGCCGCTGACCACTACCATCGCTTCCTTGCTGCTTCCACCCGGGGTCCTTGTGTTTTTTTTGTTTCGGACCATCAAGACCGGTAAGACCCGAACTCCGAATGCCAAGTACAACTACAAACTCGAAGAACTCGGATGCATCAAGTCTCCGAGGAGACCCATTTTTCATTAAGTTCGACTACATTGTGACCCCACAAGTACCTCTACCGCCTTCTTCGGAATCCCAAGAACACCAAGTACCTTGACACCCGTCGCCTAGAACGACTACCGACGCTGAAGACCCATGAACAAAAACCGTCAAATTTGACTACCGTCGACATGCACTTCGCTAAGTACAACGCCATTTTTGGAAGACCCGTGAAATCAAGTTCTTTGCCATGAACGGTTACAGTGTTGTGCGTCCGGCAAGTGCCCTCTCCGGATCACCAAGTTCAGCTACCGATGACATATACCACTACCATCGTCGAGATCATGAGAACGTCTACTTCCTCTACATTGCACCAAACGCGAACCGTCTCGTTTGCACGCTTCGAAGGTATAACTCTGAGATGACGCCCGCGAACGAATGCGTGTGTTGTATGAGATGCACCATATGTTTGCACCATGTCCGAATTGATCCTTGTACATTCCTTGTTTCCTTGCCGTCGTCTCGTGGGAACCCGGCAGCCGGGATCACCCCACCATCCTTGCTTGACACGCTCCCGCCACACTACCCTTTTGCACCCGTATCCCCGTGAGCTACCGGAACAGATATGGTGCCGTGGCATCATTTTCGGATTCATCGCCGTAGCACCCTTTCTTTCCACCATGGTGGCAAATGTTTCATAATATGCGCATGTCAACTTTTTCATAAAATTTGCATAAACTTGAACGTGTCATCTGCATCATGTTAACAACATTAAGATGTTTAAAATTGTTGTTTGCATTAAATTGCTAAATGCATATGGGGATTTACTGGAATTGTTGTTTGTTTCGGCCTCATTTAAACTTGTTTAGATAGAGGTTTTACTCATGCTTCACCTCTTGCCATGTTTAACAACATGTAATTTTGTTGAGTAGTTTAAACGAGAGAGAACTAAATAATTGATGTGATGTTTTGTCAATATGCAACTCGTTGCATATTGAGCTCCACTTAATTTGTAGTACTGTTTGTGCACCTTGCCATGCCTCATTAAACCCGACATGCATCATACTTGGTTGTGCATCGTGCCATGTTCATGTGATGGTTGTTTACTATGTTGCTTGTTTCTTTCCGGGTTGCTTCTCTCGTTAGCTTTGGTTTCGTTCCGGAGTTGTGAGGATTCGTTCGTCTACGTCTGTTTCTCTTCTTCATGGACTCGTTCTTCTTCCTTGTCGGATCTCTGGCAAGATGACCATACCCTCGAAATCACTTCTATCTTTGCTTGCTAGTTGTTCGTTCTATCGCTATGTCGCGCTACCTACCACTTGCTATATCATGCCTCCCATATTGCCATGTCAAGCCTCTAACCCACCTTTCCTAGGAAAATGTTGTTTGGCTATGTTACCGCTTTGCTCAGCCTCTCTTATAGCGTTGCTAGTTGCAGGTGAAGATGAAGTTTGTTCCTTGTTGGAACATGGATGTTGTTGGGATATCATTATTATATCTTATTCACTTTAATGCACCTATATATTTCGTAAAGGGTGGAAGGCTCGGCCTTGTGCCTGGTGTTTTGTTCCACTCTTGCCACCCTAGTTTCCGTCATACCGGTGTTATGTTCCTTGATTTTGCGTTCCTTATGCGGTTGGGTGTTATGGGAACCCCTCGACAGTTCGCTTTGAATAAAACTCCTCCAGCAAGGCCCAACCTTGGTTTTACCATTTGTATACCTACCACCATATACCTTTCCCTTAGGTTATGCAGACTCGAGGGTCATCTTTATTTTAAACCCCCCCGAGCCAGTGCTCCTCTGAGTGTTGGTCCGAACCGAGCCGCCTGCGGGGCCACCTCTGGGAAACTAGAGGGTTTGTTTTACTCGTAGCCTGTCTCATCCAGTGTTGCCCTGAGAACGAGATATGTGCGACTCCTATCGGGATTTGTCGGCACATCGGGTGGCTTTGCTGGTCTTGTTTTACCATTGTCGAAATGTCTTGTAACCGGGATCCCGAGTCTGATCGGGTCTTCCTGGGAGAAGGAATATCCTTCGTTGACCGTGAGAGCTTGTGATGGGCTAAGTTGGGACACCCCTGCAGGGTTTTGAACTTTTGAAAGCCATGCCCGTGGTTATGGGCAGATGGGAATATGTTAATACCCGGTTGTAGAGAACTTGACACTTAACTTAATTAAAAAGAATCAATCACGTGTGTAGCCGTGATGGTCTCTTTTCGGCGGAGTCCGGGAAGAGAACACGGTCTTGTGTTATGCTTGAACGTAAGTAGTTTCAGGATCACTTCTTGATCATTTATAGCTTCTCGACCGTGCTTTGCTTCTCTTCTAACTCTCTTTTGCGTATGTTAGCCACCATATATGCTAGTGCTTGCTGCAGCTCCACCTCACTACCTTTTTCCTACCCATAAGCTTAAATAGTGTTGATCGCGAGGGTGTGAGATTACTGAGTCCACGTGACTCACGGATACTTCCAAACAGTTGCAGGTGCCAACGATGCCAGTGCACGTGATGCTACCGAACTCAAGTGGGAATTCGATGAAGACTTGGGTCATTATTATGTTTCCTTTCCTGATGATCAGTAGTCGAGCCGAGTTGGGACGATCGGGGATCTAGCATTTGGGGTTTTCTTTCTTTATTTTGGTTCCGTAGTCGGACCTTGATTGTATTCTGGATGATGTATGAATATTTATGTATTGTGTGAAGTGGCGATTGTAAGCCGACTCTTTACCCCTTTCTCATTCAGTACATGGGATGTGTAAAGATTACCCCTCTTGCGACAGACCTACCATGTGTCTATGCCTCTAAGTCGTGCCCCGACACGTGGGAGATATAGCCGCACTGTGGGTGTTTCAAGTTGGTATCAGAGCCTTCCCCGACTTAGGAGCCCCCTGCTTGATCGAATCGCTGATGTTGTTGAGTCTTGAGAAAAATGTTTTGAGTCTTAGTATTATATATATCGGAGAGTAGGATTCTCTTTACTCCTCAGTCCCTTCATCGCTCTGGTGAGGCCTCCTGACGTAGAAGTTTTGACTCTTCTCTCCTTAAATTTCATGAATTTTTTTACGGTCACGCGGGTATCTTGGAATCGTTCCGATGGTTTTGTGATGAGAACATTGTTCTTGGTGCCTCCTGACATTTAGGGGTTGTGGCAGTGTCCCAGGGAGTTGAGCTCCGAGGTGTTATCGTCACAATTGTATCGTTGCAGTTTTGGAATACCTGAGTTCACCGACATCGAAAATCTCTTTTATGCAGTTGTTGGTGAGATAACCTCGACGTCACCCAGTACTGGGGCAGGAGTTCGGGAATATTGCCATAACTCGTATAACGTATGCTTTTCGAAGGTTAATGTACATGATTTCCGAAGGTTTCTTGGTTATGTGTTGAAGGATGGATACAGCTGGATGTAGGGATTGTTAGTTTGGGTGAGATATTATGCTTCCCCTGTATCCCCAACACCTGATTGCATAACCAGAAAGTTTCGGGAGTTTATAAGTGGGAATTCAAGTAGCTCATAGAATATCTTTCCAATAGACACATGATACTATATGGGATCTATCATATGTTTGTTTCCGGCTTATTTCCTAAGCCAATCCTTTGTTTGTTTTGGTTTGTGGTATTCGAGTTGCTTCAAAGTCAAGTGTTGATTCCATACCTTTCCTAAGCGGTGTTCTTATAATCCTATGTGAATATCAATCCTTCATAATAATCGAGATTGTCATGTCAATCCATTTCAACCGGCGTGTTTCTCTTCAAGTGGATCCGACCATTTCAACATCCGCAAGTTCACCTCTCGGTTTTTCCCAATGTTGTTCGTTTCATCTGTCCCCAAGTTGCCTTTGTTTTCCCGCCCACCCACCCCTTTTTCTTCGAGGACTCAGATTTCTTAATCAAATATCCATCTTATTGATGGGAAGTCTCTTCATTCTTTTCTTCTATGTTCTTATCCGGTGATTCTTAGGAAGATTATAACGGAGCTTCTCGTTTATCATTCTTTGTTCTCCTATCATCCCTGGTGTTTCTCATGAAGATGCTCTACTAGTCCATCATTCTTCTTTATTTTATTTTCATGTGGATTCAATTCAAGCTTTGGTATTCAGCATAGTCCTTTCATTTGTCCAATGCTTTCTCATGCCGGTGCACCTCATAATCATTCCCCGCTTGCTATTCAATTGTTCCGGAGATTCGTGTTTCCATTACTAATTCTCTTAAGCTATCTCGAGGTTGTTATCTTATTCAAGCTATTTAATTCAACCGACGCAATCTATATTTTAAATCGTTCAACGGTGTTTCTTTTGAGTGGGCCCTAACTCACGGGTCTTTTCCCAGGATCTTACCTGACTCTTCTATTTTTCCGGAGCTAAACACAAATTCTTTTCAAAGTTTGACGTAATAATGAAATATCATCAGTCATATGTCTTTCTCCAAGATCTTTCAAATTCTTTTCTTGGTTCAACCTTTCTATTTCTTCATTCCAGAGTGTCTCAACAATTCACGGTGGTCTTTCTCGTTGTCATTCTCGGATTTTTGAAGACCGAAGAAGAGTGTCTCCTCCAAATCTTATCCATTCTCTCAGAGATGCGGGGTTCAAGCTTGATGCCATCCTCTCACAATTGTTTTCGATTGTGAGAATTCTTTTCACGCTTCCAGAGCAATTCAGGAGTCTTTTCAGTTTGATCCTCCGAAGGCCATCATTTCGGGTTTATTCATTCTCAGCTTTCAGCTCTCGTTCTCCAAATCATACCGGTGCATCGTTCAAGTATTCTCTAATCAGCTCGTGATCTCTTTGTTCTCATGTATGTAAGTTCCGTCAAGTATCATCATTCATTTTCCAATTCTTCCCTGTGAATTGTGCCCTTGCTACTTCCATTTTCAATTCTTACGGTGGTCCATTCAAGATTACTCTTCTCTGGGTATCTTATTAAATCATTCGTTGGTTCCAAATCCCACCGGCGGTTCCGTCAAGACCTTCCCAAGTTTACGCTTTATCTCTCCTTTATCATTTCCAATGAGAATGATTAGTATGCCAAATCCGTTGCTTGTCATCAATTTAATTGATGAAGGATAAGCATAATGTAATTCTTATTCTTGTTTCATCCAAGTGATTAATTCCTTATTCCAGAGGTTCATCAAAATTCTTGATTTCAGTTGTTCTTCAATCTTTCCTGAGTTCCAAGTTTTCTCGGTTATATCATTTCAAAGCTTCACCTAATCATTGCAAGGCTTCTCCCAGAGTTTTTTTCAACTTCCCCTTTCATTTGATCATTCGTTTATTATCGGAGTTCTTCATGGAGGCTCTACGTGGTGGTTCGTCAATGATTCCTTCCATTCTTCAATTTTTATTCAAGTTTTCTCTCGAAGTTAAGTTCCGCCAAGCTATACCCAAAATTTAACATGGTGCTCAACACGTGTTTTGTCTTGAGGAGTTTAAGCATTCTTCATCTTGCATTCGAAGTGCAATACTTCCTACATTATGTTTTGAGGTGGTGTTATGACACTCTTGACAATTTCCTTTCGTGTGTCATGATTCGCAAGTTGTCAAGAATGAGATAGTTAAACCCATCAATTTCTTCGAGCATGAGCTCTTCTCAATCCATCATTCTCTTTGTTGGAGTTATCTTGGGTTATATTTCACCTAAAGCTTTCCCTAAGGATTTTTGCTAATTATGGTGCTCATAAATCACCCAAGTTCTTCATTTATCCTTCCGGTGAAATAAGTTTCTCGTCTGCTTGTTCATATCAACCCAATCCATTGTTTTTCGTTAGTGGCAAAATTTCACTTCAAGTTTTTGAGATGTTTTCCATAAGCCCACAACAAGCTTACTCTTTTCGTTGTTGGATTTCCAACAACTCCTTTCGACCCTTCTCCTAAAGATGCTTTTCCAAGCTCATTTGAGGTAGAAGATGTGGTTTTCTCCTCCGTTCTTTTGATTCCATTCTTACATTTGTTCCGGAGGCATTGTGATGTTGCTCTCTTTGACCCATCATCTTGTTTTGTCAAGATCATGTTCAATTCCTTCCATTATGGTCGGAGTGCTGTCCAAATTATATCATTCTAATTCCTTCTCCTTCTTGTTTCGCTTGCATGTACTTTTTGTCCTTTGTAACCCTTTTCTTCTGTCTTTCAACCTACAAGGTTCCTGTAATGTTCTTTGTTCCTCATTTCTAACGGATTGTTTTCAACTTTGTTCATCATCGTTGTATTCTTTCTTTCAATTTGTTCAACCTCCCAAGGTTTGTGGTTTCACTCGTTTGTCAAAGAAGCAACTTAGTTGTACCTCTTCTCTTCCTCTTTCATTTCTCTCTGGTGCCATCCTAGATCTCGGGGAGAGATCCTCTCCTAGTGGTGGAGTGTTGTGAAGCCCCGAGACCGATGCTCTAGATGCCTTCCATGTCTTGCGTGTCAGCTGTTTTATTTATTTGTTTGTTTGCATTCATCATGTCATAATTTGCATTGCATCGGCACTCGTTGCCGTCATTGTTTCTAAAACTTGCATCCGCTCGTAGCTGCCGCGTCTCCCCTTGCTTTTGTTGACCGTTTGGAGACGAACCTTGTTCTTCGTTTTCCCTCTTGCCTAAACCGGAGTCTCTTTGCACAGTGCATCAACCCCTGCATTGTCTCTTTCTCAACTTCATCTTCTACACCCACAACCGTGCTTGATCATCTTCTTCTCCTTCTTCATTAATCCATTTAAATTGTGGTGTTCTATTTCCTGCACCAATTTAATTTTCATTCTTTTCCTATAATTTTTGGACCATGCCACTTACCTCTCGGCCTAATCTCATCATTTATGAGTTGATTTGGTTGGGTTCAAAAATGGTTCAAGTTTGAATTAAATTCAAACTTGAATTATTTTTTTCTATCGATTAAAATTGCAAAGTCAATTTTCAATTTATTAAAGTCCTGCATAATTCCAGGGTCATGGGGATATTTTCATATCTCTCATACTCCTCTCCTATCTCCCTGGGCTTTTCTTGCTATTTTTTCTCCTTGGAGAGTATATTAAAGAAAAGTTAGTAGAGAACGGAGGGGGAACCCATTTAAGCCCAACTGCAGCCACTGGACTGGGCCTCCTGCGCCAGCCCACCTAACCCTTCTAACCCTAGCCTGCACCCAGTGCCCCATCTCTCTTCCTCCCCTCGTTCCATCGGCCGCCGCCACACACACGCCCGCATGCATCGAGCCGAGGGAGAGGAGCTCCTTCGCCCAATCCCCATCTCCACCCTCTCCTCTTCGCCCTCCTCTTGCGCGGCCACATGCAGAGAGGAGCAGGTCATCGCGTCTGTGCCCGATCTCCTCAACCCCCGCGTCTCTCCATCGCGGCCCCTCCTCCCTACCCGCGCCTTCCTCTCGCGCCATGATAACCCACAAGTATAGGGGATCGCAACAATTTTCGAGGGTAGGGTATTCAACCCAAATTTATTGATTCGACACAAGGGGAGCCAAAGAATATTCTCAAGTATTAGCAGCTGAGTTGTCAATTCAACCACACCTGGAAACTTAATATCTGCAGCAAAGTGTTTAGCAGCAAAGTAATATGATAGTGGTGATAACAGTAGCAAAAAGTAACAGTAGTAAAAGTAATGTTTTTGGTATTTTGTAGTGATGATAGCAATAGCAACGGAAAAGTAAATAAGCGAAGAACAATATATGGAAAGCTCGTAGGCAATGGATCGGTGATGGAGAATTATGCCGGATGCGGTTCATCATTTAACAGTAATAACCTAGGGTGATATAGAACTAGCTCTAGTTCATTGATATAATGTAGGCATGTATTCCGAACATAGTCATACATGCTTATGGAAAATAACTTGCATGACATCTTTTGTCCTACCAACCCGTCGCAGCGGGGTCCTTACGGAAACTAAGGGATATTAAGGCCTCCTAAAAATAGAGAACCGGAACAAAGCATTAACACATAGTGAATACATGAACTCCTCAAACTACGGTCATCACCCGTAAGTATCCTGATTATTGTCACTTCAGGGTTAACGGATCATAACACATAATAGGTGACTATAGACTTGCAAGATAGGATCAGGAACACTCATATATTGTTGAAAACATAATAGGTTCAGATCTGAAATCATGGCACTCGGGCCCTAGTGACAAGCATTAAGCATAGCAAAGTCATAGCAACATCAATCTTAGAACATAGAGGACACTAGGGGTAAAACCCTAACAAAACTAACTCGATTACATGATAGATCCCACGCAACCCATCACCGTCCAGCAAGCCTACGATGGAATTACTCACGCACGGCGGTGAGCATCATGAAATTGGTGATGGAGGATGGTTCGTGATGACGATGGCGATGGATTCCCCTCTCCGGAGCCCCGAACGGACTCCAGATCAGCCCTCCCGAGAGGTTTTAGGGCTTGGCGGCAGCTCCTTATCGTAAAACGCAATGATTTCTTCTCCCGGATTTTTTTCTCACCGTAACTCAATATATGGAGGTGGACTTGGAGTCGGAGAGTCAACAGGGGGCCCACGAGGTAGGGGGGCGCGCCCCCACCCTCGTGGCAAGGTGGTGGCCCCCCAGGCCTTCATCCTTGGAAGGTATTTTTCTTATTTTCTGAAAAGTGTCTCCGTGAAGTTTCAGGTCATTCCGAGAACGTTTGCTCCTGCACATAAATAACACCATGGTAATTCTGCTGAAGACAACGTCAGTCCGTGTTAGTTCCATTCAAATCATGCAAGTTAGAGTCCAAAACAAGGGCAAAAGTGTGAAAAGTAGATACTTTGGAGACGTATCAACTCCCCCAAGCTTAAACCTTTGCTTGTCCTCAAGCAATTCAGTTGACAAATTGAAAGTGATAAAGAAAAACTTTTACAAACTCTGTTTGCTCTTGTTGTTGTAAATATGTAAAGCCAGCATTCAAGTTTTCAGAAAAGATTTAGAACTAACCACATTTGCAATAACGCATAGGTCTCAAGTTTACTCATATCAATAGCATAATCAACTAGCGAGCCATAATAATAAAACTCGGATGACAACACTTTCTCAAAACAATCATAATATGATATAACAGGATGGTATCTCGCTAGCCCTTTCTGAGACCGCAAAACATAAATGCATAGCACCTTTAAAGACCAAGGACTGACTAGACATTGTAATTCATGGTAAAAGAGATCCAGTCAAGTCACACTCAATGTAAACTAACAGTAATGAATGCAAATGACAGCGGTGCTCTCCAATGGGTGCTTTTTAATAAGAGGATGATGACTTAGCATAAAAGTAAATAGATAGGCCTTTCACGGAGGGAGCAGGGATTTGTAGAGGTGCCAGAGCTCGGTTTTGAAATAGAGGTGAATAATATTTTGAGCGGTATACTTTCATTGTCAACATAACAACCAAGAGATGGCGATATCTTCCATGCTACACACATTATAGGCGGTTCCCAAACAGAATGGTAAAGTTTATACTCCCCCTTCCACCACAAGCTTCAATCCATGGCTTGCTCGAAACAACGACTGCCTCCAACTAACAAGAGTCCCATGGGCATTTTTGTTTGCAATTATTTTGATTTAGTTTGCATAAAGCATGGGACTGGGCATCCCGGTGACCAGCCATTTATCTCGTGAGTGAGGAGCGTAGTCCACTCCTCTTGAGAATAACCCGCCTAACATGGAAGATACAGACAGCCCTAGTTGATACATGAGCTATTTGAGCATACAAAACAGGATATTTATTTGAAGGTTTAGAGTTTGGCACATACAAATTTACTTGGAATGGTAGGTAGATACCATATATAGGTAGGTATAGTAGACTCATGTGGAATAACTTTGGGGTTTAAGGGATTGGATGCACAAGCAGTATTCCCGCTTAGTACAGGTGAAGGCTAGCAAAAGACTGGAAAACGACCATCTAGAGAGCGACAACAGTCATGAACATGCATTAAAATTAATCAACACCGAATGCAAGCATGAGTAGGATATAATTCACCATGAACATAAATATCGTGAAGGCTATGTTGATTTTGTTTCAACTACATGCGTGAACATGTGCCAAGTCAAGTCACTTAAATCATTCAAAGGAGGATACCACCCTATCATACCACATCATAACAATCTCAATAGCATGTTGGCACGCAAGGTAAACCATTATAACTCATAGCTAATCAAGCATGGCATAAGAAACTATGATCTCCAGTTGTCATTGCAAACATGTTTATTCATAATAGGCTGAATCAGGAATGATGAACTAATCATATTTACAAAAACAAAAGAGGTCGAGTTCATACCAGTTTTTCTTATCTCAGCCAGTCCATCATATAACATCATAATTGCCTTTCACTTGCACGACCGAATAGTGTGAATAATAATAATAGTGCACATGCATTGGACTAAGCTGGAATCTGCAAGCATTCAATAAAAAGGAGAAGACAAGGCAATACGGGCTCTTTTGTCAGGTCAACAATAATGCATATAAGAGCCACTTCAACAATTTAATCATGGTCTTCTCCTATCGACTCCCAAAGAAAAGAAAAGAAATAAACCTACTTACACGGGAAAGCTCCAAACAAGCAAAAGAAGAACAGGAAATATTTTTGGGTTTTCTTTTTAATTACTACTACAAGCATGGTAAGTAAACTAATTAAAAGCTACAACTAATTTTTTTTGGTTTTTCTTAAGGTTTATTAAACACACAAGGAGAAATCATAAAAAGGAAAAATAAACTAGCATGGATGATATAATGAAAAAGTATGAGCACCGACATCTAGCAATAAGTGTGTGAGCATAAATGTAATGTCGGTGAGAAATACGTACTCCCCCAAGCTTAGGCTTTTGGCCTAAGTTGGTCTATGGCCACGACTGGCCTGGCGGATATCCATAATAATAGTTGGGGTCGTACTGTGGTGCAAACAAGGAAGACTCATATTGCTACTGGCTGACAATCATCTCCGGATCCCACTGGTAATTAGACTGTCGTGAAGGATCAAATTGTGGTTCCGGCTCTGGCTCCTCGGCTGGTGCAGGGTTCCGGTAGGCGTGGATAGCCATCAACGGAACAAGGTACGTTCCTACAGTCAAATCAAACAAAGAAGGAGCAGGCAAGGTAATAGTCTCAGGATGATGTTTATTAAAGAACAATTGATATTTAAGCTCTACTTCCCTATTCTTAACAATAAAATCATGTGCCACCATACTTTTATAATCTAAATAAACACGAGGCAGCACCTTTTCTTCCATCTCATAGTGCCTAATAGGTATGTTAAAATGTGCAGCTAGGCATGTAGCATAGATGCCCCCAAAGATGGGGCCCTTGGTACGGTTCAGACTTAACCGTTTGGCAATAATGACGGCCATACTAAAAGAGTTATCACCGTATAAACCGTGGTGCAGAATAATAATATCTGGGATACTCAGGTTTCCACTGTTTCCGTGACCAATTAAGCAACGACTAGCAAATAATGCAAAATAACGTAAAACAGGAAAGTGTATGCTAGTGATTCGTGCATCGGAAACCTTCCTTGTTTACCCTACAATGATAGTGTCAATAAATCCCTCCACATCATCACGATGTGGTTCTTCTGTATTGCCCTCAAAAGGGACTAAACAAATCCGATAGAAATCATAAAGTGACATCTCCTTATGCTCATCATATAAATAAAACTCCACCATAGGTGGTGAGCTCCTAGAATGGAAATGAAAGTTTTGCACAAAGATATTTGTGAGCAAGAGATACTGACCGCATTGGTCGTGGAGGAAAGCGGTAATGCCTGCAGTCTGAGCCAATTCATGAAAATCTTCATAAATCCCGGCTGCTCTTAAGAAATCCTCGGAAGGCCATTCACACGCCCGAACCTCCGTGGTGCGAGGCAGATTATACTTAGGCTTCAGTGCCTTTTCCTTCGAGCTTTGGCTCGATGTGCCCCTCAAAAGTCTCCTCATCATTTTCTGAAAAATTCTGAAATTTTTAGTAACTTCAAAATAAAAGTAAACCACACTCAATAATATTGATAGTAACTACTCCTACAAGTGCCTAGGGCCTATATCATGCATCAAAACTACTTGGAACCCTATAAATTTGACATGCAAGCTAAAGAACAGGGTCACCTAAGCAGCAAAAATTTGCAATGAATAAAGCAATAGAACAAAAACTAATTAGACCAATGGAGTAGTCACATACCAAGGAATAATCTCCCCAAGCAGTTTTGTGAGAGGTGCTTTGAGCAAGGAGATCTAAAATGGCAGCAAAACGGGCTTGAACTCGGGTTTGAGCTGGTTATTCGTGTTTGGGGGAGGAAGAAGGAGTGTATGGGTGAAAGGATAAGTGGAGGAGGGCCACCGTGGGCCCACGAGGTAGGGGGCGTGCCCTAGAGGGGTGGGCATGCTCTCCGCCCTCGTGGGCAGGTGATTGACCCCCCTGGTGTGTTCTCAATTCCATAAATCCTCAAATATTCTAGAAAAAATCATATTTAAATTTCAGGGCATTTGGAGAACTTTTATTTTCGAGGTATTTTTATATTGCACGAATAATCAGATAACAGACAAAAAAATATTTATTTTTATTTTATTTAATATAAATAACAGAAAGTAAAAGTGGGGTACAGAAGGTTGTGCCTTCTAGTTTCATCCATCTCATGGTCATCAAAAGGAATACACTAACAAGGTTGATCAAGTCTTGTTAACAAACTCATTCCGAATAACATGGAAACGCAGAAATTTCGAATAACACTATGTTACCTCAACGGGGATATGCACATCCCCAATAATAAGAATATCATATTTCTTCTTAACAGTAGGAAGAGGAAATTCAAAACCTCCAAATATAATTGATGGAATTTTTCCAATAGAGTTGATACTATGAACTTGAGGTTGTTTCCTCGGAAAGTGTACCATATGCTCATTACCATTAACATGAAAAGTGACATTGCCTTTAGTGCAATCAATAACAGCCCTATAGTATTCAAAAAGGGTCTTCCAAGAATAATAGACATACTATCATCCTCGGGAATATCAAGAATAACAAAGTCTGTTAAAATAGTAACATTTGCAACTACAACAGGCACATCCTGGATAAAATAGTAACACTATGTTACCTCAACGGGGATATGCACATCCCCAATAATAACAAAATCCGATAGGTATAGCAGTTGATTTATCAGCCATTTGCAAAGATATTTCAGTAGGTGTCAACTTATTTAAATCAAGTCTAAAATATAAAGAGAGAGGCATAACACTAACACCGGCTCCAAGATCACATAAAGCAGTTTTAACATAATTTCTTTTAATAGAGCATGGTATAGTGGGTACTCCTGGATCTCCAAGTTTCTTTCGTATTCCACCCTTAAAAGTATAATTAGCAAGCATGGTGGAAATTTCAGCTTCCGGTATCTTTCTTTTATTTCTAATAATATCTTCCATGTACTTAGCATAAGGATCCGTTTTGAGCATATCAGTTAATCGCATACGCAAAAAAGATAGGTCTAATCATTTCAGCAAAGCGCTCAAAATCCTCATCATCCTTTTTCTTGGATGGCTTGGGAGGGAAAGGCATGGGTTTCTGAACCCAAGGCTCTCTTTCTTTACCATGTTTCCTAGCAACAAAGTCTTTCTTATAATAATGTTGATTCTTTGATTGTGGGTTATCAAGATCAACAGCAGGTTCAATTTCTATATCATTATTATTACTAGGTTGAGCATCATCATGAACATTATTATTAACATTGTCACTAATTTCAGGTTCATTACCAGGTTGTGTTTTAGCATCATAAATAGAAATATCATTTGGATTCTTAGGTGTTTCAACAATAGGATCACTAGAAGCATGCAAAGTCCTACCATTTTTCTTTTTCTTCTTTTTAGAAAAACTAGGTGCATCTAAATTATTTCTTTGAGAATCTTGCTCAATTCTCTTAGGAAGGCCTTCAGGATACAAAGGTTCCTGAGTCATTCTACCAGTTCTAGTAGCCACTCTAACAACATAATCATTATCTTTACTATTCAATTCATTGAGCAAATCATTTTGAGCTTTAAGTACTTGTCTACTTGAGTGGTAACCATAGAAGCATGTTTACTAATAAGTTTAAGTTCACCTTTGACGTTAGCCATATAATCACCCAAGTGTCCAAGCATATTTGAGTTGTATTTTAAGTGTCTACCAAAATAAGCACTAAAGTCTTATTGCTTAGCCATAAATTTATCAAACTCATCTAAGCATGGGCTAGCAATCTTAGTAAATGGGATTACAGCTTTATCATATATATATAGAGAGAATTTACCTTTACTACTTGTGTCGGGTTATCAAGACCATGAGTTTCTTCAATAGGTAAAGGATTTGGATTATATGTTTCTTCAACAGGCGGTAAATTAAGACCATGTATTTCATCAATAGGAGGTAAATTCTTAACATCTTCAGCTTTAATAGCCTTTTCTTTCATAGATTTCTTTGCCTCTTGCATATCTTCAGGACTAAGAAATAGAATACCCCTCTTCTTCGGAGTTGGTTTAGGAATAGGCTCGGGAATTGGCTCCGGAGGTGTCCAATTATTTTCATTTGTCAACATATTATTCAATAGAATTTCAGCTTCATCCGGTGTTCTTTCCCTAAAAACAGAACCAACACAACTATCCAGGTAGTCTCTGGAGGCATCGGTTAGTCCATTATAAAAGATATCAAGTATTTCATTTCTGTTAAGAGGATGATCAGGCAAAGAATTAAGTAATTGGAGAAGCCCCCCCAAGCTTGTGGGAGACTCTCTTCTTCAATTTGCACAAAATTATATATATCCGTTAAAGCAGCTTGTTTCTTATGAGCAGGGAAATATTTAGCAAAGAAGTAATAAATCATATCCTGGGGACTACGCACACAACCAGGATCAAGAGAATTGAACCATATCTTAGCTTCACCCTTTAATGAGAATGGAAATATTTTAAGGATATAAAAGTAGCGAGTTCTCTCGTCTTTAGTAAAGAGGGTTGCTATATCATTTAATTTAGTAAGATGTGCCACAACAGTTTCAGATTCATAACCATGAAAAGGATCAGATTCAACCAAAGTAATTATATCAGGATCAACAGAGAATTCATAATCCTTATCAGTAACAAAGATAGGTGAAGTAGCAAAAGCAGGGTCAGGTTTCATTCTAGCATTTAGAGATTGCTTACTCCATTTAGCTAATAATTTTTTAAGTTCAGTTCTTTTTCTGCAAGCTAAAATGGCTAAAGAAGCATCTTGATCAAAAACATAACCCTTAGGAATAGCAAGTGGTTCTTCATCATCATTTTCATCAGTATCATCAGATTCAATATTTTCAATTTCTCTAGCCCTAGCAAGTTGTTCATCAAGAAAAGCACTAAGTGGCATAGTAGTATCAGGCATAGAGGTAGTTTCATCATAAGTATCATGCATAGCAGAAGTGGCATCATCAATAACATGCGACATATCAAAACGAATAGCAGAAGCAGGTGTAGGTGTCGCAAGCTTACTCAAAATAGAAGGTGAATCAAGTGCAGAGCTAGATGGCAGTTCCTTACCTCCACTCGTAGTTGAGGGATAGATCTTGGTTTTTGGATCTCTCAAGTTCTTCATAATGATAAGCAGATATATATCCCAAGTGACTCAAAGAATAGAGCTATGCTCCCCGGCAACGGTGCCAGAAAATAGTCTTGATAACCTACAAGTATAGGGGATCACAACAGTTTTGGAGGGTAGAGTATTCAACCCAAATTTATTGATTCGACACAAGGGGAGCCAAAGAATATTCTCAAGTATTAGCAGCTGAGTTGTCAATTCAACCACACCTGGAAACTTAATATCTGCAGCAAAGTGTTTAGCAGCAAAGTAATATGATAGCGGTGATAACGGTAGCAAAAAGTAACAGTAGTAAAAGTAATGTTTTTAGTATTTTGTAGTGATGATAGCAATAGCAACGGAAAAGTAAATAAACGAAGAACAATATATGGAAAGCTCGTAGGCAATGGATCGGTGATGGAGAATTATGCCGGATGCGGTTCATCATGTAACAGTCATAACCTAGGGTGACACAGAACTAGCTCCAGTTCATTGATATAATGTAGGCATGTATTCTGAACATAGTCATACGTGCTTATGGAAAAGAACATGCATGACATCTTTTGTCCTACCCTCCCGTGGCAGCGGGGTCCTTACGGAAACTAAGGGATATTAAGGCCTCCTTTTAATAGAGAACCGGAACAAAGCATTAACACATAGTGAATACATGAACTCCTCAAACTACAGTCATCACCGGTAATTATCCTGATTATTGTCACTTCGTGGTTAACGGATCATAACACATAATAGGTGACTATAGACTTGCAAGATAGGATCAAGAATACTCATATATTGATGAAAACATAATAGGTTCAGATCTGAAATCATGGCACTCGGGCCCTAGTGACAAGCATTAAGCATAGCAAAGTCATAGCAACATCAATCTCAGAACATAGTGGACACTAGGGATAAAACCCTAACAAAACTAACTCGATTACATGATAGATCCCATCCAACCCATCAACGTCCAGCAAGCCTACGATGGAATTACTCACACTCGCGGTGAGCATCATGAAATTGGTGATGGAGGATGGTTAGTGATGATGATGGTGACGGGTTACCCTCTCCGGAGCCCCGAACGGACTCCAGATCAGCCCTCCCGAGAGGTTTCAGGGCTTGGCGGCGGCTCCATATCGTAAAATGCGATGATTTCTTCTCCCTGATTTTTTCTCACCGAAACTCAATATATGGAGGTGGAGTTGGAGTCGGAGAGTCAACAGGGCGCCCACGAGGTAGGGGGCGCGCCCCCTGACGAAGCTATGTACCTAGGGTAGGGTCATGGATCTGTCCAAACTGCCCTACCCAAGGACATCTCTAGAAGAAATCACCTTTCAATCGACTTGGAGGTGTTCCACTCGACAAACTCAAAGACACTCGACCAAGAAGCGATCACTCGACCAAGACCAAACCACTCGACGGCCAGGAGACCTAAAGGCACTCCGCATGCTAACGGCCGGCTATTAAGTAGCCTTTATGGTCATCATAGCACTTTATTAGGGGCGTTACCAGTAACGCCCGACCTTAATGTATTTAAAACCCTGCATAACTGAGGGTCGGAGGGGTCCGGCGAACTCTATATGAGCCACCCCCCTCCTTAGTGTAAAGGGTTCGCACCCCTGTAATTCATACACGCATAATCCAGTCGACCGCCTCCGAGCTCCGAGATGTAGGGCTATTACTTCCTCCGAGAAGGGCCTGAACTCGTAAACCTCGCGTGCTTACAACTTCTCCATAGCTAAGATCTTGCCTCTCCATACCTACCCCCTACATTACTGTCAGAATTAGAACCATGACAGTTGGCGCCCACCGTGGGGCAGGTGTTTTAGCGATTTGTTGGAGGAGTTGCGATCTTTTCCGATCCAAATCATCATGGTTTCTGGCGGAGTTTTAGTGGAGGGCCGCGAGATCTGTCTCGGCGCGCTCACGTTCATCGCCGACGACTCCGCTTGGCTTCAGGAGGCTCCGCTCGACGTGGACGCGCTCCCTGTCCGTGGGGCGACACACTTTCGCGCATGCATCCACGGTGTCCTTTTGCGGCAATAGTTGACCCACTATCGGTCGGCTCCTGTGTTGTCCTCCCTCCCTGTTTCTCGCCGGCGAATGCGCTCCGGTCGGTCGACAATTCAGCGGTGGGTGAGACATGTGGTGGCACGCCAGTCAGCCACCCCTCAAGTCGCGGCGATCGAGCTCGATGAATCCCTCTACGGCTTGTTCGATCTGTCGACTGGCTCTTCAGAGACTGCATCCGAGTGTGACAGCAGTGATCCGGCGGCGGAGGTTCTGATGGTCGATGGACAGCCCAGTCCTCCCGGTTTTCCCCGCACCGACGAAGGTGCGGGTGGAGGCGACCCGTCGCGTCCCCATGAGGAATATCTCCCCGAGCCTCTCATGTCACTGCAGAGAGAAGAACTTCGTCGCCGGAACATGGATGCACTGCACACTCCTATCGTTGGAGAAACCCCCGAGGCTCGTGCCTTGGAGGACGCGCGCTTGGCAAACTTGGCCGAGCGCACTCGATTGGAGAACCTCCGGCGAGCACTCAATGAGCGTGCGCGACAACGGGTTCTCGAATCTAGTCGACGTCAGCTCTTCCCGCCCCCGCAGGTATATCGAACTCCGAATCAGAATTTAGCAGCTGCAGCCCGTATAGCAGAGTCGATTCAGCCTTCCCAGTCGGAGGCTGGCAGAGGCTTGCTGCAGATCAGAGCGTTACTCCGGGCAGCAGGAGACCAGAATTCTGTTGTTTCTCAGTCGCGGAACAGGATTCACAGCAGATCCGTTGCTGCAGACACGGTCCGGTCAGCTCATAGCCCAAGATCGCCCCCGAGGCGTGAGGGACGTGGGGACCGGCGTAATCAGTATGGGGACCATGAGCAATATGATCACCAATTCGATCGTGATGATTGACGTCGAGTGCCCACCCCTCCCCCAAGGAGCGGGTCGTATGCGCCTCGACGGCAGGATGACAGGCACCCTCGTAGTGTTGGGCGAAGGATTCCAGTCGACTCCAGGGAGCCAGGCTTTGATGCGAGATCCATTTCTCGTTCAAGGTTTGGTCGACAGGAACAGAGCTCATCGAGAAGGTCACGACAGAGACGCACCTACCAGCAGCAGAGCACATGTTTCGGGGCTTGAGTGCTTTAGTAGAGCCATCAGGGCCGCTGTGATTCCTCCCAACATCAGGTTGGCGACTGGAGTCAGCAAGTTCACTGGTGAGTCCAAGCCCGATACTTGGCTTGAAGACTACCGAGTGGCCATCCAGATTGGCAGCGGCAATGATGAAGTGGACATGAAGCACCTGCCTCTCATGTTGGAGGGCTCGACCAGAGCGTGGCTGAACCAGTTAGCACCCAGCAGCATTTACACTTGGGAAGATCTCGCCCGAGTGTTTGTCACCACATTTGAAGGAACATGCAAGCGACCGGCAGGGCTGATGGAACTGCGGTCTTGCATGCGGAAGCCGAATGAAACTTTGAGGGATTACATCCAGAGATGGATCATGTTTCATCGCACGATGGAGAGGACGAGGAAGATAGTGACGATGGATACCCCCAGGTCAATTCCACCTTGATGATTTTTGCTGATGTTGAAAGCAAAAGTCGACTGAAAGTTATCAACCGAGAGGTGAATATGGTTGCTCCGGCAACACCCAGTTATCTGAAGTGGTCTTAGACTTCCATAACATTCGACCGGTCCGATCACCCAACGCACATTGCCACCCCTGGGAGGCAAGCTTTGGTGGTCGAGCCAGTTGTTGAAGGCACTCGACTGACCAAAGTCTTGATGGATGGTGGCAGTGGTTTGAACATATTATATGCTGAGACGTTGAAAGGGATGGGCATTCCGATGTCCAGACTCAGTACCAGCAACATGAGTTTCCATGGAGTCATTCCTGGGAAGAAGGCTGAATCACTCGGCCAGGTTGCTCTTGATGTGGTTTTCGGTGATTCCAAGAATTACCGCAAAGAAAATTTGACGTTTGAAGTTGTATACTTCCAGAGTGCCTATCACGCTATTTTGGGCAGGCCGGCTTATGCATGCTTCATGGCCCGACCATGTTATGTGTATCTCAAATTGAAGATGCCTTGCTCCAAAGGTATGATCACTATTACGGGCAATCAGAAGAAAGCGGAAGAATGTTTTCATAAAGGTTCAAAGATCACTGATGCTCAGATGGAAGTGGTGGAGCTGCAGGAATACCAGAAGACTGCAGACCCGAGTGATTTGTTGCGAGCCAAGAAGCCCGCTATAGAATCAGCTTTTCAGTCGTCTGGCGAAATGAAGATAGCCCACATCCACCCGACCGATCCCAGCGCTGCTCCAACTCATATCTCAACAACACTCGACTCCAAATAGGAAGAAGCGCTCATCCAGTTCCTCCGTGAGAACTGGGACATTTTCGCATGGAAGCCTTCTGACATGCCGGGTGTTCCCAGGGAGCTGGCTGAGCACCGCCTAAGAGTCGACTCAAAAGTAAAACCTGTCAAGGAACATCTCCGACGGTCTGCCGTCCAGAAGAGAAAGGCTATTGGCAAGGAGGTGGCTCGGCATTTAGCAGCAGAGTTCATCCGTGAAATCTACCACTCCGAGTGGCTCGCCAACGTTGTCATGGTCCCCAAGAAGGACAAGTCACTTCGCATGTGCATTGACTTTAAACATATCAATCGGGCTTGCCCGAAAGATCATTTTCCTCTCCCCCGCATCGATCAGATAGTCGACTCGACTGCGGGATGTGAGCGACTGTCTTTTTTAGACGCCTATTCCGGGTACCATCAGATCCGTCTGTATGGACCTGACGAGATTAAAACAGCTTTCATCACTCAATTCGGGTGCTTCTGTTATGTTACCATGCCGTTCGGCCTCAAGAATGCCGGACCCACATTCATGAGGATGATTCAGAAGTGTTTGCTCACTCAAATCAGTCGGAATGTGGAAGCATACATGGATGGCATTGTGGTCAAGTCTCGGAAGGGTTCCGACCTGCTGGCTGACCTTGCTGAAACCTTTGCCAACCTCAGGAGGTATGATATCAAGCTTAATCCATCAAAGTGCACATTCGGAGTTCCTGGCGGAAAATTACTCGGTTTTCTCATTTCCGAACAGGGAATCGACGCCAATCCAGAAAAAGTCGGTACTATACTCCGAATGAAAAGTCCTGTGCGAGTGCACGGCGTCCAGAAGCTTACTGGTTGCTTGGCCGCTTTAAGTCGATTCATATCTCGTCTCGGTGAAAAGGCATTGCCTCTTTACCGATTGATGAAGAAGTCCGACAAGTTCGAGTGGACTCCTGAAGCTGATGCGGCGTTTGCAGAGCTCAAAGCTCTGCTCTCCACCCAGCCGGTGCTTGCTGCACCAATCAGCAAGGAGCCTTTGCTGCTTTACATCGCAGCCACGGGACAAGTCGTCGGTATAGTACTTACGGTCAAGCGAGAAGAAGAAGGAAAAGCCTTCAAAGTTCAGCGCCCAGTATATTATATTTCTGAAGTTTTGACCCCGTCGAAGCAAAGATATCCTCATTATCAAAAGCTTGTATATGGGATTTATATGACCACAAAGAAAGTTGCTCACTACTTCTCTGATCATTCCATTACAGTCGTCAGCGACGCTCCATTGTCAGAGATCCTGCATAACAGAGACGCAACTGGTCGAGTGGCAAAATGGGCGATTGAACTCCTTCCTCTAGATATCAAGTTTGAGGCAAAGAAGGCTATCAAGTCCTAGGCAATAGCAGATTTTGTCACCGAGTGGATTGAACAGCAACTGCCGACTCAGGTTCACTCGGAGCATTGGACCATGTTCTTCGACGGTTCCAAAATGCTAAATGGTTCCGGTGCCGGGGTGGGGTTGGTCTCCCCCCCGAGGAGATAAGCTCAGATATGTTATTCAAATCCACTTTGATTCCTCCAATAATGAGGCGGAATATGAAGCACTTTTATATGGGTTGTGCATGGCTATTTCACTCGGCGTCCGTCGCCTCATGGTCTACGGCGACTCAGATTTGGTGGTTAATTAGGTGATGAAGGAATGGGACGTCAGAAGTCCAGCCATGACTGGTTATTGCAATGTAGTGAGAACGCTGGAGAAGAAATTCGAGGAGTTAGAGCTTCATCACATACCCCGACTGAAAAATCAAGCAGCTGATGATTTGGCAAAAATGCGTTCCAAAAGAGAAGCCATTCCCAGCAATGTGTTTTTGGAACACATCCACACACCATCAGTTCAGGAGGATCCTTTCACTAAAGAGGCCCCGCAGCCAAAAAGTGCCACGGATCCGACTGAAGTTGAAGTTCCAGCTGTGGTCGACCTGATCATGGAAGTCTTGGTCATCACTCCCGACTGGACAGTACCGTACATCGCGTACATCCTAAGGAAAGAACTCCCACAGGACGAAGAAGAGTCTCGACATATCGTCCGTCGATCCAAGGCCTTTACAGTCATAAAGGGACAGTTGTATAGAGAGAGTGCGACTGGAGTCAGTCAGAAGTGTATAACACCAGAAGAAGGTCAGATGATCCTTGATGATATCCACTCGGGAACCTGTGGTCATCATGCGTCCTCTCGGACCATTGTGGCTAAAGCATACCGAGCGGGATTCTAGTGGCCAAGGGCCAATGAAATGGCAAAACAGATAGTCAACAAATGTGAAGGATGTCAGTATTACTCCAATATGTCGCACAAGCCCGCGTCAGCTCTGAAAACCATTCCACTCGTCTGGCCCTTCGCTGTTTGGGGGCTGGACATGGTTGGACCACTGAAAACGGGTAGGAGCGGCTTCACTCATGTGCTAGTAGCAGTCGACAAGTTCACCAAATGGATTGAAGCCAAGCCTATCAAGAATCTCGATGCTTGCACTGCTATCAGTTTCATCAGAGAGTTGATATTCAGATATGGAGTTCCGCACAGCATCATCACTGACAATGGGTCAAACTTTGATTCCGACAAATTCAGGGCCTTTTGCGCCTCTCAGGGCACACGAGTCGACTATGCTTCGGTCACTCACCCTCAGTCGAATGGACAAGCAGAAAGAGAAAATGGCCTAATTCTCAAAGGACTGAAACCTCGACTGATGCGCGATCTCAAGCACGCTGCAGGTGCGTGGGTCGACGAGCTTCCATCAGTTCTTTGGGGATTGAGGAAGACCCCGAACCGATCGACCGGAAGAACCCCATTCTTTCCGGTCTATGGAGCCGAAGCAGTCTTGCTGAGTGACATGCTTCACAATGCCCCTCGAGTCGAGCTCTACTCTGAAGATGAAGCAGAACAAGCCCGGCAGGACGCAGTCGACCTCCTGGAAGAAGAAAGAGAAATGGCCATGGTCCGATCGACCATCTATCAGCAAGACTTGCGTCGATTCCATGCCAGAAATGTGAAGAGTCGAGCCTTCCAAGAGGGAGACTTAGTCCTCCGCGTGGATCAGCAAAAACCACACAAACTCGCTCCTACTTCGGAAGGCCCCTTCATAGTCACCAGCGTCCTCCACAATGGAGCGTACCACCTCTACAATGTCGATCGCCAGATTGATGAGCCACGAGCCAGGAATGCGGAGCTACTCCGCCCCTTTTATACTTGAATTCTCACTCAGATGAGATGTAATAAGAAAAAACTCATGTAGTTTATTTATCAAACACAAGAGCGTTATAATTTTCCCGGTGATTGTTATTGTTTTTGTTTGCGTAAGAAATCCCCCAGTGGGTGGCTTAGCCGCGAATCCGCTTCGCCTAAGTTTGTAAAAATAATTTCCTACCGAGTGGTGAGCCAGCCTCCCACTCGGGGGCTTAGCTGCGAACCCGTTTCGCCTAAGTATTTAAAAATCCTATCGAGTGGAGAGCAATCCTCCCACTCGGGGGCTTAGCTGCAGTCCAGTACTCGCCTAAGTTCCCTCACTCGAAGACTTAGCTGCAGTCCGGCACTCGCCTAAGTTTGAAAAAATCCTACCGAGTGGAGAGCAATCCTCCCACTCGGGGGCTTAGCTGCAGTCCAGTACTCGCCTAAGTTTTCTCACTCGGAGACTTAGCTGCAGTCCGGCACTCGCCTAAGTTTAAAGAAATCCTACCGAGTGGAGAGCAATCCTCCCACTCGGGGGCTTAGCTGCGAACCCGTTTCGCCTAAGTATTTAAAAATCCTACCGAGTGGAGAGCAATCCTCCCACTCGGGGGCTTAGCTGCAGTCCAGTACTCGCCTAAGTTTTCTCACTCGGAGACTTAGCTGCAGTCCGGCACTCGCCTAAGTTTGAAAAAATCCTACCGAGTGGAGAGCAATCCTCCCACTCGGGGGCTTAGTTGCAGTCCAGTACTCGCCTAAGTTTTCTCACTCGGAGACTTAGCTGCAGTCCAGCACTCGCCTAAGTTTGAAAAAATCCTACCGAGTGGAGAGCAATCCTCCCACTCAGGGGCTTAGATGCAGTCCAGTACTCGCCTAAGTTTTCTCA